>NC_141542.1:123103750-123442500 GCF_021556685.1 Rattus norvegicus | reverse complement strand
GACTGCCTCTTCTGTCTCCTCCTGTTCATCAAGCCTCCTTCCCTTCCTCTGAACAAGTCTGTCCTGCTGACACTGCATCAGCAGAGCTCCTAGGGGCAGAGAGATGCATATCAGCTACCCACCCGTTAGGGTCAGTATGGCGGCTGGAGGTATAGCCTAAAGGGATGGGTTCACACACTCCCCACCTCATACCAGAGGTTCGGGAGAAGTGACCGACACATCGGTAGCACTGAGCATACCGACGATGACACGCTTTTACCCTCCGGATAATATCATTCTCCACATAAAGGAATCGTGGCTTCCTTCGGGGAGATAAAGGATTCCAGAGCTCAGCAAGGGAAAGACAACAGCAAAAGGAAAATAAATGCCTCTCAAGTTCTGTTGCCCTGGTAAGCATTATCATCGCCGGTGACAGTATTGAGAGATCTTGTTAAGAGGCAAGCATTGAGCATTAGATGTGCTAGTTTACCTCTCACAATAAATAACTGACCTAACAGTATGCATATTGGTTCTGTTCAGAGAAAAACAATTGTGAAAGGACACTGGGAAAATGCAGAGACATGATAACCATATGAGACAAAACCACCAATGGAAGGTAATGCGTATTAAAAGAAAATGTCCCGCACACCAGTATTTGAAAGCAATGAGGAGAGAGATCAGAGGTAGGATGGAAACCTACAAAGTGATGAAACCATGGGGGTTGGTCCAGCTACTCCATGAAGTACTTGGAAATGTCTGATAAAGCTGAACCGGGGTAATGCTCTAGATAGCTATGATCCAAAAGGTATTAGACATACAGAACAACTCCAGCATGTGCAAAACCCCTGCTCTGTTCACTATAGAACTTACCTGTAGTGGAGGAAATGTCACAAGACCCTAAATACCCCTCAATAGGAAACCATACATGAGTATTTCCTTGGCTGTGAATATCACATAGCATTTACAGTCAGTAAGAATATTGAAACACATCCCATCATTCAAAATCCATAAAATACAGTCGAGCAGAGAGAGTAAGAGGCAGGGTGGTGCCCAGGGGAGAGCACGTATGCCGGGTCCACTCATACAGTGCATACAAACCTAGGGCAAAACTTTAGTGTGCCACGTGCCAAGCACTGCTCTGAACCCATGCGCAACGCCCTGCGAGAACTGTTTTAGGTACTGTGCATGATCTAGCAATGGTGTTAAGTACATAGGAGTGTGTGGGTAAGTTATATGCAAACGCCAAGCCTCCTTATTCGGAGGGTGAGCCTCTGAAGGCTTTGGCATCCAAACCATTCCCTCAAACCCACTTATCACAGCCAGAGTAGCTTGGACCCCTGGGTAAACTTAACCTCTTTTGCTCCCTGCAACTGCTGTGTACTAAGCCTTTCTCAAGCACCACACAGCTCCACAACAGCCCACTGAGGCAGAACCGGCCCAAGTGACAGCATCAAGGAAAGTCCCAACTCCAGTCTGAACACCTTAACTGTCTCCGTTTCTAAAACAATGTCACTGCTTCTTCGGCAACAGCACGGAGGCAGAGTTTGTGCTAAATGGATAGGAGTCCTTTCTGTGTGTACTTTTCTCTGAGAGTAGGACTTTGCACAAACAAATTGCTTACCTAAGGTTGCATGGGCAGCTGGTAGCAGTCAGGTAGTGATATTTAAACAAAAGGAAATTGTGTGCCATATGGAGGGCACACTAAACTCGCTATATATAGCACACTTTCCACAAATGCCATGCTGAATCCTCTCGTGGAATGAAATGTTCCTAGTATCACCTCACCAAGTACTGCTCAGAAAGATCACCTTCCAGAGAAACCCTCACAAAATACACTGGCATTCTGAACCCTGAGTCCTGGCTCCTTGGAATGGCGTGGTGACCAATGGATGGGGAAAACCCAGGTTTTGCAGATGTCAAACCATTTGCTTTCTGTGCCTTCCTGCTCCTAAACAGCAGCAGACCCTCATGAAAACGGTTCATCTGAATTTTCATCAGGCAAATCAAAGCTTGGACTACAAAGACTTCCTCACTCCCATAGCGATGAGGGGGGAGTCCAGCAGGGGTGGAGCAATGGGAATCTCATAAGCACTGAGACCAAGGTGAACCACCGTCCTCATGCAGCCACACTTCACAAAACAGACCGTGAAGGAAGGCACAAAGTGTGTAGAGACGTTGCCATCCCTCGGCAGAAGTGTAACATGTGTGAAGAAAAGCACATGCAAGAACACAGTTCGATATACATTCATGAATTAAGCTTGTGTAATGAACACCCAGACCAAGAGGCTGAACATCGCTAGCGGATTCCCGCCATCGAGCACTCTCGAGGGTCATCCCAACTCCTGACAGGATGGGCTGCTGGGCAGATGGAATTTTGCGGTGTGCTTGGTCCTTACCCATTGCTCAGCTTTGGTAGAAGCCTGTTTGTGACAGTCACCGCACCGTTGCGTGCACCTGTTCAGCCTTAACCATACAGAGTATTGTAGAGTGTGTATGTCCTTGCATTTTCTTGGTGATAGGTATTTGGGCCATTTTCAGGCTTAGGGCAATAAAAGTGGTAATTGAACATTCTGTGATATTTCTTTGCTAAAATGTACATTTAGTTCAGTTTTCTTTAGGGCCACAGTTGGATAGAATTCCCAAGTCATAAACTACATGCACTGATCTCCTACCAGTGTTATAATAAATAAACTCAAACCCAGAGCTTTAAAACAACATAGATGTTTTTCCTTAGGTAATATGGACCAAAAGTTCTACATGGGTCTCGTTAGGCTAAAATCAGGGCTTCGACAGAGCTGCCCTTCTTTCTGCAGGCTACAGGGGGATTAACACTTTTCTTTTTGCCTTTCCAAATTGCAGACTCTGTCAAAGGTCCTTGGCCTCATGGTCGCCTACTTTATCTTCTAAATTTGGCCAAGTCTTCTCTAAAGAGAACACTCAGCGATTCTTTACTCCCCTCCCCAATGTTTACAGGAACCTAGTGACTATACCAGGGAACCTGAATAATTAGAGTTACCCCCTGTTTTAATATTAGCTAATTAACATCAATTCTAGCTGACACTTCAATTTTGATGTTCCATGGATCTAAGGAAGAGCAGGTAGATGTCTTTGTGAGCCACAATTCTTCCTATTCTGCATCTATTTTGAAAGTGTTTTTAAAATTTATTTGATGAACTCTGACATTGCCAAAAACTCATTTCTTCCTTTCCTCACAGAAGCTCTCATTTCTTCTGTTCGTCTTATGATTCTTGTTAAATTGCTATTAAAAACCCTATGTTTTGAGAATGAAAATAAAATTTTAAGTTTGTAAATCTGTATGCCTATATAAATTAATGCCGATTTTGTGTTGTTGTTAAACAATGTCCTAGTACCTAGAAAAAAAAAAGCTGGGTTTGGGCTCGTTTTAAACAATAGGGGGAAAGCAAACTAAAAAGATAGGAAAAACACTCTATGTATTTCTCGTTATGTGTTATGTGAGGAAGTTCTAGATTATTAAAAGACAGAAATGTGAAAGCAAGAGAAAAAAATCAGGATGAGGAAATCAGCCTCTGAACACTACAGTCTTTCCATTTTCGTAGAAATGGTGTTGCCTTTTGAAGATGCTAAGTTGTTTATTCCACTCATTCAGTTTCCTCTCAGGACCCCCGTCTGACCACACTACTGTGCCTTGTCTTAGTATTACACGTATTACACACCAACTTAAAACAAAGTGAAGAGTAAGGCTCCATCCGTGAAAATGAAACCTGCATTGACGATGTCTTCTTGGCGATGGGACATGGACAAGGCCCTTGAGTGTTTAATGTTTGTCTGTTGTAATGGTTGGAATGTTGTAATGTTTTGAAACAGAAGCTGTGTGTTGCACGTATGATTTGGGGCTAAAAACTGTTTTTATGGACACAGCAAAGAACTACCAAAAGCTTTTCCCTTCCTTGAATAAGAATTGGGATGCTCCCACTTACTGGCTTAGGCACAGGGAAGGAAAACTCTATGAAAATACTGAGGAAAACGATCACTGGAAAGTCAGAAGCTCAGACTTTACCATGCACAGATAAGAGGACCCAGCTCCCTTTGCCTAGCAAGGCAGATAGCAAAGCCACAGCCACAAAACGGGTCCATAGTGGCGCATCAATGCCTCAAAATGTGTTCAAACTCTGCACGGAAAAAAAAGCTTCACTGAGGATGAGCTCAATATTATTGTAATCAGATAATTCATGAGGCAGTCTTTAGCATAAAAGTCAGAAAAAGCAAGCTACAAAGAATGGATGTTTGGGAAATCTTTTTAATCAAAATGGCAAAGAGGAGCCAGTCATGGTAGCATGTGCCTTTAGTTCCAGAACTTGGGAGGTCGAGGCAGGATGATCTCTGCGAGTTCAAAGCCATCTTGATCTACAAGGCGAGTTCCAGGAAACAGAATAGGTGAAGAGGACTGTAAAAGCAAATGTGTGTGTTGCCCTGAGCATTCTCCACCTCTTTGAAGTTAGAAAACAGCATGCAGAAGCTCCCGAAGAAGTAGATGAAAATGGGAAATCTTGAAACGAACGAACAAACCATTACCACCAACAACAACAGCTGCAGCAACAACAGAAACAACATTCTCCAAACTCCTCTAAAAAAGTAAAAAATTGAAAAAGAATAGAAAAATAGTAAGCAGTATGAAATACATACAGATGTAAAGATGTTCTATTTAGAACTGAAAACTGGTCAACTGGAGTTCAGAGATGACACATTCACCCAAATAGCCCAGAAGATCTGGTGTCATAAACTATGATAGAGAAGATACCAGGAGGATCCTTGATGATCTGTGAGTTGGACGTCATAACATACATCTACCAAGGAGGTTTACAGGTGGAGACCTAGGCAGAGATGGGGAAGTTCATAGAGAGACAATGCCCTGCTTCCCAGAGGCACATAATCCAGTAGAATGCTCACTGACAAGTGTTCTCAGACCAGAGATCACACGGGGAACTCTTGACACCCAGCCAGTACCTGTGACACCATCAGTTTCTCACCCTTTGGATTGGAACAGGCATGGCTTCTCATCATGCTGACAGTCACCTTGGTAGCTGGTGAATCAGAGCCAAGTTTCAGGCTCTAACTTTCCCTAATTTACTTTCTGATTAACCACTCTGGCTTTCACTTCCCCTTGTCTGTGCATCAGAAACAATACCAGGCTTCTCCCTAGAGATCTCAGGAGGTTTAAGCAGCCCGAGTATACCTCCAGTGAACAATTAGTTGATTTTTAACTTAGGAAAACCACACTTAACTTAGGAAACCACAGAGTTTCAGGGTAGAGAAGCAACTGGAAAGGGCTGGTTCAATGAAACCCATCCTAATGACCACAGTAATTGGATCATCTATGACTGCATCTAGGACCTCCTCACCCCAGACACTTGAGTCTGCCTTCCTCTAGGGTCTTCGGTCTCTCAGGGTTCGTGGATAGGCACAGAAGCAAACCAAACCAACCAACTTTAGGATTCTTGGTAGAGAAAATACACAAAGAAATTTTTTCCAGACTGTTAGGTTAGTTGAATACAAGCCTAATCTGCATAAGCCATCAAGTAAAGACAGAGGCAGGGAGACCGAAGACCCTAGAGGAAGGCAGACTCAAGTGTCTGGGGTGAGGAGACCCTAGATGCAGCCATAGATAATCCAATCCCTGCCTAAGGCTCTGCAGCTTTTGAGCTTAATAACTTCTCTTCCTGCGTAAGCTGGTCTGAGCGGTGTTTCTATCTTTGTAACTAAAAGAGTCAAGTCTAATAAAAAGTTTGAAAGCCAAAAAGTACCAAAGACAACAACCACCGCAAGAGCACAGTCATTCTTTAACAGTTTCTCTGCGAAACACTGAAGATTAGTTGGATTCTAAGCCCAGTTATTACTTAACTCATTAACCCTGTGCAACTTTGTAAGCCTAATCTTCATTTTATAATGGCCCAGAGGTCTTCCAACTACACAAAAGGTCTCTCAAAATTGTAAGCTATTTGAAACAAAATTATTTTTATTCTGTTTATTTGAAATCCATTAATAGAAGTACAATAATATTGACATTTACAACATTCAAGTAATCAAAAGATGCCAGAAACTAAAAGTGTCAGTTAACTCAGGCACGATTACATCTGCTCATGGATACATTATCTGAAAGGCTGAGCCAGGAAGACTGTCCAAGTTTACACATTTGAAGGTGCTCTGGCAAAAGACAGAGTACTGGAACCAAAAGAAAAAAGGAAAAATACAATAGAGGTGTCAGTTGAATTTTTAAAATAAAATTGATAATAGTGATAATAAATGAGTTTTGAAAGATGCATAGGCAAAAGGAAGTCAGATTTTGATACTAAAAGCAGCAACAATTTGTGATGAAAGATCACATGTAGGATGCGGGAGGAACGGTCACATACATGGATCATGTGGAGGATGGGGAGGGGACACTCACATACATAGATCATGTGGAGGATTGGGAAGGAGCACTCACATACATAGATCATGTGGAGGATGAGGAACACTCACATACATAGATCATATGGAGGATGGGGGAGGAACTGTCATATACATAGATTATGTGGAGGACAGGGGAGGGGACACTTACATAGATCATATGGAGGATGAGGGAAGAGAAAGCTCACATATATAGATCATGTGGAGGAGGGGGAGAGGACACTCACATACATAGATCATGTGGAGGATTGGGAAGGAGCACTCACATACATAGATCATGTGGAGGATGAGGAACGCTCACATATATAGATCATATGGAGGATGGGGGAGGAGAAAGCTCACATATATAGATCATGTGGAGGATGAGGAAGGAGCAGTCACATACATAGATCATGTGTAAGATGAGGAACACTCACATACATAGATCATGTGGAGAATGGAGGAGGAATACTCACATACATAGATCATGTGGAGGATGAGGAATGCTCACATACATAGATCATATGGAGGATGGGGGAGGAGAAAGCTCACATATATAGATCATGTGGAGGATGGGGAAGGAGCAGTCACATACATAGATCATGTGGAAGATGAGGAACACTCACATACATAGATCATGTGGAGAATGGAGGAGGAATACTCACATACATAGATCATGGTGAGGATGAGGAGGAGAAATGCATACATAGATCATGTGTAGGACAGGGGAGGGGAATGCTCACATAAATAGATCATGTGGAGGATGGGGAAGGAGCATTCACATGCATAGATCATGTGGAGGATGGGGGATGGGACACTCATATACATAGGTCATGTGAAGATGGAGGAGGGGAAAGCTCATATACATGGATCATGTGAGGATGGGAGAAGGGAATGCTCACATACATAGGTCATGTGGAGGATGGTGGGGAGGAACACTCAGATACATAGGTCATGTGGAACATTGGGGAGGAGGAATGGTCACACGCATGCTGCTAGAACTTGCAGTGCAACACTACTTATGAGAGGCCAGTAGTGAAAACAGGACATACTTGTGTCTATCCTCTTTCAGGGACAAAGATGCTTATTTCCTAATCACCCGATAATGCTACAATAATCTTCCCATAACCCGCGAGTGTCAAGGATTAATACCAAATAGTGTATTAAAATAGCATTTTCTCTCCATTCTGTCTGCAAGAAGACACGTATTGCCTGTGGCTAGAAATAAAGACCATGCCAAGCATCAAAAAGCCAGATATAAAGTATGCCCTAATACAATCCAAAGTCACCACACATTTGGTGAACAGCAAAGCACACTACGTACATTTCAATGCATCCCAACTCAGAAGGGTCGTGGGCTACAGTCAGACAGAGAATAGCCCTTGCTCGACCATTGCTCCCCCGTGTGCTGACTCGGCTCTGTGCCTGGTGATTGAGGAGAACAGTCTTAATCCTAGCTGCTGTGGCCTGCATGCTATTAGCAGGACAGTTGAAGAAAGGATAGGAGACACCCTAGCCGTTCAAACAAACGTCTGAAGACATTGGCAGAATGTGAGACAGAATGAATAACAACGCCTTAGAAGAAAGGCTGGGGACACTATTAAACCGCTCCTTTAAGAAGTGTTCAATATTGATACCCTCAGTGACATAGAGGTTGACAGTGTGTGGGAAGCCCAGACAGTGATGGCTGAGTCAATCCTGAATGTACTCAACCTCACAAGATGATAAAGTTTTAAAAAAAAATCTAATTTATTAAACTAACACATTGCACTTCCAATAACCATGAGAGATAAGAATGTGTGAAAGAATAAAGGGTGATTCTTTTTTAAAGATGTACATTCTAGGAATAAGAAAATGTAAATGTTTATTTATTTGTTTTATTGGATACTTTATGTATTTGGGTTTCAAATATTATCCATTTTCCCAGTTCCCTCTTCTCCCATCTCCCCTCTCACTGCTTTTATCAAGATGCTCCCCCTCCCACCTACCCATCCCCACCTCAACACTCTGGCATTGCCCTACACTGGGGAAATAAGCCTACACAGGACCAAGGACTTTTCCTCCTATTGATGCCAGACAATGCCATCCTCTGCTACATATGCTGCTGGAGCCATGGGTCCCTCCTTGTGTACTCTTTGGTTGGTGGTTTAGTCCCTGGGAGCTCGGGGGTTTGGTTGGTTGATATTGTTGTTCTTCCTATGGGGTTGCAAAACCCTTCAGCTCCTTCAGTCCTTTCTCTAACTCCTCTATTGGAGACCCTGTGCTCAGTCTGATGGTTAGCTGCAGGCATCCTCATCTCTATCAGTAGGGCTCTGGCAGAGCCTCTCAGGAGACATCCATATCATGCTCCTGTCAGCAAGCACTTCTTGGCATCAGCAGTGGTGACTGGGTTTGGTGACTGCATATGGATCCTCAGGTGGAGCAGGCTCTGGATGGTCTTTCCTTCAGTCCCTGCTTCACTCTTTGTCCCTGTATTTCCTCCCTTGAGTATTTTGTTCCTCCTTCTAAGAAGGACTGAAGCATCCACATTTTGGTCTTCCTTCTTGAGCTTCATGTGGTTTGTGAATTGTATCTTGGGTAATCCGAACTTTGGGGCTAATATGCACTTATCAGTGAGTGAATACCATGTGTGTTCTTTTGTGACTGGATTACCTTGCTCAGGATATTTCTAGTTTCATCCATTTGCTTAAGAATTTCATGAAGGCATTGTTTTTTTTAATAACTGAGTAGTACTCCATTGTGTGGATGTACCACATTTTCTGTATCCATTTCTCTGTTGAAGGGCATCTGGGTTCTTTCCAGCTTCTGGATATTATAAATAAGGCTGCTATGAACAAAGTGGAGCACGTGTCCTTGTTATATGCTGGAGCATCTTTTGGGTGTACCCAGAAGTGGTATAGCTTGTCCTTAGGTAGTACTATGTACAATTTTCTGAGGAACCACCAGACTGATTTCCAGATTGGTTGTATGCATTTGCAATCCCACCAACAATGGAGGAGTGTTCCTTTTTCTCCACATCCTCGCCAGCATCTGCTGTCACCTGAGTTTTTTTTTTTTTATCTTAGCCATTCTGACTTGTGCGAGGTAGAATCTCAGGGTTGTTTTGATTTGCATTTCTCTGATGACTAAAGATGTCAAACATTTCTTTGGATGCTTCTCAGCCATTCAATATTCCTCAGTTGAGAATTTTTTGTTTAGCTCTGTACCCCATTTAATAGAATTATTTGGTTCTTTGGAATCTAACTTCTTGAGTTCTTTGTATATATTAGATATTTGCCCTCTATCAAATGAAGGATTGGTAAAGATCTTTTCATAGTCTCTTGGTTACCATTTTGTCCTAATAACAGTGTCTTTTGCCTTACAGAAACTTTGCAGTTTTATGAGGTCTCATTTGTCGAGCAAAAGCCATTGGTGTTCTGTTCAAGAAAATTTCCCCTGCGCCTATGTATTTCAGGCTCTTCCCCATTTTCTCTTCTATTAGTTTCAGTGTGTCTGGGATTTTTTTGTCTGACATTGTTTTCTTTTATTGGATTTTTTTAATTTACATTTCAAATGTTACCCCCTTTCCTGGGTCCCCCTCCAGAAACTTCTGTAAGGGTGCTCTCCCATGCACCTACTCCCTCCCACCTCCCTGCCCTGACATTCCCCTACACTGGGGTGTTGATCCTTGGCCGGACCAAGAGCCTCCTCTCCCATTGATGCTGGACAAGGCCATCCTCTGCTACGTATGCAGCTAGAGCCATAGGTCCATCCCCATGTATTCTTGGGACAGTAGTTTAGTCCCTGGGAGCTCTGGGGGGTCTGGTTGGTTGATATTGTTGTTTTTCTTATGGGGTTGCAAACCCCTCCAGCTCTTTCAGTTCTTTCTTTAACTTCTCCACTAGGGACCCTGTTCTGAGTTCAATGGTTGGCTGTGAGTATCCACCTCTGTACCAGTAAGGCTCTGGCAGAGCCTCTCAGGAGACAGCTATATGAGTCTCCTGTCAGCATGCACTTCTTGGCATCTGCAATATTGTCTGGGTTTGGTGGCTGTATATGTACTGGATCCCCAGAAGAGTTAGTCTCTGGATGGCCTTTCATTCAGTCTCTGCACCACACTTTGTCTCCGTTTTTCCTCCTGTGAGTATTTTTGTTCTCCCTTCTAAGGAAGACTGAAGCATCCACACGTTGGTCTTACTTCTTCTTGAGCTTCATGTGGTTTGAGAATATAGGGAGGTCTTTGACCCACTTGGATTTCATCTTTGTACAATATGATAAGAATGGATCGATTTGCATTCTTCTACATGCTGATTGCCAATTGAACCAGCACCACTATCTTTTTTCCACTGGATGGTTTTAGCACCTTGGTCAAAGATCAAATGGCAAGAGGTATGTGGGTCTTCAATTCTATTCCATTGATAAGCCTGTCTGTATCAATAACATACAGTTTTTATCAATATTGCTCTGTGATACATCTTGAGGTCTGGGATGGTAATTCCCCCAGAAATTCTTCTTGTTGAGGACAGTTTTCACTATCCTGGGTTTTTTGTTATTTCAAATGAATTTGCAAATTGCTCTTTCTAACTCTATGAAGAATTGAGTTGGAATTTTGATGGGGATAGCATTGAATCTGTAGATGGCTTTTGGCAAGATGGCCATTTTTACTTTATTAATCCTGCCAACCCATGAGCATGGGAGGTCTTTCCATCTTCTGAGATCTTCTTCAATTTTTCTTCAAAGACTTGCAGTTCTTGTCATTCAGATCTTTTACTTGCTTGGTTAGAGTCACACCAAGGTATTTTATATTATTTGTGACTATTGTGAAGGGTGTCCTTTCCCTAATTTCTTTCTCAGCCTGTTTAGCCTTTGAGTAGAGGAAGGCTACTGATTTGTTTGAGTTAATTTTATACCCCGACACTTTGCTGAAGTTGTTTATCAGGTTTAGGAGTTCGTTGGTGGAATTTTTGGGGTCACTTAAGTATACTATCATATCACCTGCAAATAATTATATTTTGACTTCTTCCTTTCCAATTTGACCCCTTTGGTTGCTTTTTGTTGTCTAATTGCTCTGGATAGGACTTCAAGTACTATATTGAATAGATAGGGAGAGAGTGAGCAGCCTTGTCTAATCCCTGATTTTAGTGGGATTACTTCAAGTTTCTCTATTTATTTTTTAGGTTGGCTACTGGCTTGCTGTATATTCTTCTCAGCACCTCATGGTACCTTCTCCAAAATTGACCATATAATCTGTCAGAAAACAGGTCTCAAAAAGATGGAAATAACCCCATGCAGCCTACCAGATCACCACAGACTAAGGCTGGTCTTCAATAACAGCAAAAACAACAGAAAACACGCATGCACATGGAAGCTGAACTATGCTCTACTCAATGATAACCTGGTCAAGGAAGAAAGAAAGAAAGAAATTAAAGACGTTTTAGAATTTAATGACTTGAGGCACAACATACCCAAACTTATGGGACACATGAAAGCAGTGCTAAGAGGAAAACCCTTGGCTCTGTGCCTCCAAAGTGAAACTGGAGAGACCCTACACTAACAGCTTGACAGCACACCTAAAAACTCTCTAACAAAAAGAAGTAAATATACCCAAGAGAGTAGACAGCAGGAAATAATCAAGCTCAGAGCTGAAATCAACCAAGTTGAAACAAAAAGATCTATATAACGAATCAACAAAATCAAGAAAGAGCGGGTTCTTTGAGAAAATCAACAATACAGATAAACTCTTAGCCAGACTAACCAGAAGGCACAGAGAGAGTATCCAAATTATCAAAATCAGAAATGAAAAGAGAGACATAACAGCAGAAACCGAGGAAATTTTAAAAATTATCAGATCCTACTACAAAAGCCTATACTGAACAAAACTGGAAAATCTGGATGAAATGGAAAATTTTCTACAGATATCAGGTACCAAAGCTAAACGAAGATCAGATAAACCACTTCAATAGTCCCATAACCCCTAAAGAAATAGAAGCAGTCATTAAAAGTCTCCCAACCCTCATCCCCACCCCAAAAAGCTCAGACCAAATGGTTTTAGTGAAGGATTCTATCAGACCTTCAAAAAAAGACCTAATACCAATACTCTTCAAACTATTCTCCAAAATAAAAACTGAAGGAATACTACCCAATTTGTTCTTTGAAGCCACAGTTATGCTTATACCTAAACCACACAAAGACCCAACAAAGAAAGAGAAGTTCAGACCAATTTCCTTTATGAATATTGATGAAAAATACTCAATAAAATTCTTGCAAACTGAATCTAAGAACACACCAAACAATCATTCATCATGGTCAAGCAGGGTTCATCCCAGGGATGCAGAGATGGCTCAATATATGGAAATCCATCAAAGTAATCCACTATATAAACAAACTCAAAGGAAAAAACCCACATGATCATTTCATTAGATGCTGAGGAACCATTTGACAAAACTCAACACCCCTTCATGATAAGTCTTGGAAAAATCCAGAATTCAAGCCTGCCCATACCTAAACATAGTGAAATATAAATATTTAATTGCCATTATTGTTATTCTCAGTGGTACTTACATGTAATAATGAGCTGGGAGCAGGCATGCAGATGTGGCAATCATGGGCAACCTTTTACCTTGTAGAGGAGCAGATTTGTTTGGGGCAAGGGATTTCTTTTCCATATTTTTTTCACTCCTCACAATTGGCATTTCTGTAATGGAAGCCAGTGCATTTATACCCTGCTCCACTCCCTCATGCCTCCCTGAAACCTTTCTTCCCTACAAGACCCTCCTGCTTTTGTGTCTTCTCCTTACATGTGACCCACACTGTTCAGATTTTTGACCAGGGGGTGAGTGGGGATAAGGATAGATTCTCTGTGGGTGCATTACCAGTGAAAATGTCACCTTGCTTCCTAATATGCTTTAACAGACAATAAGGAGGAGGAGCGTCATTGGCCCCTCCCTTGTCCTGATAAAATGTTGATGGGATTTCTCTGTGATTTCCAGAGAGATGTGAGTGGGTGTTCTTATGCCACCACCCATGCCATTTCAACTTGCTGTGTCTTTGTTTTCTTCAATCTGTAAAATTTATATCTGAATTTATTTCTGGAAATGTGGTATGTACGCACAATGAAATTTTATTCAGTCATCAAAAGGAACGAAATTATGACACTTTTAGGGAGATGAACACAACTGGAGATCATTGTGTTCAAATAAATAGATTGGATTGAGAAAGGCACCCGTGACACTTCATCTCATTCGCACAACCTATATTTTCACACACACACCATACATACCACATACTAAACATATTACATATGCATATCACACCATACACACACTACACGCTACACATACTACACATACATACTACACCACACACACAAACACACCACACACACACACACACACACACACAAACACACCACACACACACACAAAAACAACACACAGACACACACACACACACACACACACACACACACACACACACACACACACACCAATCACATGAAAGAAAGGCAGAGTGCCTTTGAACAGAAAGCAAGATATCTAAATGGAAGGGGAACAGGAATGGCTAATGTGGAGAAATGTGCTTTGTACATAAGTCATGAGAGCAGAAAGGATACTGTTTGGGCAGAGAACAGGAAGAAGCAGGGGATGGGAAAGGAGAATGGGAAAAGAACTAGGGCATGAATATTATTAATCAAGCGCAATTTTATAAATTATGAAACTGCCATGTTATTTACTTCGGGGGTAACCCTTTGCATGTGGGGGGGAGAGAGAAAAGAGGACTGTGAACAAGGAGACACAGTTTAAGGACACCTACAACTTTTCCTGAACCATGTACATTTTACTTTTCTCTTCAAAATTTGTCTTTCTAAGGAATCAAGTCTCTCAGAAAATAATTGCTGTTCGGGATGAAAATACAGGTTTCTCACACATGGATAATGCTGACATTATAGTTATCAATTGTTCCATACATGAATCAGAAAGGTAAAGTGATTCCGTTTCTTAGAATTAATAACATGTCTCCAGGAGCATCTAGAGTGGGGCTAGAGTGATGGCTAAGTGGTTAGAGCACTGTCCCCTCCTCCAGAGGACCTGGGTTTGATTCCAAGCACTCCCACTCACAAGGCAGCTCATAACTGTCTCTAGTTCAGGAGTGTATGATGCCCTCTTCTGGTCGATGCAGGTACTGCACACATGTGGTACACAGGCAGTACACCTCTACACATAGAGTAATGAAAAATACAAACTTTAACTGCTTTGCAAGTTTGAGTCATTCTGCTATTGGCCATGTATGGTCCCATGTACATACACTTACATATGCTTCATAATTCCTGGTTATATGCATTCATCTATTAGATCAAACCTGGTGACTGTATACTTGAATGAAGTGTACGAAGATGTCATATACCTAATCTGTGACATCATGTCTTCTAAAAGCCATTTAGGCTTTTCAACTGAACATTTGTGAGGGATGTCTGATTGGGGCAATATTGTGTGGCAATGGTATAGACGTGGTAAAGACCACAGTATGCTTCCACACCAGCATCCCAAAGGTGCTAACAGATAAAATCCATCAGCAGAAATATGCACCTTCAGTGACAAGAAAAGTTAAATTCTGTTCCAAACCGATGAGGGTACCAGAGAGGTATCAAAACAATGGGGATGATTAGATAAGGTTATGGTTTGGTTTCCAACACGGGGAACCCCGGAGAGACAAAATTGTTGACTTGCCTCATTTTCCTCGTTACATTTGTGCAAAGCAAAGATCATGATTTAAATGGGCAATGTTGAGAGGTGCTGAGAACAAAAAATGGAACCCTTAGCCCTAAACATATAATCATTTATTAGATTAAACCAAGTGACTGAAAGCTTTAATGAAATAATTACGGAGGTCAATGGCCGGATGCTTCTGTTTTGCCAAGGAAACAGGAAGCCCTCTCTAGGGTAATATCACAATTTCTAAATGCACAGCTGACGTGATTTTCATGGGCAGTCTCTTTGAGCCAGTCACAAATGCTGGACGCATGTATAAGATAACAGGACCTAAAACCAAAGCATACTATTACTAATGTGTATTTTCGAGCGAATGGCCAAGAACATTGAAAATGACTACAGTTAACATGCTCCAAGGCGATCACAGAGGCTGGGGGAAAAGACGGAAGGGAGACTTTCTTGTGAGCTGTTTGGAGTACGCACCAAGAATCAAACAGGAATCTCAGAACTGGGGGAAAAATCTGAAACCAGGGCAGATGAGCACAAGAGATCAGGACTTCTGTCACCTCAATGGCAGCTCACTAAATGCTTTGAATAATAAAATGCTCAACAGGAGAAGACTGGATATATTGTGGGACAATTATCCAGTGGTATGAGCAACACTGTGCAGCAATGGTAATGCTGTCCAAACACCGCAGCAGAAGCATCACAGACATGCTGACAGAAGTTAGTGTTCAACAGGAACACAGGGCAAACAATCCCTGCCTGCAAAGTTCAGTGGTAGCCAAAACGAACTTAAAGCATGCAAGTTGAGAGGTTTGTCATTCTATCTTGGAGGTGCCTGAGAGAGACACTCCCCAGTGCATGGAGCTGCTGTAGGCCGTGCTCGGCTCCAGGGTTCCGGTTTGCAGCAACCGTTACCACCCATGTTGGGGTGGGCTTTGGTGAGTAACACCAGTATAGCTCATGGGTTCACCACGTCAGACTCCATAGTATCTGTATTGTGATGGATCAGCTCCCTGTCTGAGTGACTAGATGATCGATGATCATCCGTGGCTTCAGAGGAACAGTGCTACACAACAGGGTGATTATTAGGAGTTGCAACTTTGCTGGGTTAAACAAGGCCTGTAACTTAGGGACAACATGGTTCTGCCTGGGGAAGAGTGAGCAGGGGGACCTCAAAACCATGACTGACTGGGCTTTCAGGATACAGGGACTGCATGCCAAAATGGTATATACCCTCATAAGATGACACGAAAGAGAAATAGTCTAGGAGTGCTTATAAAAGGGCTGTGACTGGAAGAGATCTTCCTCTCTGGAAGCCAGTCAGAACAGACTAGATGGAATGGCTGCATTCCAAAGGCAAGGAAGTAATAATGCAGTCCCCAAGGAGGCGGCACACTACCAAGAAACAAAACGCTAGCAACTACCCTAGAGAAACAGAAAGAGGTCTGAGGAAACGGTTCCATGCAGGAGAATGCTTACTGTGTCCATATGAGAATCTGAGGCTTGCTGACCTCCAGCCTAGCTCCAGGTCAGACATAACCCTGTCTCAAGGGAGAAAGGAGAATGGTCAAGAAAAGCACCTGAAGTCCTCCTCTGGCCTCTCATGCAGTCACCAGACCACCCCTCTGAAAAATTTTTCATAAGGCCAGGTACACACAAGACCTTCATAGGTTCAAACCAGACCAGGTCTCCTCGCTGAAAGAAGGAAGTAGACATAGGCATCTAACCAAGGATCCGCCTGTAACCGATACCCACTGACAGAGGTAAAGTCACATGGTTTTCTCCAAGAGAGCGTTAACTCTATGCCACTTTTATAAAACCTTTTGCAAAAGCCTACTTTAACTTCATACACTAGAAACTAGGCAATATAGCAACCAGAGACATGGAACGTGTCAGAAAGTCTGTGTGACAATGCACATTTCTGGCTATATGTCCAAAGGAGATGAAATTCGCATTCCAAAGAGACAACTGCCTGGACACATCGTAACAGTACATCCCAGTTAAAAGGCAGCATCAGCTTCGCCAATCAAGGAACGGATAAGCTGGATGGGGCATATAAACACGAGAAGGAGAAGTACATTCCAGCATTTGCAGCAAAGTCCATAGCTTTGGAGGAAACCATGAAAAGAGGAGGCAGAAAGTCACTCAAGGTCAGGAGGCAGGTAAGGAATAGAGTAGGTGAAGAGAGGTTCTCAACAGATCATGGCACACCATGTGCATGTTGGGAGGAACCCCATGAGGGCCATCAATTCCTATGTCAACTAACAGGGTCCAACCAAAGTATTTTAAGTTACAAGGTGAGACATCAAAAGTACAAAATGGGGGCTGAAGGGAGACGGAATAGCACAGAATTTATTTTCTTGTGTGATCAGAGTTGTGACTGCTCAAAATAAGTTACAAGTCTGGGTGTTTTGTGTGAGACTCACAGCAACAGCCTAGGGAACTGTGTAGTTGGTAAGAGGGGGTGGGAAATCAAATCAGGCCATGGAACTGGAAGAGAAGATGATGAGAGGGGGTAAGGAATGACAGACCATGGGAAAAATTAACTGAAATGGCCCCACTAAGTGAGGACCTGCTGATCATTACTTTAAATGTCTATACTGGGGACCCTCAGCACTTCTTGCTCACCTGTTGTTCTTGTGTGGGGCTGAAGCATCCAAGGCTTTCCCCATCTTCTTAGACATGTCTATTGGTGCTGTCTCTGTCCAGCTCACGTTTACGTGGCTATGTGGCTTTATGGTATAGCCTCAGACATTCCAAGGACAATCTCATAGCAAATTCCCTGTATGAAGCAACTGAACTCAGAGAAATTTAAATGTATTTACAAAGTGATGTCCATCTTTAGAATCTGATGAAACTCACAGTACTTTTTTTTTATAGTCTTTGGGTAGTGGCTTAATACCTGGAAGCTCTGGTTGGTTGGCATTGTTGTTCATATGGAGAGAAGAGGTTATTCTTAAAGAAATGATAATAGCAAACACATGCTGGTTTTTCGTTTATATAATAACCCAAATAACATATTTTCCTTTTCGTCAGTGAATGGCAAGTTTGGTATCAATTGTCATGATGTTACTAGGGTTACTTCTCTCTATTGTTTTGTCTTGCTCCATTCAATATTAAATGTTCTTGTACAGAAAACACCTTATAAGTAGAACGCAAATTTTATGAGTAGGTTGGGTAGTGACAAATATGTAGCTTCATAGAAAGGGACAGGCTTATGTGTATTCCTAGTGTTTGCCAAGTTCAATGTTTTTTTTATGAAAAATATTTTTTTATATTTCTTTTTTTTTCTTACTAACTTGAGTATTTCTTATTTACATTTCGATTGTTATTCCCTCTCCTGGTTTCCGGGCCAACATCCCCCTAACCCCTCTCCCTCCCCTTCTATGTGGATGTTCCCCTCTCCATCCTCCCCCCATTACAGCCCTCCCCCCAACAATCACGTTCACTGGGGGTTCAGTCTTGGCAGGACCCAGGGCTTCCCCTTCCACTGGTGCTCTTACTAGGCTATTCATTGCTACCTATGAGGTTGGAGCCCAGGCTCAGTCTATGTATAGTCTTTGGGTAGTGGCTTAGTCCCTGGAAGCTCTGTTTGCTTGGCATTGTTGTTCATATGGGGTCTCGAGCCCCTTCAAGCTCTTCCAGTTCTTTCTCTGATTCCTTCAACGGCGGTCCTGTTCTCAGTTCAGTAGTTTGCTGCTGGCATTCGCCTATGTATTTGCTGTATTCTGGCTGTGTCTCTCAGAAGAGATCTACATCTGGTTCCTGTCGGCCTGCACTTCTTTGCTTCATCCATCTTGTCTAATTGGGTGGCTGTATATGTATGGGCCACATGTGGGGCAGGCTCTGAATGGGTGTTCCTTCTGTGTCTGTTTTAATTTTTGCCTTCCTATTCCCTGCCAAGGGTATTCTTGTTCCCCTTTTAAAGAAGGAGTGAAGCATCCGCATTTTGATTATCTGTTTTGAGTTTCATGTGTACTGTGCATCTAGGGTAATTCAAGCATTTGGGCTAATAGCCACTTATCAATGAGTACATACCATGTGTGTTTCTCTGTGATTGGTTTACCTCACTCAGGATGATATTTTCCAGTTCCCTCCATTTGCCTACGGAAACTCACAGTACTTTAAAGGTCACATGGAGTTTGAAGGTAAAAGGATGACTAAAGTTATTCCAATTGATGGTAACCGAAAAGGAGTGGAGTCTGAGGCAAAAGGAGACTTTAGGTCAAAGGCTGCTACAAGTTGTAAAGAGAGCCACTACAAGTCATTGAGAGGACACAGCTAAAACAGGTAGAGTAGTGCATGTTGATAATCCCAGGACCTGGGAAACTGAGGTGGGAGCTACACTATCAGTTCAAGGTCAGCTTGGGCTACATGGAAGCAAGAATGGACAGCAATGCAATAGTAACACTCCACTGTGCTACAATGTATAATCTAGACAGAAAACCAGGGAAACAGCAGAGTTTAACAGGAACAGACAGAAATACCAGATATGCATAAAGCATTATATCTAACTCCACAGAGTCTTCACTGTTCTAAAGCACTCAGAACATTCACCAGGACACAAGCACACACACATGCACACATGTACACATGCACACACTTACAATCACAGGCACACACACATACAAACACACATGCACACACATGCACACAAGTGTGCACAAGCACACATGTGCACAAACACACATTCACCCCTGTACATTCATGTGAAGTAAAGCACACACATACACAAACGTGCACACACTCATATACAAACACAGGATATGTGCATGACAGGCTGTCAAATAAGTCTTAATAACATAAGAAGATGGAAATCCATCAAGTCATTGCTCCAGTAACAACATCAGCAATAAGAGAACAACTGCAGAGTTCATATAAGACAAGTAACACACTCCAGAAACTCAATGGGTTAAAGAAGAAATTGCAAAAATATATCTTCATATAAACAGATGTGGAAAGCATAATACCCAAACCTCTGGGATACAAGCAAAGCAGGCAAGGAAGACAACAGACAGCAATAAATATCTTCATTCACACACACACACACACACACACACACACACACACACACACACGAAACTTACTATTACTATACAACACAGAGCTTAAAAAGAGAACCAAGCCCAATTTTGTAGTAAGAAGGAAATAATAAAGATTAAATCGAAAATAAATGAAAGACACTAGGAAAACAGAAAAAAATAAAGCTAAGAGTTAATGTATTCAAATAATAGGCAAAATGAAAAGCATCGATCAAATTAACTTTGCCAACACAAACCACAGTAAATCACAATTAAAAGAAGAAATATGTTTTACACTACAGAAATACAAAGTTCACAGCAGACTGCAAACTATTTACTGAACAAGAGACAAAGCTCATGTAAATGGCTGACTTTACAGAATTACACAACCTATGAACAGTAACCATGAACAGAGAAACCACAGGATAGAATCAACCGGTTATCAAATCTTAACTTCTGTGGGACTGAGGCAGAAGACTTGCTAAGAGATTGAGGCCAGGATGTCCTAGAGACGGATATCAACAGAACTGAGCTAATTTGTAGAAAATCACAGACAAAATTGACAAATCTTCAGTCAGATTTGAACATGGGGGTGGGGAACCTCCCAACAAAGAAAGATCCAGAATCAAATAGATCCAAGGATGGAATTCCACAAGACAAAAACAAAACAAGCAAACCAACAAAAGAACTAAAAGAATTAAAGTCACACTCCTGAAAAGCATTCAAAATACTAAAGCAGAGGCTCTTTACAGGACGATTATCCTGATACCAAAGCCAGGCCAGATTACCAAAGAAGAAAATCACAGCCCAACCCCCTTGATGGACATGACTGCAAACGGTCAGCACAGTACAGGCAAACTGAGCCTAAAGCACATTTAAAGGATCCTACGCCCTGGTCACGTGGGATTTACCACGGGGATGCACAACCTTCAGTCTTCGAATGTCAATACATTCACCTCACAACTTTAATCAGATGAAGTTGTATAAATCATATACTCAAGTGAACGTGGGTGAACACACATAAAATGACACCATTCCCAGGGCTGGGGGAGTATCCCAAGTTCAAGGCCAGCCTGGGCTACAAAAAGAGCCCCGGGATTAGAACAAAACCATGAGAAGTGTTTAATAAATATAGAAATCTAATTTCAATAATTGGTACACTTCCATTGTAAGAATAAAATTGTTAACAAATTATATACAGAAGGGATAGAGTTCAACAGAAGAGCACACAAACATCACCTCAGTGCTGAACAGCTGAGGTCTTTTTGGAATTAGACAAAGATCTCACTCTACCAAACAGCTACTTTCACTCCCTGTGTCACTGGAAGTCCCAACCAGAGTAATCCATCAAGATAGAGAAAGAAATGCTATCTGTATTGGGGGAGGGGAGTGAAATTCTCTCCCATTGCACGCACGTGGTGTGACTGTATGTATAGAAACCCCTCAAGATGCCACCAAAACACTTTCACAACCAATGAGCAAATTTAGGGAAGTCCACACAGAAAACTTGTAGTGGAAGGAGAGCTCAGACAAGTCGGCATGGGAACAAAAAGAGGGCTTGTGGGTTGGGGAAGTGCTGGGTGTTTTCATCTGGGTCTGGTTTCCCAGGTGGCTCTACTTACCAGACAGGTGAAGTTTCTCTCTCGGACAAGTACCCAGACTTAAAAAACTCATACACTTAACAAGACCATGCTCCTAGAATACAGCCTGTCCCTTCTGAGTTCCCACAGCATCAAGAACACCCTAAGAACAAGCTGGCTTACACCCTCCAACTCTGAATACTCAACCCAGAGGAAGCAGCATGCTCTTGTGTGTAAAGCAAAGTCATACTCATAGCTATAAGTTGCTGCAGGCTTGTGTTTCACGCTGCTTCTTGGCTGTTCTCCAGGAGCAGGGATGCCAGGGATGCCAGGGATGCAACCTTGAACTGTCTTCCAACAGGGTCTGCAAATGCACTGATGATACCCACGTGATGAGTTACCCACGTGAATGCAGATGCCCAAGGAGGCCAGAAGAGGGCATCAAGTCCCTGGAACCAGAAGTGCAAGCCAGCCTTTGTGAGCTGCCATGTGGGTGCTGGGAAGCAAACCCAAGTCGCTCCCAAGATCAGTAAATACTCTTAATCACTGAACATCTCTCCAGCCTTTCTCCACCTTTTCTCATACTTGGTATCTCAATCAATGGCATCTCAAGTGTTCTATAAAGACCGTTTGTTGCACCTAGCTCTAAGCCTCTGGCTAATTCCCATGCTGTGGTTTCTGTCTGCTTTCCCTAGGCAGAAGCAAGGAAACACCGTACCAGACTCCCCTGAAAATTGAACATAAGCAACATGTCCCAGCGAAAGGGAGGGACCTCAGCTTAGCTACTGTGATTTTCTTCACTGTCTTTTCCATATGCTGAGAATACAGAAGAAGAAGAAGAAGAAGAAGAAGAAGAAGAAGAAGAAGAAGAAGAAGAAGAAGAAGAAGAAGAAGAAGAAGAAGAAGAAGAAGAAGAAGAAGAAGAAGAAGAAGAAGAAGAAAATGATCCGTCATCTCCAAGCTGGAGAAAAATTAAAACTGATATTTCTGGGAGAACTTTAAAGTCTCAGAAATATTTTTCCCAGCTCCAATTTCCCTTAAATCTTAATGTATATATTCCTATATATCTACAGTTAGCTATCACACAGAATTAATACAAATTCACATTTTGCATATATTCCTATATATCTACAGTTAGCTATCACACAGAATTAATACAAATTCACGTTTCAAACTCCAAACATCTCCTGTGGCCTTGTAAAGTAAGATAAATGAACAAACTCAGCGTTCAGTAAATTGAACCAAACACTTGTAAATTATAACTCACCACAAGTCAGTACAGGACTGAAGCCTTCGAAGGACACATTCTGTCTCACAAGCTTTGCACACACTGTGTGTCTTTCAAACACACACTTGAACAATCTGAAGACAAATATGCTGGCCTATGCTCCCCCACCTCACTCTGCATTATCAACCCAAACCACAGTGTGTGGTGGGTGCCAGCGACAGCTCTGGAAGGAAAGACTGTGGTTAAAGGTAAAGAGTGCACTTGCATTCACTACTGATCACGTACGCCCTCTCCTCCACACCTTCAGGGAGCATTCTGACTACCGATTTTTCATATGTGTGAGGAGGCAAGGGTGCTACAGACCACTTAGACAGGCAGACGTGATGAGATAAAAGACGTGAAGACCTCAGTGATGTCTCCAAAGTAAAGTCTGTCAAGAATGCAGCAAAGACACGGTTCTTGAGAGACTTTTAATAACTTAACTATTTACAATGTGATAACCATAGGGTAAGGCAAGAATATTTGTGGGTTGTGAACTGTTTTGCTTCATTTGTCTCTTTTTAAAAAGAAAAGAAAAGAAAAATGAAACCCAAAACCCTGGGAAACAATAACCTCCCAGTTTGTCTATCAAACAATTTAGAACACAAACACAAGGTGACTCGTAACAGTTATTATCAATAAAAACAGCCTACAAACCAAAAGCAACTACCCACAAATAAAAGGCAAGAAAGAGAGTTACCCTCAAAAGGTATCATGTGCTTTCATTCAACATGTTCATCCTAAATTTTATCAAGTTTATATGTCAATTATCT
The DNA here is from genome assembly GCF_021556685.1 of Rattus norvegicus. Taxonomy (NCBI): domain Eukaryota; kingdom Metazoa; phylum Chordata; class Mammalia; order Rodentia; family Muridae; genus Rattus; species Rattus norvegicus. The sequence continues at coordinate 123,418,779 of NC_141542.1, read as the reverse complement.
GAAATATTAAAAAAATACATGAGCTGACCAGATTTATGACTGTGTAAAAATACATCTGTGGGTAGAGTGTAAGCACCTAGGTGTCAGTCCTAAGACCCACATAAATGCCAAGATCAGTATCGAATGGGTAATCCTTGGACTCTGAAAGCAAGATGGGAAATGGAGGAGAATCCCCCAGAAGTCCCTGGGCCAACTTGCCTAGACGTCACAGCAGTGAGCAAGATAGTCTGACCCTAATGAGGTGAGAGGTGATAGTGTATACCAGTGAAGACAGACCCTCAAGGCTACCCTCGGACCTCTGTACACATGCACTGCTGCATGTCTGCACCAACACACACAGACACACACACATGCACACACACACGCACACTCACACACACACATACACACACATGCTCTCACACACACACACATACACACACACATGCTCTCTCTCTCTCTTTCACACACACACACACACACACACACACATGCTCACACCCATTTAAAAAAGAGACAACCAGGTTTGAGACTTCCAGGGCTCCAGTCATAAAATAACTCATAAACATCCTCTTATTTTACCTCCCCACCATGCTGTTCACACCACTCTCTTTGTCCCTTCAAGTAAAAGCTCTATGAGTAAGCCAGAGTTCCTGTGCCCATATACTCTTAAATCCCAGAGAGTTCTGTAATGTTTCCTGTGGCGACACATAGCCAGTAAGCCAGCCTGTTGCAGGCCAACAATTGTAGTGCAGGGAGCAAGCAGAGAAAACTGTTCCTGCTTACAGGAAACCACGCCCAGACCTCAGAGAAGAAATGGCACCTGGCAGGTGCCTGAGAAGCAGTAAGACTTGCTTCAGGACCAGAGCTTGGCTTTGCTGTATTCTCCTTAAATACGGACATGTTTTTCCCTGACTTCTCACATTCCTGGGCACATGTGGGATTTTGCTCTAATGATCCAAGGCTCTGGGATCAGCTTTGCTCCCATGTCAAACCTTCTACTGACCTGTTGAAATTTACAATAAATAAATAAGATAAAAAATAAAACCATGCAATTAGGAAGTAGTGCCTGCCTCTAAGAGAAACTGCAAGGGCTGACTGAAGTCTCCCACTAGCGTGTGTTTTCTTAGTGCATGCTTTCTTTGTTGCTTTTTCTCACCAAACCTGGGGACAGTGCTGAAATCCCTAAACCTTTCTGGGAGGGAACGTCAAGAGAGAACACTGAGAAATATGTGAAATATAAATTTCTAATCAGTGGGATAAATAGAATCTTCTTCCCCTCGGCTGTTCATTTCATTTGAGCACCCTTTGTGAAACCAGCTTCCTCCACAACCTCCGACCAATGCTCTCATTCCGGGTACCAGGGATGTGAGAGGAAGACAAACTGATGTCGCACTTAATGGGAATACAGGAGTTCTCCACATGCTGATTGCCTGATTTCAAATTGCCCTATCAAAACGCCACATACACATACGCAATCGTGAAGATTTCTTTAGACTTCTGGGTCCCAATTACAAACAATCAGGACTTTGGCAGGAAAAAAGAATCTTCAGAGGAAGAGTCGAGACACGGGCATGAAGGACAGAGGAGGGGAGTGTTTTCTGGTCATTTTACAGATAAATCAGTGCCTAAACACAGCAGTAGGTTATGCAAAATGTACGAATCGTAATGCAGTCATCAAAGCGGAATTATGCAAGCATCCATCCATTAAAAGCATCTTCAAGCTGACTCCATTTAGGCCTCAAAGTTCAGAACACAATCTCGTTATCACAGTGTTGGCTTACCTTCCCGTGGGAAGACACAAACTAGAGCCACTAAAAAGTTTCCTCAACCAAGCCAAGGTTAGATGAAGATAGTCTTCGTGAGAGACTTCATGAAGGGTGTGTGTGTGTGTGTGTGTGTGTGTGTGTGTGCGCGCGCGCGCGCACAAGCGTGTGCGTGTAGGTGTGTGCCCCCTCCAGAGCTCACCTGCCTCCCACTGGTGTATGCTCCCTTCAGGTCTCATTTGCCGTCCCTCTTAAGAAAACAACCTCCCTGTCAAATATGCAGCTTTCAGCAAGGGCTAAATGCTCTGCCAGAATCTCACTGGATTTGTAACATCAATGGGCTGCACTTCCTTAGAGACACTTGTAAGGCCTTTGCCATGTCTTCTTTATCTGTTCTAAACCTACACTAACATACATGTCTAGGTGTCTCCTAAGTAAACTTGTGTTGGGTGGAAACATTGTTCTTAAAACAGGGATTGGACTCTTTCTGACCTCCTTCGTTTGTAGCAAAAGAAAACCGAAGCTCCAGGAGCTGAGCCAAGACCTTGCAGCAGCGAGCTGGGCAGTGACTCCTCCTTCTCACCACAAACCTTGTAAAACGTCTCCCTCGGCAGGGTTCAAAATGATGTTACCACCTTCGAATCAGATTCCTCACAATCGTACACAGTTTTAGAACAGAATCAAATGGAAGAGACAGACACCAAGAAAAAAGAGAAATTCTCATGCTTTTGTGGGTCCAGTTGATATCGTTTCACCAGCTCTCCAGCCTCTGCTTCCACTGCTCTTCAGACTAAATCCATGACCTTCCAGGATCTGACCCCGTCTAGCCTCGGAAAGCTCACGACCTGGGTGTTTATCACGTCCTCATGCAGCACACCTGACTCTTCAAGTGCATCAGCTGCTCTTCTTGGTCACAGAGGACAGCCCCTTGTCACTGAGGAGAGGGAGGTGGGGAAGGATACACTGTAGCTCCAGGGACTCCCCTGGCAGCAGTATGAGAAGCAGAAGGTGGGAAACAGGCCCCAGGAATTCCAACTTTTTGTTTGTAACTTTTTCTGTGCTCCAATTGATACTAACTTTCCAGTCATGAAGGTCTGGCAAAGACCAGCGTCTGGGCTTCCCACACTTACTGATTAAAATGTAACATTTCCATTTTGTGCCAGTTAGCTTGTACATCCTAGGATTTAGCCAGTCAGGGACGATGTACTTGAGTCATTTTAAAATAAAAGAATTATTTCAGACACATTAGAATAGGTCTGTAATTCTGAGTCTAAGTCTTAGGATAGCCACAGACACAGACAGACAGACAGACAGACAGACAGACACTCTCTCTCTCTCTCTCTCTCTCTCTCTCTCTCACTTTCCTTAAGCAGTCTAAACAAGTTTGTTCTGGGGATTTTTTAACAGAAATCTTATGATGAATCAATTTTAACCCTTAAAAAAACGCTATAGATCTAGAGGGAACGAGCCCAACATGGCTGAAGCACTGACAGATGAGGTAGCTCTAATAAATAAGTAAGACCATGTCAGTACATCATGGATTTATGTCACACAGAGCCATCTCTGTGTCTGCCCCATGCACGGCTAACAGAAGATGCATAAAGGATGTGTGAGTGAGGAATTCAAGCTCTTTGTTTTCCCCTCTCTTGAGAGTGGGTTGTTTATTCATAATTAACATGTGACAATATTAACAAGTTGACAAGTAGAAGGTAATTCAGTCATATATGTGTATGAGACATATGGATATATTAATAACGTACATTACTCTGCACCAATGTACTGATAGCCATATATTAATAATTTATACTAATATGTATTCATATACATATGTTAATATTGCATACATTGATATAATGTATGTTAATACTATATACAATATTATAATGCATATTAGTAATGAACATTATTGATAGAGAGCAAGAACAATGACAAGAGTGTCCAAACAGGCAAGCACATCAGTTGCTCTGCATTCTAAGTCTTCCATTGTCCGAGGCTCTTACACAGCAAACAACCAAAATCCTTACAAAATTAACTAGCTCAGAAAAAGGCTTTCTCAGGTTAATGCCTTTATAAACAAACTGTGAAGGGAGATAGGAGTGAGGCAAGTGAGGGGAAGGGTGCTGGACTAGCAGGTGGCAGTGAAGATGTCATACCCTACGACATGTTCCTGAGTAGATACACGGCCAGTTTAATGTGCTTATACGTTGTGCTGTGGTTATACATTAGATAGACACGATTTCGAGAGTGGGGCTGCGTAAGAACAGGGGGACAGGCCAGATGGTGGTGGTGATGCTCACAGGGATACTTACAGAACAACAGCAGCAGCAGCGACACTTGTTGATCTTTTATCTATGACCCACCCACAAAGCAAGCAGGACACTGAGGTCAGTCTGCTGTTGAGAGCAATGTCCCAGACTACTGCACTCTGAAGTACCAGAGCTAAGACTCAACAGGTTCTCTCACAGGAAGAACATCTCCCCAGCATACTCAGCATGAGCCGTCTACCAGACTCTTCCAACACCCTGCTCCATGGGGAATTGCTCCTTCTCCCTGCTGTCTCCTAATCTGGCAGCCACTGTCCTTCGTGCACATAGGAAGTTGCTCTGTGTGCACATGACCAAAGAGCTGTCACTACCGAAGGGGTAGTACAGGCTTTAGACTCGAGCTGGCCAAATTAGATTCCTATGTACAGAAGTATGGCAGCACAGAGGAATCCTCTTAGTGCTTGGGCTAGGCATCGTGGGAAGCATGGATTGTAAGCATGTGGAAATGCAGCAAACCCCATGCAATGAGGAACCATAATGGCAGACAACTGTAAAGAGACTCGCAGGCACAGTCCCAGCTGTGCGCAATCCTGGGTTCAGTCCTGAGAGTGGGTGGGTTCAGTACTGACCAAGGATTTCCTCGGAGTGTTCTGGTTTGTGTTACCTTTTACCTTTGGCTACCCCTGCTAGATCTCTGCTCTGAGTAAATGACTGATGCTGAAGATCTTCACATACAGAAAAGTGTCTGTGCCAAAGCAGGGATGAGTCAGGAGGAGCAGAAATCAGGGGCATGGAACAGTTATTGAAAAGGAGATTATGAGAGCTAATCTCAGTTGTCAATTTGACGGGATTTGGAATAATCTCAAAAACTCACCTCTGGTCGAGTCTGCAGAAGAATTTCTAAAAGGAGTAAGTAAAGAAAGAGCCCCCCGCCCCCAGAGGCTCCAAGAGGGAAGCAGCCCTGGTGTAGCCCAGATACCAGAGGGAAACACACTTCTGCTATTGCCTTCCCATCTCCAATTCTTCATGGTGGGGGCATCTACTCTGTGGCTCCCATCCTTCCCCAACATCAAACCCAGCTTCCTCAGTCTTCCAACATGGATAGAAGACCAGCAGCGATCAAGCAAGGTTCCAGACCTTCAAAGCCAGAGACTGCTCAGACCTCGAGCCTCATGGACTAAGCGGCTACTGGGTTCTGAGCAGGCAGATAACCATTGGACTTCCTTAGCCATATCCTTAACAGTAACTGGTTGAATAGTATTTTTTTTTTTTTACTATTTTCTACACATACCCTTAGAAATCAGTGGCAAAGAAGCATGGTAGAAAATATGGGGAAAACATCACAATTTTCATTACCAATTATTAAATCACAATTCCTCAGCAATATCAGGCTCTGAAGAAGAGGGAGGGGTAAGGGAGGGGAGGTGTTTTTTTTTTTTTCTGGAAAACCAGGAAAGTTATCACTCTGCTGCCCATGAACCCTGGGGGAACAGCCTACTCTAAAACACTTTTCCTGTGATTTCTGTGAAAATAAAGAAGTTGTTTTTGATGAAGTCTTACAGAGATAATGGCCTAGAACAAATGTCAGGGACAAAGTTAAATGTTAGACACAGACATTTTATCCTCAGTGCAAAAACAAGTAAGAGAAAAATCACCGAAAACCGATCAAGTCTCCATTTTCACAGCTGGTAAATTGTGGCCGTTAACAGCAAGTGGATTCCACACTCTGTTTAACCTTGGAAGCCTTTTCCTCCAACAAACTTGTGAATAGAAATCCATAGTTGAAACATCTACACAGAGACCCTGTCCACTCACCTCCTCTTACCCAACCCCTTGGGGATCTCAGATGCCTAGGTATGCTTCCAGAACCCATGTCGTCTCAGACCACTGCCATGATGCTCTAATATGAAGGTAGGCCATCAAGGGAAGGATGCTGAAGACTCTTTCACACAGCAAACTGAGAGCGTGGGATGAAGCAAGGACATGCCTGCAAAGCAGCCCTCAGAAACCCAGAGATAACAAGAGGACAGTGGCCAGCTTGCTAAATGCTTACTACACAGCGGCTTTATAACTCTTTATATGAATTATTTTAAATGAATCATCCTTCTCACTAGTCCAGAAAATAGGGACTATGCTAGCATATGGGGAAGAATAAACTGAAACTGAGAAAGACCATGAAGCAGTCTAATGTGACAACTTTTAGGCCAGTGGATCCCTAAGCAATGGGGCTTGGGGTCCAGGCAGTCTGTGACTTCTGCACCCCTCGACACACATGCTAGTGTGGATCCCAGAGCAGTTTTCACAGTTGTTAGGATGAGGCCACGCAGACTTGGAGATTTGCAGACCTTGCTCCAGGGAGTTTACATGGCCCCTCATTGTCACCATAGTCATCCATTTCTAATGTCTGAAGAAAGAAAGTGGGGGGAGGGGGAGGATGCCTTTGTGGCTTCATGTCAACACCTTACAAAAGACTGTCGATAACTTGTGCTCTGGCATATGCTGTCCCTGTACAACTGTACATTGAAGGGGTTCCTGGCTCTCCCTAATGCCCTTCATCATCCAAGCTTGTCTGAATTTAAACTACCTTGCAACCAGCACCAAACACTACTTACTGAATGCAGAAGCAGATCCCCCAAACAACCCTCTTCTATGAGGCCAGACATCAAAGAATTTGAAACATGATTTCATTTCAGAAAATACTGAGCTTACTATCTTAAATCACACAGTACACATCGTTATTTGTATCTTAACTATTAATGAAGTATACACTTGTGGAAATGGATACCACATTTCTTAAATATACCTTTGAGGACCTCAACAACTTTCAATGGCATAAGAGAGTCCACAGACAAAAGCCTTCAGAATGTCTGCTACTGATTTATTTTTATAAGAACAGGGGCCCATTACTCAAAAGTAACAAGTTCAGGATTGATTAGGCATATTTTCTTTTTACCTCATTCCCCATGAAGTTAAACCGACAAAAATTAGATTATCTTTTAAACTTATGCTTAACATAAACTTACACTATAGCAAAATAAAATACAGTATTTGTATAGCATCTTTTTTAAATCAAGTAGGATTAATTCTGATACTTCAAAGTTGTATCCAATCATATAATTTTTTGTCTCTAATACCCAGTAGCTTCATAACTCTAATCTTCAGAAATCAGTAGCTAAGTCTTTAAGAACTAGACAACAGGGGTTGATAACATATATTCCAAATGTGGTGACACAGAAGACACAGTGAACATCCTCAGAATTTAAAAAATAACAAGATACTACGATGAGAGTAGCTTTTGAAAAATATAATATAGCAAGAAAACATAACATAGTTTCCCAAATGTTTATTCTTGTGGCTTCTACCATGCATGTTTCTGACCTTCTACAACACAGGCATAAATACTTGAACCCAGGATCAATGTACTCACTGCTATCATCAGAAGCATCTGTTAGAAACCCAGATGATCGCATGATGATGTAAGGTTACATGTAACAAATGTAAGGTTACATGTAACAAATGCTACTTCCCACAGAGAAAGCACTTAAGGTTTTAAAATACATAAGCACAGGTATGTAAACACTCTGTTCTATACAAGCAAAGAAGCGAGAAAAGCTGACAAAGAAATGCGTATCCATCAGGAGTCTAAAGAGCTGCTGTTTCCCTTCATCCTCATGACTTAAAAATACTGAAAAAAAATCACACACATTAATCATAATGTACTAGATAAGCGTTTACACTAATTTGCACTGACTTTAAATTACTCTGCCTGCTTGCTTCTCTCAGGAGAAAGAGCAGGAGATTTCTATTCTCAACTTTTCATTTGAAATTAAACATTTTAATCATTTTTTTTTAAATTGCACAGATTTCTCTTACAATGATAAGGCAGTGACCACAGTGTGCTTTGAATTGTCTGATGCTAGATAAAGAAAGAAAGAAAAAAAAGACCCACAAAGCAAGAACACTACATAAAGTCAAAGAAATAATAAAACCCAGCCTATCCTCTCCCAGCATAAATTGGTTCATCTGCTCCTTTCTCCTCCTCAGGAAAAAAAAAATTAAGTCATCTCTTTAAAAAGCACTTGAAATGCTGTTATTTTTTGAGAAAGAGAATCTTCAAATCATCACCACTTCTCCCAGAACCACCAGATTCTGCCTTTAGCCCCCATGTAGTTGAAATTCCCTAAGCTGAATTGAGTCCAGTAAGTTTACTCACCTGAATTAAATCGAGAGGAGGTAAGTGTGTGTATTCAAACTTTGGAAAAGGCCACACAGCCTGGGTCAAGGTCACAGCAAGTAGGCTGCCTTTCTTTAGTCAAAGATGGGAAGAGTAACCATTGCCTACTTTGGTAACTCCAACTCCATGTGGGCTAGCTGACAGAACGCAACCTCTAACCTGTAATTCTGCAGTAAGTTAAAATCTACATATGAACAGGATTCCTTCACACGATAAATTAATGGAAGGACACTTGACCTGGTGTCACAGTCTCTGAGGGTGCAGACTGTCCCGGGGAAGACATGTTGGAACTGCTCAGATGTGGCTTCAGAATCATGTGACAGGGTCGATTTCTATTCCAGCAGACCAGAGAGCACAAAGAGAGATGGGTAGATTGGATAGGCTAGGCTTATCTCCACTGATTTACTTCCTCCAACTAGACGACATCCTCAGTTTTCAGAAAATCCCAAAATAACCACTAACCAGGAACAAAATGTTCAACAGGAGAGCTCGTCAGAGACAGTCCAGACTTAAAAACATTCATTTCCTAATATAATAATAAATGGGCATCCCTGTCCACATGAGGTCGGCACAGTCTTTATTAAACAGCCATTAAATACTATACTCCCTAATAAAGAATACTAGTAAATGTCATAATAGATAAAGACCATGGTATCATAAATGTCTACTTGAAGGTCATCGTCCCACATCTGAAAGTGTTCAGTGTGTCACTAAATAATGAAAACAAAAAGGTTAACATTTTTAAATGTTATCTTCAGAATAGCAATAATAAAAAGAAACACATAAAACAGAACCCAGGCAAATTTTTATAAATATAAACATATAGGTAGATATGTTTGTTATGCTAATTGATACTCATAAACCATATACACCTAGTTAACATCATAAAGTGAAACTATGACAACTTCACATGACTGTTTCATTTCATGCATTCTCTCAAAGACTATTCCTGGCAAGAGTCTAGCTGAACAGTTTGCCAGGACACTCGTATGACTCGAGGATCTGCCTTGTTTTAAAAGCCAGACACTCTAAAGGAACCTGGGAGTCTCCATTTATCCACAGATCTTTTATGCTAGGCACAGAAGTCATGCTCTGAACAAAGGATCTCTCATGGCAAAAGGAGAAAGAGCAGAACCTGTCAGAAAGCACTCGTCAAGCCCCAGTGAGGCAGAAAACACCTTCTCTTCCTCCTCCTCTTCCTCTTCTTCGTCCTCATCGCCCCTTCTCTTCTTTCTCCTCCTCCTCTCCTTTCTCCCTATTCCTTCTCCTCTTCTTCTTCCTCTTCTTTCTTCTCATCTCACTCTTTCTATTCCTCCTCTTCTTCCTTCTCTTCCTCATTGTCCGCCTCCTCTTCTAGTTGAACAGAGTTTGCCAAGACATTAGTGCCCACCATGGGCACCAGAGGGAAAAACCAGAAGAAGACCAAGATCCCAGTGCTTACCCCAGAAACTACATCATCTTGGGTGGCCAAAACATTGACTCCCTCATGATTGTTCGAATATTCCTCAGCCTCTAGTAAACAAAACATAGAGATCCGGCACCAACACTTACCTATAAGCAGTCACTGTGGAGGCCAAGAGGAAGCTCACAAGCCTCTAGCCACCATCTCAAACTTAACTGGACTCTGAGGAAACTCTCTCCCAAAGTCTTGCCTGCTTGGACAGTGTGCTCTTTCTGGAAACTGTGAGCTGGAGCTGAGACCAGGTTCGCAGCACCCGGGTATGTGAGAGCAGAGAAATCTGCTTTGTTCAGGGCTGCTCTCTCCTCTGGTCCCAGGGAAGACTGCTAGTTGGTACACATGACTTCTACCAAATGAGACAATCTTGCTAAAGTTTCCTGAAGGCTGAATACAAGACAGTTCCCAGCATGCTCTTATCTCACCCTCTGCATGATAGCAACAGCATGTGCCAGTTCCTCAGAGTGTTCTGGAAGCAACTTGTCGAAAGACAGACTGTTCCCAGATAAAGCGCTTTGAGGCAAGGCCACTGTCAGATTCTAGATTCCTCACCATCTCTAGAAAAAAATTCAAATCAGCTTTCATGTTCAATTTTTTTTCACAGTTAGTTTTCCACTTCAGCCAACAAGCTACAAGCACGGCACTCCAGGACAGTTGTCACTCCTATCCCCTTTGTTTACAGTACCCAAAAACCTGCAGTTTATAGAATAGCCACATACCTACAAAGCAGGAAGGCGTGAATTCAAAACCAAGTGTTGAGAGGAGTTGTATAGAAGAAAGATTTTATGGAAAGAAAGGGTCTAATTTTTCAATACCAGGTCGCCATAGTATCTCTAAACTTCAAAAGTAAATCATACAAAGGGAAGAAAGTACTCTGCCTCATCCTCACAGCTCTATGACAGAACAACTGAGACAGGTAACTTTACAAAAAGAAAGGGTTTTTTTAGCTAAGACTTTAGCTAAGTACAGGATTGGAGATGGACTGGTTTGGTCTCCAGTGAAGACATGGCCGGAAGGTATATGGGAGAAATTACATCTCAAACCAGGGGAGACTGGCAAATCTTATGACCCCTTCTGAGAACACATCTCCATGACCTGGGACCTTTTAGGTCATTTCTTTAATGGACTCAACAATAGTGCCACTCTGGGAATCACACCATTAACATGCTACGCTTAAGAGATGGCCTCTCCTCCATCACCCATATCCACTAATTACCAGCTTTCTACAATTCTTCTATGATTCAGAGTTAGCCTTGGGTTGGTGGTTCAGTCTCTGATAGCCCAGAGGAGAGGAGCCCAGAGAGCTCTAACTCAGAGGTTAGTTGACGCTGTCAGTTGTCCTGTGGAGTACCCATTCCCTCTGGAGCTCTTAACCCTTCCCCCAACTCTCCCACAAGACGTGGGGAGCTCCATCCAATATTTAATTGTTTCCGCATCTCTTTCAGTCAGCTGCTGGGCAGAGCTTTTCAGAGGACAATTATGCTGGGCTCCTGCCTCTAAGCAGAACAGGTAATTATTAATTGTGTCTGGGACTGGTCCTTGCCACTGAGATGGGTCTCAAGTTGGGCTGAGGAAATTGGTTGGCCATTTCCTCAGCCTTTGCTCTATCTTTCTCCCTGCATTTCTTGTAGACAGGATGAATTTTGAGTGGAAACTTTTGTGGGCGGGTTGGTGTCCTTATTCCTCTCCTGGGGGCGTTCTGCCTGGTTTCAGGAGGTGGCCTCTTCACGGAGCTGTCCCTAAAGCCAGAACCTGGCTGTGGAATCCATTCCCCTAACTAGGCTGCCCTGCTGGCCTCTGTGGGAAAGGATGCACCTATCCCTGCAGTACCTGAATGAAGCAATACCCAGGAGGCTCCTCCACCCTCTCAGAGGAGAAGAAAATGGGGTATTGGGACAGGGAGGGACTTTATGAGGGAGGTACTGGGAGGAGGGGTAGCAATCAGGATGTACGGTGAATTGATTATTAATTAATTAATGGGGGAAAAGGAGATATGGGTTAGTATTAACTTCTACTGCTTTCCACAGCAAAAATTATCAGAGGGAAAATACCAGGCCACCACTGCTCAAGACACATGCTCCCATCCCAGTAACTTCCTTAACAGGGTACAAAGGATGCGGTCATCCATTGAATTTACTGCTGTCTTGGAGACAGCAGCTGCTTGTCATGTGATGACTGTCAGTCAACAGCTTCTGAGTCTTTGAAAGGGTTTAACATTGTGAAACCTGAAGCAGTATCAGGGGGAATAGCTCGACAAATAAAAGACTTTGGCCACCATGTTTAAGGAACTGGGATAACCCAGAACTTGACGAGCTGAACTTGACTATAGAATATACAGCAGAGAGCTGCATCCAGAGAGAATGAAAACAAAGGGAGTTGAAAAGGAAAGGCCCCCCCTTCAGACCGCCACTGGACAGGTGCTGTCCTGTTCTGCATGCAGGCAAGGACAGTCAGGACAATGGCTAAAGGAAGGCATGCTGACAGAGGAACAATATAGGAAGTACAACACAATGGATTTGATGTCACATGGTGCCTGGATTCTGAGGCTCTCATACAAAGAAGAGCTTACACAATGTGAGAACTTGGAAAATGATGGCCAGCCTCTAAAAGGGTGGAGAAGTGCTGATGATTCTCCCAACAGCAAATGGAATATCTGACCTTGGTCTGGGTAACAGTAGGAAACACAGCCTCCTATCCAGCTTTGTGTGGTTTGTGCACAGGTGAAAAGCAAGAGCAGACGATGTTTCCTCCCATCTCAGACACACAGTAAAGGTAGACTGGTGGCCCTCATTGTAGCCAAAAGGGATAGAGTCATGGAAGCTTATATGTGGTGCCAAGTATCTGAATTGTGGAAGAGCAGGAGACTGAGGAATACAGGTAATGTCTCCACTCAGATAAAGATCTATCTCAGCTTTCCCCACCTGTGGATACACCCGAGTTGAGTCCTTTAGGGATAGAGAGAGTGTTCCCTCTACACACACACACACACACACATACACACACGCTGAGAGGGGGGGGAGAGGAGAGGAAAGGGGAGGACAGGAGAGGGGAGCAAGATATACTACTGAGGTGTACCTGACTGAGGAAAGGAGCTCTCTCATCAACATCTCACTGGCACGGAGGTGCTCACCACCCAGTCATCAAATGCACATCAAACAATTTCTTTTCTATTGCACTTTTATGTTTTAAATCAACAAATAATGTGCCAAATATACCATAATGATATTTTCAAACAAAGTATTTTTTTGTGGCTACCCTTCCCTTATCTACCCCATGGCTTCCACTTCTTGCTCTTAGAAACTCTTCCAGCTCCTGATTCTGTTCTCTTTCCATGTCCCATGTGTCCTTCTGCCCAGCTTCACCCTCCCTTATAACCTAACCCTACCTTCTCTGTGTCTCTTTTCTAGATCTAAAAACCCACACTTATACCACTGCACACATGTTGCATGTGTACACTTTATTTTTGCTTGTTTGGGGGGATATTTTTGCTTGTTTGTTTGTGGGTTTGTTTTGTTGTTGTTGTTGTTGTTGTTGTTGTTGTTGTTGTTTGAGACACGAGTCTCACTATGTAGCCTTGGTTTTTCTGGTCATTATGTAGACAAGGCTAGCCTTGAAATCCCAAACATCTGCCTATCTCTGCCTCCTGAGTGCTGAGAATAAATCTTAAGAAAAATGAACTAATAAAAATTCTCAGGAAGATGAGTGGGTTGGCAAAGTGTTAAAAGATGAGAGAGAATGTTGCCTCTGCCTCTCGTAGGCTGAAATTAAAGGTGTACATCATTGTGCCAGGAGAGACAGTAGTCTTTAGGCTTACGAAGCCATGTAGATTTCTGCATAGCTGCTTCGCTCTGTCCCTAGAGTGATAAGAGTAGAGACCGACAAGCCAATATGTGTGGCTGTGTATCAGCGTGCCGGTGAATATGTATTTACAAAAACAAGAGTCATGCCACGTTGGTCATTTGACTGAAATTTGCCAGCCCTGGCCCACTGTTACCTAACTGATGTGCTGACAAACAGTCCATCCGAGTGTGCACCAGCTCATCTTGAGCAGAGTTCTGCAAATGTAAGTGAAAGCAAGTACAAAGGAAGTGCTGGGCTTCAAGAATCGCCACTCAAGCCAAACACACATAGTGTATTGAACGCGCGTGTTAACACTGGACATCCACGACCACGAAAGGGACTTGGGAGCTCACTCCTCTTTGCCTGCCTACACCTAGCACATCTGTTGGAACCTACTTCTTCAGGATTCCAGCTTCTACAAAAGACCAGGTAAAACACCCAGCCTTGCAGGACTGAGCAACTAAGTTCTTGGACTTCCCATTCACAGCTGCCCATGGCTGGGTTGGTTGGACTCCAGACTGTAAGTCATTCCAGTAATATGGAGACATTCCATACATTCTGTGACCCTAGAGAACCCTGACTGATACACCTCCCTTCTTTTCCTACCTACAATCCCAGCAAAGCCTAGCCCTCACATACATGTTCATTTTGGCTGCAGGTGTGGCTATATTGAGGAATACCAAGAAAGGAAACAACATGTGTCCCTGAGTATATCAATTTCCAGAGAAGACTGCCCTGTGGGTCAAAACACTTAGTGGCAAAGACTTGCCTTGAATACAGGAGTAGAAGGAAGAACAAAGGATCATGCCCAGGCTGGGGCCTTTCTGCATGGTGCATTTTATGGTTGCTATTATCCATGGTTAGTGAATTTACACAAGTAGCTATCCATGGACGATGCTCTGGAACTGAGAGTGCATCATTTGCTTCTTTTTGTTGTAAGGTGTCTTTGACAGAGAAGATATTCCCTTTCTCACATTATAAGGGCTACACACAGCTAACGTAGGAAATTTAGCCATTAATCTATGAGTAAATCTAGCAAATTCCTCCATATATATATATATATATATATATATATATATATATATAATGTATGTGTATATATATACATATAGTGTATGTGTATATATATATATGTATATATGTGTCTCTGTGTGTGTGTGTGTATGCATGTTCATGTGTGTGCATGCATGGGGGCTGGGCTATGTGTGTTCTATTAGTTTGTTTTTTCTGGAACCGGGTCCTAATTTGTTTTCTGTTACTATGCTAAACACAGGAGCGAAAGCAATAGGATAAAACACTCCAGTCAAGAACAACTTTGGAGATGTGGCTTAGATGCTGCAGTCCGTCAGTGGGAGGAGCCACAGCAGGACGAGGAAAGCAGAGGCATGGGAGAATATGCTTACTGGTTTTCTCCCTCTGGCTCGTGCTCATCCAGTTCTCTGATACAGTCTCGGTCAGCCTGCCAAGGAGTGGCATTTCCCACAGTGGGCTGAACCCTCCCACATCCATCAACAAGCAAGACAATTTCCCACAGACACAACCACGGATAAATCTGATCTGGAAAAAAAAAAAAACCTCAATCGAGACTCTTTCTTCTCAAGTGACTCTAAGTTGTGTCAAGTTGTCGATAAATATCAACCAGGGCAAACCGTGACAATCATAAGTCCCCGTTGCATGCTGGGATGGTGATAGAAACCCCTCATTCAAGTATGAGGCAAAAATCACACAGACACAGCTCAGGTCTGCCCTGTACACGTGTGGGTGCTTGTGTGACAGAAGAAAGTCACACGATGCTCTCATGTCTGATTTGCAATGAGTTCTGCCTCTCCTGGGCACCATGTTTTCTGCCAGCATCCCTGAAACATTAACCACCTAATACATTAATTTGTTAGTAGTACAAAAATATATTTTATAGACAGGCACAATTCACTTCAATTTTAAATAAACTCTGCAGTTATTTACTCTTTCTCTACAACGTCAACAAGTTAGGGTTTTTTGCTTTGTTTTGTTTTGTTTTTTATACTATTGGTGATTTGTACAAGACAGAACATTTTACACCTTCTAGCTTACTCTTCCATACCAGTATCAAAGTATATTGTCATATACATTAAATTATAATCATTCTAATTAGTAGCCAGTGGACAGATACATGATTTCTGAAAAATACTCAAACTGTTTCAATGTTTAGTCTGAAATTATTTTTGTTTGTTTGCTTCTTAAAAATAAAGGAAAAGAGAAAGCACCACCTGGCTTCAATATTTTCACTTAAAACCTATTTCCCCACTAAGGGTTATGCAAC
This sequence comes from Rattus norvegicus, assembly GCF_021556685.1. NCBI lineage: Eukaryota > Metazoa > Chordata > Mammalia > Rodentia > Muridae > Rattus > Rattus norvegicus. The sequence goes on along the minus strand of NC_141542.1, from coordinate 123,402,941 downwards.
CTGTGATAATTGTATTCTGCAACTAATGGGAAGAAAGCTTTAAATCCAGTAACCTCTCCAAGGAGGATGACACACAATAGCCATTAAGTTTCTTTATTGTTGCAAAGCACACTTAAGCACGCATTATTTTTCCTTTCAGCACAGCGTCGTTCAGAATGGAGAATGTTGAGAATAGCACCGGCATCTTTCATCATCATGTCTGCATCCAAGCACTGTTCCCTCCGTCCTCACACTACTCTGAGGTGGGGAAACCTCTGAGGAAAGTAATGGGGGTACGCCACAGACATGTGACTGCAGATGCTGGGAAGATATCCAGTTTGTACATCTTTATCTAGCAATCCTATCCACGCCGGGAACTGTACAGCTTGTCTCACATGCGCAAAGAAAGAGCCCTCCCTGAAGCAGCATGGACATGCTCCAACGGGGTTGAGGTCTTCCCCATCACTGCTTCCATACAAATAATGTCAGCCATTCGACTCTCAACCACACAGCCTTCCACACACAGAAGGAGCTTCGAGATTTGACAAAGTGTAACAGAAGTCCCACTACCCAAATTGTGATGGGTATAACAAAAGGATCCAGGCCAGAGTCAGGCAAGCTCGCACTATATTAAACAGATTAGGCACTGCACACAATAGATTTTCTAGTGAGAGTCACAGCAGGGCAACCCCAGAGGAAGTACAAGGAGAATTTGCAACCCATCCCTTCTTTACAAACTCTTCCTATCAGCCCAGATGTCAGCAACAAAGATGTGAACTGTGCCAGATCTACAAGCCATTAGAAAACAGTCGCCATAGACTGACCTCTGTGAGTATTCCAAACGAAACGCGTGTCTCTGAAGATTCAGAGATAACAAGCACAAAAGAGAAAACAAAAGCAAAAACATGGCACCTTCATCTTTATGAGTTGGCTCAAACCTTGCCCAGTTCCAGCCATTTACCTGCACCTTCTACTTCAGTTCTCTTATGAGCTGGACACGCCACATTTTTGTCATCCGTTCCTCAGTTGATGGACACCCAGGCTACTCCCGCTTTCTGGCTATTGTGCACAGAGAGTAGCAGTGAACATAGATCAGCAGGTATCTCTAACGTGGAGCATGGTCTTTCAGTTACGTGTCTGAGAGTGGTGTAGCTGGACCGTGTGCTGCGTCCAGAGGCAAAGAAATTCGGAAATGGGTAATCCAGGGAGTGGAGAAAGAAAGCATGATATAAAAGCTAAAAGGGAATTGATGAAACAGGAAGAGTTAGAATACGGTAAAGGATTAGGGGGTTAGGACAGAGGAAGGAATACAGTTGGGGGAAACAACTCTAAGGACCTTTGAAAAAGTCATATGGAAACCTGCTTACTACTTAAGAAGATTCCTAATACACACACACACACACACACACACACACACACACACACACACAGAACACATACACACACACAAAACACATACTTATACATACATATGCACACATGTGCAAACACACGTTTATGCATACATGTGCAAACACACAAACACATGCACGAACACACACACACACACACAAACACATGCACACACACACATTGCAAGTTCAAAGTGAACCTGAGTTGTACAGTGAAATGAGGCTAGCCTGGGCAACCTAGCAAGACCTTATCTCAAAATGTGAGGAGTAGAGATCCGGCTCAGAGCTAAGACTTCTGCTAGTATTTATAAGTCCCTGGAAAAAATGTTCTATAACATTTACTCTTTTGGGGGAAAAGGGCAGGTTTGGGGCTATATTCCTCTGCAAAAATCCATAACTTTTGGCTGGATAGTGTTTACTGTGCAGAGAGCCATCACGTATTTGTGGAACAGTTAAATACAAAGAGCTGTCTTAACAGAAACTCAGGTGACCTTGTCTATAATTTCATTTAAAACGACAATGGTTGTAGTTAAATTCAAACCCTTGGGGTGGTGAGTGGAGACGGGGCACTAAGTGGTCCTCCCTTCCTCAGTCAGTCCTGCTGCCAGTAGAAAGCTATAAACTACACCCCATTTCTACCGCGACCTCCTCCCACACAATAGGGATGCTGTTTCCCATTAAGCCCCTCTCCTGCCTCCCACCATCAGTTCCTTCAGCACCAACTCTTCAGTTATTCGTTCTCACTGCCAATATTGGAACATAAGGCCAAATGGAATTCATAAAGAAGAGCAAACTCTATGGAAATATAGTCAGACGCAAGTCTTTCGAGTAACTCAATATTAAATGAAATTCATATCCATCATTCAGTTCCATCAAGTCTTCATGTGCTCAGAAAGTTCTATTTTTTTTAAGTCTTTATAGTTCATTCACCCTCACCTTAGAGATGTGTGCCATTGTAGTAGATAAAATCACCGAGGACTCTCTCCTCCTTCTGTTTCCTGCCAGCACCAACACCGTCCTTTGCAGTCCCCAACCTTAGTCAGTGATTGTGGTCCTTTCCCTCTCCTCTGGAGGCTTTTTTCTTCTCACAAAGGCCATGTCTCTCAATTTTGTGTTTACTCTTGTTACAAGCAAGATCGGTTCTGAACCCAAGTACAGTTAGCATCTCCTATGCTTGTGTACCTTTGGCTAGCTTTTCTCCCATTTCTTTTTTGCTGCTGTTGTCTTCCCAGGGTTAAGACACCAGTGACCGTTTGTTTGGCACATGGAGTCTCTTCCTAGCAATAGGGTACTGTCCAAGACAACTGGTCCTAAGTTCTGCATCTGAAATAACCCATAGGCTCCTGACTTGATCCTATGCTGTCCAAATGATGGTCCTATCCTGAGAAGCTGTTAACTACATGGACGTGAGGATGGCTGGTCATTGCAAAACACCATCCTTTCAGCTGCAAGGACACCATAGTCCTGAAATCACCTGTGAAATCACAGTCAAGCCCATGGACTGTTGAAACTCCCGCTTATAAAAAAGAATGGAGAGGGCCATTGGGACCCTCACCCAAGTAGCCAGCCACTGCTCCCAGTCATTTGTATGCATTCTGCTTTGATTGCACGTGACTTTGTACTCACAAAGAGGCACTAGAATATATAGACTGTTGAAGACTAGAGAGGGGGCTCCATTTCTATCAGTTCTGGGGAAGCCGTCATCCATGCTGAGTGACAACTTCACAGTGTGGCTCCTTTGGGTGACCTATGCTCCTATTGGTCACCCCTCATGGATGCTCTGTGGGTGAGCTCAGTGAACCCATGGGTTCTCCAGGGTGGACTGTGGTGGGTTGAACTTTGGTTTGCGGTTAGGGCCTTAGGAGGCAGGGCAGATGTTGGTTACCTCTCATCACCAGGGACAGAACTTGAACAACTCTGACCTTCTTGTCTACATTGCTACTATGTCATTCACGGTGGCAGCCATTCTCAAGCAGCCAAGGAAGAAGACAGGACAGATATGCCCCTTCCAGCCACGGTTAGGTTCTGCCCTGCACATTGGCATCAGTATCCCCCACTGTGCTAAGGATACATCCAGACAATGTCGGTTTGCAATTTGCTTCCTGACCTCAGATATTGCAGAACCAACTATATTGGTTAATTCTATGCTGTTGGGATCAAAATAGCTGGCAGACACAAGTTGAAGGGGGTGTCTTGGCTTTGTTTACTGTTGCTCTGATGAAGTATCTCATCTCGAGAAAGCAGCTTAGGGAGAAAGGCTTTATTTTACTTCACAGTTCCTAGTTAACATCTCACTATGGGGAAGGCAAGGCAGTGGGGACTTGAAGCAGCCAGTCTGTCCATCACATGGTTAAGAGAAGAAAATGGCTGTGCGTGCATGATTACTGCTTAGCCCCTTCTCTCTTTTCCAGGCAGTCCAGAGTCCAGTCCTGTGGAACGGTATTGCGCACACATGGGAGCAGAGGTAGGTCTTTCTGCCTCAACTAACATAAACAAGACAATCCTCCACAGTTCGATATGTTCTAGACAGTCTTACCATTAAGACCACCTCTCAGATGATTCAGGCGGTATCAAGGTGACAGTTATTACTAACAATCTTAGGAGGAAAGACTCAGGTCATCATGGTGAAGAAGGCATGGTGGAACAACTCAGATCAGACCATAGCTATGAGAACATGGAACAGAACATTCATATCACAGAGGACTACGAAACAGATAACAAGCCTCACTCTGAGATTCAGGCAAGAACCCTCAACGCCCCATCCCTGGTGGTTCACTTTCTCCAGAGTTGTTCAAGTTCTGTCCCTGGTGAGGAGGGGTAACCAACATCTGCCCTGCCTCCTAAGGCCCTAACCGCAAACCAAAGTTCAGCCCACCACAGTCCACCCTGGAGAACCCATGGGTTCACTGAGCATCCCTGAGGGGTGACCAATAGGAGCATAGGTCACCCAAAGGAGCCACACTGTGAAGTTGTCACTCAGCATGGATGACGGCTTCCCCAGAACTGATAGAAATGGAGCCCCCTCTCTAGTCTTCAACAGTCTATATATTCTAGTGCCTCTTTGTGAGTACAAGGTCACGTGCAATCAAAGCAGAATGCATACAAATGACTGGGAGCAGTGGCTGGCTACTTGGGTGAGGGTCCCAATGGCCCTCTCCATTTTTTTATAAGCAGGAATTTCAACAGTCCATGGGCTTGACTGTGATGCCACAGCTGGCTTCATGACTATGGTGTTCCTCCAGCTGAGAGGATGATGCCTTACAATGATGAGCCCTCCTCACGTCCATGTAGTTAACAGCTTCTCAGGATAGCACCATTATCTGGACAGCATAGGACAAGTAAGGAGCCCATGGGATATTCCAGATGCGAATCTTAACACCAGCTGTATTAGTCATTACCCTATCTCTGTGAAGAGACACCATGACCATGGCAACTCTTATAAGGGAAGATATTTAACTATGGCTTACTTACAGTTCAGAGGTTTAGTCTGTTATCATCATGGTGGGCAGCATGGTGGCATGCAGGCAGACATGGTGCTAGAGAAGAAGCTTGAGAGTTCTACATGCAGATTGGTAGGCAGTGGTTAAAGAGAGGGACACTGGGCCTGGCTTGACCATTTGAAGCCCTAAAGCCGGCCCCTAATGATACACTTCCTCCAACAAGGCCACACCTCCTAATTCTTGTCAAGTAGTACCACTCCCTAATGACCAAGAATTCAAATATTTGAGCCTATGGAGGACCATTCTTATTCAAACCACCAGCCATCTCTAACCATAACCAAATGGTGTTCAAAACTACCTGCTGACTCTCTTCTCACTCCCTATGACTTTCAGTTTCCAACCCTGGCCTGTTAGGTCTCAAACATTACTTTCTAGGAAGCATCCTGGGACTTTCTACCCCCCTCCCAGGAAGATCAAGGAATGGACAGAAATATCCCTCACAGTGGTATTGGACACATCTCATCATAAATGTATTATATATCTGTCATGGTTGACACACTGTAAATTGGAACGGTGCTTAAAGCACTTGGAATAATGCCAGACCCATAGGAAGTAGTCAAAATTTATTGATTTACATAATGAGATTGCGATAGCTTAACTAGAACAGTAAAGGTGAGGAAGCACACGGCATAAAAGAGCACCAGGCAGAGCCAAGCAGGACCGGGAGGAAGAAGACACAGGAGCAGTGACCATCAACAAAAACCAGGCAAATGTGACACATTCAGGGAACAATGAGAGTCTATGGGTAGGGAACGAACTTGAAGGTTCAAAGGCATCTACTTCCAAAGTCTCGGTCCTGCTGAGAACTCATCATTGTCCTACTCCCCCTATACGAAGCTTGTCAATGCATTAAGTAAAACTCCAAAAGCATTGCTAAGACCCACACAGATCTATATATTCCCAGGGCCTGCCACGGTCTCCAACCTCACTTTGTACGTGTTCACTCCTGGATCACCTCACCAGTCACAATGCATTTCCACTGCCCGAAAAAATGTCCTTACCATGCCCTGACTCACCCAGAAGCTCATTGGACTTCCCGTTTCTCATCAATAGCATCCCATTTCCATGCAGAGGATTTCTGTCGGTCACAGAAGCCACCTGGAGTGTCCTTCCCTGACTCACTACCACATCAGCTTCAGTTCCATCAATGAGACTTTGGGCCAGGTGCGGTACCACACACACATAAATCCAACACTTGGAAGGCTGAGGCAAGCGGATCTCAGATTCCACTCCAGCTGGAGCTTTGCAGTGAGAATTTGCCTTACAAAATTAATGTGATAAAAATTGAATGCTCATTTGTTTTGCACACTTAAGATCCACCTCCCCTGTCTGCATTGTGGTTTCCACAAAGGCTTGTCACCTCTTCTCTCACCAGCATATCTGTCACCCAACATTCAGGACACTGGCCCTATCTGATTGTTCAGCAAGTATGTTGAAAGAATAAAACAGAGGAATGATGATAAAAAGATGGTGTCTTACTTAGGGCTTCCATGGCTGTGAAGAGACACCAAGACAAGTCTTACAAAGGCAAACCCTTAATTAGGGCTGCCTTACAGTTTCAGAGGTTTAGACAATTGTCATCATGGAGGGAAAGCATGGCAGTATCCAGGCAGAGGAGCTGAGAGTTGTATATATTGGTCCAAAGATAGCAGAAGGTGTTGCGGTAAAAATAAAAAGTGGTGGATTGGCGGCCACCGGTATCTGCATTCCCACTCCATGCAGACCTGTGAGAGCCGCGTGCTCCGGCTGTCTCTCTGCCAGCCGCTTTCTCACACTGTCCCCGTGGAGGGTTGTTACCACACCTGACACGTGCACATCCATTCCACGGGCTGTTCTAGCATGGCACCATGCAACCCTAGCCCCAAGCATTCTATAGCCTAGCATGGACTCCAGAACTGAGATGGGTCATCTCTCTGCCCACTGAGAACTTTGCTCACATCCACTGTAGTCTGGTAAAAAATCAAAATTCTATAAACTTGTAATTTAGCAATCAGATTTACATGCTAAATTCTACATATGTCATTTATATGTCAATCCACAGTACAGCCACACAATAAATTCACTGCCACTTAATAAAGACAGAAACCTAGACAAGAAAAGATTGACCAGGTCCACCTGGATCTGGATCATCCTGCTCCGTTGTCTCCACCTTGATTTTTCCCACTTCTCTCCCTCCTCCCTCCTTCCTGGACTTTTTCCCTGCCTACCCTTCCTTCTCATCCAATGATAGGCTTCACCTTATCCTGGACCTGCCTTGCTGCATAATGACATCATCCCACAAGGAGGAGAATGTCATCTTCAGGCAGCTAGGAGGAAGCTCTCCTTCCACATTATACAGACCTAAGCATAGGAGCCTCAAAGCCCAGCCCCTCAGTGAAACATTTTCTCCAACAAGGTCACACCTACTCCATGCCTCCTAATACTGTCACTCCCTGGGCCCAGCATATTCAAAGTACCACAGATGGGATTTGGCCACATCTCCCCTTGTGTTGGATTAGCTGTGTAGATTAACTACTTTTTATGGCCCTGATAATCACTATGACCAATCCAACATACAGAGAAGTTTACTTAGGACATACAGCTTCAGAGGATTAGAGTCCATGACTATCACGGCTAGGAGCACAGCAGCTGTCAGGCGGGCATGGCACCGGAGAAGTAGGTGACAGCTTACATATTGGTCCTAAACAGCTAACTGTCAATGGCTCTGGACATCTGAAACTTCAAAGCCCACCCCCAGTGACACTCCTCCTCCAATAAGACCACACCTCCTAGTCCCTCCTAGACAGTTCCACCAACAGAGAACTAAGTGTTCAAGTCTATGCATCTATGGAGCCATCCTCTTTGAGATGACCACACTGTGAAAACACAGAATGTGATAAAAAAAAAAGTGCAGAAACGTAAGGAAATTACATGCCCCCGATGCAGTGACGGCTCCTCTCAGTCTCCAGAAAGAAGGGAAGTGGAAGCAAACACAGCTCCTGAGGAAGGCACAGAGGAGTAACAGAGAGAGGAGACAAGATAGAATTTTGCTATAAGTCATCTCTGACTTAAAAATATGAAATGTGAGATGTCCAAACTTTAAAATTTTGTGAGAAAACTGTTACACAAACCATACGTAGAATTATTTGAACTATTGTGTAAAGTCAATTTATTACCTAGCTTTCTCATCACTGACAAAATACTTGAGAGAAACAATCTAAATGAGAACATTTTTATTTTCTTTTATGATCTCAGAGAGTTTAATCCTTGGCTGCTTGATTGTATGTGGACTGTAACCCTAAAGGAGAGAGAGAGAGAGAGAGAGAGAGAGAGAGAGAGAGAGAGAGAGAGAGAGAGATTTCACTCCACCACCAAAAATATACTTGTTTTAAATCTCCCCTCTACACAACATTTCTTTAGCTCACCTCTGAGATTCTGTGAGGTAAAAGAGAAGACATTTGCTTACAGCATTTGCAAATGCTACCTACACCTCAGAAAAAATAATGCGTTTGTCAATACACTGAGCGTAGCTCATCTGTGACAAAATTAATTATTTTCAATAGCATGACACAATTGTGGATGTCTTTTCCTTATTTTATAAAACAATGTGAGGCTCTCACTTGTGTCAGTTAATGAACTGAAGGTGACCTAAGAGCGTCAAAATGCACCTGTGTCACATTAAGGAAAGAATTCACAGTCTTCCTCTTGGATAGCTTTGACCAAAAGGAAGTCCAAGTGTAAACTCTCTGCTTCTAGCCCCAGGCCTTCTGTCTCCCCTCAGAAAGGGCTTTATTATATATTTATCTGATCAGTATAGAAAGCATCACAGGGGAAGGAATGGATGATACTTTATAGTAATCTTTAACAAGTTTTACAAGGGATTAATCCGATGACTCCAATTGACCTGGATAATGAACAATGTCGTTCATCAGACAGTACCTGTGTGGTGTTTGCAGCACTTTCAATGTGCTTGCTGTTTTCAGAAAAAGATTACAATGTCACTCATGAGTACAGAGAAGCATCGGTCTCTAGCTCAGGGGCACGGATGAGACATACATTACGCTTAAAGCCATGCATTCATTAGCTTAGGCTGTAAAGCTGACTACATGGGAAGTACAAGACAGACGAGCTTATTCGTTACTCTATTCTTAAAGGCAAGTTAATCAGGCTGAATGCACAGCAGGATGCCAGGCTTCCGTGTGGAATTCACTCATCTTGAGGGGTCCAGCGTAAGTTCTGGCCTCTTGGAATGCAAGCGATAATTTTTGCTTTCCTAAGAGTACACAAGCACACTTATTCCTTGAATCACTTTGGACCCTGAAGGGATCTTCTTTGTGGTCGTAGTCACCGCCTCCATCACAGGACTCAGCAGGTGAGCTGACTGTATTTTATTCCTGCTCACCATCTGCTCCCCATATACTGCACTAAAAAACTCCTTGGCATAGATAAACAGTATAGTAACCCTACTGTGAGTGACATTGGGGGAGGGTGGTGAAGCTGTACACCCTCTACATAAAGAAACTTATAAAGAAAATGCCTCATCTCAGGGTCAGAGTATGTTCTCTCTTATTTTAAGAAGCATTGTTATTAAAATGATGTTTTGACACAAACTGGTGATATGTGTGCCTACACAACCAATTTACTGTTCCCGGGGTTAAAAATACACACTGCAATGTGTTTGATGTAATCATGGCCTCAAAAGTATGTGTAGTAGCTGCAGCATCCAAGAGGATAAAATAATTCTCACTTTTGGGTGAGTAAAGTCACAATTAAAGAAGAAAAATCAAGGTGGGGATTATTACTTCTGCACAACAGCTAAATACATTACCATATTATATGGGTATCCTGCATTCAGATTTCTTTTTGGTGCTTTTATAGTTAACTCCAGGGATGTTATCTACATTAAAGAAATAGAAAATAACATCCACTATAAAAGTGCTTCTTTCCCAAACTCTAATAATAACACTGAACAAGATCAAGATAAGAACCCAGCCCCCTACAGTATTAATGCTGGCACGTTTGTGATGTTTCTCTCTCTCTCATACTTAGAACAAAACCTTTTACTTACACATACCTTGAAGCCCCCACGTCATCAGTTTATATAAAAACAACAACACAATACTTGTGGAATAAGAAAGCAACAATGTTATTCTGATCTGAATGAGAGGAGCTTGAATTCTGAAGAGACTTTGGAGTACTTAAGTATTCACCAGAACCTATCTCCACGCAGTTCAAGCTCTGTCTCTTTTTCTTATGAATGAATCTTTCTTTTCATGGTCCTGAGGTAATGTGTGAGGTGCTGCTACACAGACAATCAGAAATCCCTTGGAGAGTCCATCAGACAAGTGTGCATGGATTCCTCTCCACACAGCATTCCACTGATCACTCAGGACCTGAGGTTGTAAGATGGGGCAGCTGAGTTGGCCGGATCCCCAGGGTGTGACACAGTGCCCACTGCAACATGTCAGCTGGACCTTGGCCAGTACTAGGTGCCTCTCAATGTACCTGGCACAATCCAAATTTCCCTTGATTGAAATACATGGCTTTCATGTTTATCTTCTAGGAAATAACAAGAGATCTAGTGAGCACCTGAGGTGATATGGGGAGAACCTCTGAGGCATAGACAAGTAAAAATGCTCCCTGAGAATAGAATGCATGCCTCATTGTGTGTTCGGTTCTCCCTATTTAGAATAAGGACATAATTTCTTTAATAGTAACATATACCCATTCAGAAAATTATAAAACATAAAAGTCCCAATAACAACTGACAAACCATTGCAGACAGTTATTTAAACAGTGTCTATCTTTGTAGCACGTGCTAAATGCTTTGTGCTTAGATGTCATTTAATATTGACAGCATCCCAGCTGCTGCCTTGATTTTTACATCTGAAAACCCTACAGCTACACAAAGGCAACCCAGGGGGCAAGGCCAGCAGCACATTTTCTAAACATTTGTTTATTCAACTAAAGATACAAATGTTTTAAGTATAAAAATGGATGTTGGGAATTTTGAAAAACAAAATAAAAAATGCTGATAACACCTGAGCAGAGCAATAAAAGGGACAAACCTAAATTTAGACCAGCAGAGAGAGTAAAGACAGGAATACAGGGCAGCCAGAAGCTGGCCTGAGAACAGATTATATACATTGGTAATACCGAGTCACCAAGAACACATTGGTCACATTAAGGAAAGGAATAATAGCTCTTCTTCTTGGAGTCACTTGATCAACAAGGAGCCCAGGTTTTAAGTCTCTATTTCATGCTCTCTGTGTCCTGTCCCTGTTTGTGGTTTGACTTTGAATCTGTGCCTTTCTGGGGGTTGTCCAGTGAATCTGTCCGTGCATGCGTGTGTGTGTGTGTGTGTGTGTGTGTGTGTGTGTGTGTGTGTGTGTGTTTGTGTGTGTGTGTGTGTATGTGTGTGTGCACAATTGTGAGGCTTTGCATGTCTGTTTGCATGCTTTCTATCTGCCCCTAACAGAGAGTTTCATTCTATATTGAGCAGCATAGAAATAACAGAGTTCAGCAATGGATTAAGTCACTGGCTCTAAATGACCCAAATGACCCAGACCACAAACATCATTGTTTATGAACCAATATCAATACATGGCTGCTTCCAACCTTTATGGTGGCTTTTAGTATGTTGCTTTCAACTGCTCTATTTGCAACTTTCAGTAAATGATACACTCCCATTGTCTGGGTCAGGGCCGGGGAAGGTAAGATTGTAGCTGTGCACCAACCTGGCTTGTAAAGGTTGATTGCATGGGAAATCCAGGCAATAAGGTTAGTTGTTACATTGTTCTCTTGAAAGCAGGCTAAACAAAGAGTTTGAGTCTTAAGTAACTTCTAAGTATATTATTAGCTTTGCCTGCAAGGTCCAGCAAAGATTCTAGACTCTTAGAATATAAGAGATATTTTTATGATATTGCATCAACACAGGCCCACTCAGAGGGAAGGACAGTGGCAAGGTCCTCACTAACCCATGAGCAGGATGATGAGGGACCACGCAGTTCTCCTTGCTCAGAGACAGACAAGGCTGGTCATAAAAGCAGAGCATGGCGTCTAATTGAGAAAACAATTCAGACTGACAAGCAGCCTGTGCCACACCAAGAGCAAGAAGCAGAGACTAAAGTTGACTCTTGCTGCAGGTAACCAGCTTCATTCTAACAGCTATGAGGTTAATCCAAGAGTTAGAACAATTGGGCATCCAATCTTTACCTCAAATGGCAGGGTCCAAAGAATCCCAAAGTAAAAACAACAACAAACAAAACAAAAGCAAGTCTCTCAAACAGACTTAAAACATTTCCATAGCTTCAGCCTTTAAGAGGCATAGGCCACAGTAGAGTGTCGGGGACCAGGGGGTATCCAAGGGAGTGACCAACAAAGGACAGAACTCCAAGAACAGTGAGGCTACAGAGACCAATGGCTCCAAAGGACCCCTCCTGCACGTGGTGCCATGTGGAGTCTGCTATACCAAGAAGGATCTGAGAACTTCACCTTTCACCTCAGCGCAGCTATGGCTGCGACTCACTCCATCAGCCAGTGCCGTTCTCAACCCTGGGAGCAGTTACTGCTGAGATCAATAACTCATCAAAGTGCTCAGACTAAGTGACTACTGAGTTCTCAACCCTGGAATGAGATAGCTATCTCCATCTCAGCCTTCCAAGCCCAGGGATCATCAAGGAAGAGGGGGCAGAAAGAATACAGGAGCAGGAGAATGCAGAAGAGTGCTGGGAGATGCAGTCCCCTGGACAAGCCATGGCCTCTGTACTCATGAACTCACCTTCAGGGTACCAAGCCAATAAGGCCAGTCAAAGGTCCAGCAGCAAGCTCTGATCAGACACAGTGGATTGCAAACTAAAAAGAAACAAAGAAACAAACACACAGACAGGCACACACACACACACACACACAGGCACACACACACACACACACACACATAGGCACACACAGGCACACACACACAGAGAGAGAAAGAGAGAGAGAGAGAGAGAGAGAGAGAGAGAGAGAGAGAGATGGGGGACATGAAGGTTGAGGGGAGGGTGTGGGGAAGTGTGCAGGCGAGGAGGAGTTAGGAGCAGATCCATCAACATAAATTGTCAAAGAATAAATTTGAAATAAAGAAAACAATTGCTTCCAGTGCTCTGCCGCTAATACAAACTAGAACCGTAATATCTCATATCTGAGAAGACCACGAAGTAATTCCTCTTATGTCTGTTTGCTATGCCTGTCCTTTCCAACATGAAATCCAGTTTTTATTTTTATTTTTCTGAGACAGTCTCCCTCCTATATAGATGGCGAAGATAATCTCCTCAGGAGAGACTGATGTGTGGTCCTAAGTTTGGGCTTTGTGTATGCGGGGGGGAAATTGAAAGTTGGCAATTCTCTTCAAACTCATACACCGCTTTCCTAGTAGCCAGAAAGGCCCCAAATCTGAGAGCCTCTCTTTTGAGTACCAGGTTGCTAGTGTATCTTTCCAACACCCCACAAGGTCCATGGGTTCAAGGCATAGTCTCCACATAAGCCTGGGAGATGGCAGGACCCCAGCAAGTGTGCCTGGTCCTGTGGGTTGGAATATGCCCTTGGCGAGCAGCTCGACCACTCCCCGCTCTCATGCAACCTGGTGTAATTATGTGTTCCACCAAGCACTCCCTGTCACTGCTCCCAGCATCCTGAGCCATGCAGATCCATGACCATGAACTGGGATTCCGAAAACCATAAGCCAAAGTAAACCTCCTCCTCCCCCTCTCACCCCCTTCTCCTCCCCCTAAGTTAATGGCAGTAGGGGAAGCTGGATAGCGTGTTAATATTAGTCACACCTCAGACAGAAAAGAGAGGGGCGGCCCATAGTGGAGGCTGGAGTTCATCCTTGTCCACCAAAGGCTCTCCCTGTTTTTCTTCTTGCCAGCAGGTGCTAAGTGGAGCCTCATGTCCTCCCTTCAGGCTTGGAAAACCAGTGACAGGGACTTTCAGAATGGCAGGCTTTCAGAGTGTGCATGGTGCTTACCACTCGTGGTAAGTCACACAATAAAAATAACAGGAACTAGGGGTTTGCTTGGAACTTTCTACCGTCGTCCTTTGCTCTGCCTGGTATAAACCAAAGTCCAAAAGAGAATCCCTCTGCATTAAACCTTCAAGGCTGGTTAAAGTTTCTATGGTTGTGGGGAGTAGAAACATGGCAGTCCCAAGGCCATATTATCTTGGGCTACGTTAAGAAGTGCCTGAGTAATGTGTAAATAGGCCCCTAGCCTCTGCCAGCCAGAAAGTTAAGAACATCATCAGACAATGAAAGTCCTAAACCTTGCTGCAGCCCATCTACATATTTGAAAACACGTTTCCATCAGTGTATTGAAACCTTTCTTGATATATAATCCCCATTGTTTTATGTAAGAATGCAATGAAAGCATTACCGTGTTGGAACACGGTATATGGGGTGACCTGAGTCAGGGCCACTCATGCATGGTTCCAAAAGAAACTGCTTCTTACTCCCCTTGAGAGAGGGCTGTGTTTTGTGTGGTCACTGACTTCTTTCCCTTCTTAGGATTGGTAAATGCATTTGCCAGAAGGCTCTGCCTGATGATCTTCACCTCACCCCATACTCCTCGCAGCCTTCAGAAGGTAAAGCCTTAGCCTCCAATTTTAAAACCTGGAAAACCAGCTCAGTGGGTAAAGGCACTTAGTGTCAAACCTGATGATCCACAGGACCCCATATAGGATGAAAGTCAAAGATGAACTCCTGGAATCCTCTAACCTCCACAGTTCCATAGGTGTGGGTGTCATAGGCGTGGGTGTCTTCTCTCTCTCTCTCTCTCTCTCTCTCTCTCTCTCTCTCTCTCTCTCTCTCTCACACACACACACACACACACACACACACACACACACACACACACACACCATTAAAAAGACAAACAGGAAACCAGACATGCATTTTTAAACTATAGATTCCATGCTTCTGTTGAGAGCCTCATGTGGGGAGAGAAGAAAAAAGGGGGTGGAGGATCTCACGATTTACAAACAGCCCTAGTCTACTGCAGAAGCCCCGCTGATGTGGAAACTAGGTAGTCCAAGCCCACCATGTCCCTCCTGCCTTAAACACCCAGGCCACTGCACCAGCCCAGGACCCAGGGCACCTGCCCCTGACAGCATCTGAGCTTGTGACCTTTGAAGCCTGCCCCGAGCCACCCCAGAGAGAACTCCTCTGTGTGTTCAGCAACCATGAAGCAGCCACTCTCCCTTGCTAGTGGACTTGGGGAAAGGGTGAGCTCTGCCTCCAGCTGCTTTTTAATGCACCTCTCCTGCTTGTTTTTAATCAGACTCCAGCTAAAAGAAGCCCACAAGGAGCCTCTTCATATTTTAATTACATTTAGCCAAACCTTTGAAAGAAAAAGGGAAACAGTGCCACCTAACTGCCCAAGGAGCTCTGCACTTGAGGCTGTCTTTCCCCTCCAGTCACTGATGTTCATTACCAGCCACTGCAGGTGCCCCTCTCCCTGCAACTCACTGTTACCTCAGTGTAGGATGATTTCACAGAGGATGTCCACAGAAGCCGCATTCTCAAGAGCAAAAAGGCAAGCTCACTGGACTTACACTTAAGTACCCTGGCCCTTGGAGGTAATCCAAGTAATGCTGGATTAACAATACATTGTATTCAGTTACCCTTAACAACCCTCAGGTGAATTTCCTTTGTGATACGCTGACACATTCAAAGTATGGACACTCTTGGTCCTTTCCAGAACTAAATCTTCTATATTAAACATTCTAAATGGCAGGCCACTAGTAAAACATGTTTTTTTAATTCAATTAATGATCAGAACGTTTAAAAAAAGAATAGCTGAAATGCATGTTAATGTGTTTCAAAGTATAAAGTACCCTGAAAATACGAAACTTCTAAAACATACCCCGGGGTAATAAGGTCTGTGGGGGCAATTGTCCCAGGTTAGGACATTAGGCACCATGTCCTCAAAAGGTTCTTTCAACATTATTAAATCCACCAAAGCCCAAGCGGTGATGAGTGAGCTCAGAGCAACTCCCTATACCAATTCTCTCCCCTTCCTCAGCCAGAGTTAGGTGCTGAGGATGATCCAAGCTCTCTCCTCAACCATAAAGGGCTCCACCCCTGGAGCTGCAATAACTACTATGTGGTTACAGACTGATGTAGTACAGCCATCAAAGATCAAAAGGACGACAGAAATTCCCGACATGGCTTAGAGGAAGAAAGAAAAGTGTGTGAACCTGGTGTTTGCAAGCCCTTTAGGTAAGCCTCCCAAAAGCTCTACTCAAAGCAGTGATAAATACATAAATAACGAGGTGAATGAATGAATGAATGAGAAATGAATAAATACATACATACATACATACATACATACATACAGCAATCAAGTGGCTGTATGGTGGACTCCAAAATCAACATACCCTTTCTGAGAACTAAAGATTCAGAAAGAGATGGGGAACGTCCACCCACCCCCAGTCCTATTACAGACTGGATTTGAATATGAATGACCGCCATGGGCCTCTGTATGTAAATGCTTGGTCTCCAGTTGGTAGAACTGCTTGGAAAGGATTAGAAGACATGGCCTTGCTGGAAGAGGTTTCGAAAGCTCATGCCATCCCTGTCATTCATTTCTGTCCATCTTCCCCTCCCCCTGCAGCCTGGTGTTTATGGATCAAGGTGTAGGCTCACCCTGCCATGACTACCTGCTGCCATGCTCCTGGCCCAAAAACTACAAGGCCCGAATAAATTCTTTCTGCTAAAGTTTCCTTGGTCATGGTGTCTTATCATGGTGACAAATATGTAACTAAGACAATGTGCCTTTATTAAAGGATATCATTAATAATCTCAAAAATCATCACATCCAAATTCGAGTGGGTGTGGCTATGGACTCTATCCACACATAGCGCATTTATTTCTAGCCCTTATAAGTATCGTTTATAGATAGCATTACTTCTTTCCTGCGTGGTTCAGAATCTCAATCTTGAGTAGTAGCTGCCAAAGACCATTAAAATATTACAGTATTGAAAGTTGGAGAGATGGCTCAACGGGTAAAGGCAAAAATAAGAATTTTTGTAAGAAGTAAACCCTAGCATTTATTGCTTCTTACAGGATATTCAAACTGAAAGAATACAGTTTTACCTAACCCCACTCCACTCTCACCCACCTGCCCTGGGCAAGAACATAGCTTATAAAATGTTCAGTGAGTAAGAAATGAGTACACATGCAGAAGAAATAGCAAGGCAAAATTTGTGTATCACAGTCAAACTACAGGCAGATGGGCCCAGGGAGTACAACTACAGCCAAACTACAGGCAGATGGGCGCAGGGAGTACAACTACAGCCAAACTGCAGGCAGATGGGCCCAGGGAGTACAGCTACAGCCAAACTGCAGGCAGATGGGCCCAGGGAGTACAGCTACAGCCAAACTGCAGGCAGATGGGCCCAGGGAGTACAGCTACAGCCAAACTGCAGGCAGATGGGCCCAGGGAGTACAGCTACAGCCAAACTGCAGGCAGATGGGCCCAGGGAGTACAGCTACAGCCAAACTGCAGGCAGATGGGCCCAGGGAGTACAGCTACAGCCAAACTGCAGGCAGATGGGCCCAGGGAGTACAGCTACAGCCAAACTGCAGGCAGATGGGCCCAGGGAGTACAACTACAGCCAAACTGCAGGCAGATGGGCCCAGGGAGTACAACTACAGCCAAACTGCAGGCAGATGGGCCCAGGGAGTACAGTTACAGCCAAACTGCAGGCAGATGGGCCCAGGGAGTACAGTTACAGCCAAACTGCAGGCAGATGGGCCCAGGGAGTACAGCTACAGCCAAACTGCAGGCAGATGGGCCCAGGGAGTACAGTTACAGCCAAACTGCAGGCAGATGGGCCCAGGGAGTACAGTTACAGCCAAACTGCAGGCAGATGGGCCCAGGGAGTACAGCTACAGCCAAACTGCAGGCAGATGGGCCCAGGGAGTACAGTTACAGCCAAACAGCAGGCAGATGGGCCCAGGGAGTACAACTACAGTCAAACTACAGGCAGATGGGTCCCAGGACTACCCCTAAGTCACTCGTGCAGGTCACAGTCTTAAAGAAATAGGCCAGGGTACTTCAAAGACCCTCACTACTCAAAGCTAAGAGTAGCTAAGAAAGTGTGGGCCCACGGGGAAGCTCTGGGTTTCAGAAAGCTTTTCCAGGCTGCTTCCACCCCCAGTGCCACGAAAAAAGACTGGAAACAAAAATCAAAAACCAAAACAAAACAAAAAGAAAACCCAAAAGAACAACAACAGCAAAACTAGAAATGGAAGTGTATGCAAAGATGCTGTAATGGCCCCAGAAGAATCTCCATTATAGGGACAAGGGGACATGCCCCTGCCTCAACCCAAACCTTAGCAAAAGGAAGCCTGTGGTCAGGAAAGGTGAAACATAGCTTTCAGAAAAGATTCGCGTCTCTAAACCAGGACTCCAAGTGTCAGGGCTGCCAGGGCTAAGAGACACAATTTTCCACCTCGGTTCTTCTTATAGAGACAGATACCTGTGTTGGCCTAGAGGTATAAGATATGCAAACAGGACTTTCTGTAAACAAAATTCCATATTTAAATTCCATATTTAAATTATTTTCATCTCCTCAAAATCATGCTGTTATTATTTATTTATTCAAATGTTTTTTATTCTCTTTTACTCATTTTTTTTAAAATCCCAAGCACAGTCTACATGACCATCTGCCGGGGAGGGGATCCTGCAAAAAAGAAAAGAAAAAAAATGCCTATCTCGGTTCTAATGTTAGAACAGGATGCATCCAGTTTTAATGTTTTCTCACTTTCTAGAAACACCAAGAATATGTGATAGAATAATAAAATAATATAGTTTGGAATAAAGAGATGAATCCAGCTGCCTCCACACATACGTGCATGAATTTACAGCTGTGCACACATGCACATAGCACGGCATGAGAGTTGGGTGCAGCTTCGCTAACAGCTGGTTGGTGGGGATGCAGTTAGTAAGACAGCACACTCCAACCGCAGACCTTTTGGTCATTTTAAGCTAATGCATGCTATCTATGTATGCACAGTCTGACCTCTGGTGCCTCCCAAACCAAGATTTGACCATAAAATATACAACCAGAAATTTAGTTGATCATAAATACAAACAATGCCTGGCCAGGATGTTAACACACAGTGACTAAGGACTAACACCAACAGTCATGTTTTCATTATCAGGTTTAAATTTAGAAAAGGTGAAGATGACTCTGAAAATACCAAAACTCATATGGAACAAGTCCATGTGTGTAAAAGGATAGCCCTGAAAGAAAAGAGCAGCTGTTCTTCCTAAACTTTAAGTAAGAGTACCTTTTGTGTTTTAGCAAACGATTTCTTGTCTTCATCATTGCAAGCAACTGAATACATTTCTTTAAAATTACCCAAAGCATTGGGCAACAATTGGGAACGAAGGGCATTTACTTATTTAGTTATTTAACTTTGCATGGCATCTCAGGAGTGGCACAGGTAATGTCTATAACACACGACCATCCATGGCAACATAATCACCATGCCTTCACAGAGAAGGACCATCACGCCTGATGTTCACATCCGCTAAAAGCCTCATTTATAACCTCTCTGAATTTTGAGCTTCATTCCATTTTGCATGAGTCCAAAAATAGTTTAGTATTGTTCCAGTGTTTCCTGCTTTCTCACACAAATACAGCTAAACTGAGAAGTGCGTACTTTGTGTAGGAGATTTTCCAAATTCTCTTTATACTTTGGGGAATGATGTTACTGCTCAAATGTTCTCCTTCCCCGGGGTTGGAGAGATGGCTCAGCAGTTAAGAGCACTGACTGTTCTTCCACAGGTCCTGAGTTCAATTCCCAGCAACCACATGGTGGCTCACAACCATCTGTAATGGGATCTGATGCCTTCTTCTGGTATGTCTGAAGACAGTAAGAGTGTCCTCACATACATAAAAGAGTATCCTCCCCCCCAGATATGGCTTACCTGAACCAACATTTTCATTGGCCCCTTCTTGTGTGAATCTAGATATAGGCACAAGTACCAACTTTTATTCTCCAGGTTAATCAAGCTGACCAAACATGGCAGCACACGCCGTAGCACTTAAGGCTGAGGCAAAACAGTTCTCAAGTTGAAGTGAAGCATGGACCAAGTAGTGAGAGCTTGTCTCAAACATAAAAACAAACAGACATTCACAACCTACTAATGTCTCCATGTGTGTGCACATGTGTTGACCGCTTTGAGAACTCACCTACACATGATCAGTTATTTTCCTGCTAATTACCCTTTACAATTGCAAGGAAGAATCAGAAATATTTTGTCAGAATCTGATAGAGTTGAGAGCTCATATAAGCAAAGAGTCAGGAATAATCCGCATTAGCTTAAATATTTCAAGTGAAGCTAGGCATAATGACTGTCATCCCAGCAATTGGGGCAGGAGGCGGATGCAAGAGGATGACAAGTTCAAGGTCAGCCTGAGCTTCCTGGAAAGACTCTAACTTGAAAATACAAAAAGATAATAGGATGTTCCAAGTGAAAAAGAAGCACAGGTGGCCTGTGCACCTCAAGACGCCACCACTCTGTGTCTGACAGGAGAGGTGAGATGCAAATCCCAGGGACCCAAAGACAGCAGGCTCAATTTCCTGTAACTTCTTTTAAAGATTTTTACTTTTTCAGTTCCAGAAAAAAAAAATACACTGGGCCCATGTGCATCATTTAACTGTGATGGCCTCAGTGACAGAAATTTCAAGTGGCATGGGTTAGACAGGCAGGGACTGAGGAGACCGAAAGAGACAAGAGGGTAAAAGGGGAAGAGAATGTCAACAGCTAAACTATCTCTACAAATAATTTGACCTGTTTCTTTTCACTTCTGGTCTCAAGTAACATTTATAAATGCTTAGGCTGAAGAAAATCTGAAGAGAAGTTTATTGCTTGTGCACAAAGGCATTACCATCGTTGAATTTCTCATCGTCCTTTGTGACCCAAAAACTCAGTGAAAACCTTTAAAAGCACAGTGTTTGCAATTTCCATAGGGCGAGTCTGATCTTCCTTCTTTTGGGCCATAGGCCAACAGGGGACCTGGGACAGTCCAGAAATGACACAAGCCAAGAAGGTGTCCCTTGTCCCTACACAGGGTTGGTTAAACCTCACATTTCTCCTTCCCTCCATACACACGGTCTTCGGAGGCAGCACTGCAGGATCCAGCTGGCAAAAAGCGGAGCTGGTGTGAAGGTGACTAGGCTCGGCCACTATGCCACCTTTCACAGGTAGCCCTTCAGGGGCCATCTGTGGATCAGAAGAGAGTTTCTCAATTAGGGACGTGACACGGATATCCTAAATCTCACTTGCAGTCTACCCTATTGCTTGCCAAAGTATGTTCTTCAACTCCTCTCCTAGAGCTTAGCGGGTCCCGGGTGCAGCAACCAGCCCTCTCCAATGAACTCCTAGCACCAAGGATGTTTCCTGAGCAGAAAAGAGACCCCCATGCTAAGAACAGGCACATCCCCTGTACTCAGAAACACTACCGACCCAAGAAATGCATGAGTCCGGTCACTAAAGGTGTCACCCCACACAACACGAAGGTGCCTCAGAGGAGTCAGCCTGTGTTCCTGGGAGCTACTTGGAGAAAGATCAGAATCTAGGTGTTCCTGGCTCCTCAGACCTCTACATCCCAAGGCTGAGCGCAGCCTTGGCCAAAGTTAACAGTAAGCATTTACAGAATGAATGAACGTACTCTCCCTTAGCAAATGCAATATAAACGTCACAATTCAACTAAACAAACACATAAAGAAATATCACCCTGTAATAGAATCTACCAAGCTATTAAATATAACTTTGCTACAAATCGTGGCTACGAAAATGAATGTCAATATGCTACAAAAAAAAAAACCCTCATGAATCTGATCCCCAGTACTAAAGGACAGACAGACGGGAGACAGACGATACATGTGTATGAATGCACATATACATATGCATCTGTACATAGAGAAAAATCCATGGACCGAGACTCTGGAAGCCTAAATCTGAGATCCAAATCAGCCTTTACTCAGTTGTACAATTTTGGGTAAATAAATTCTTTAAGCTGGTATTAATCACCAGGTCTTTCCCACGGTGTGACACCTCCTGACAACTTGTCAACAATACATCTCCTACCACACAGACTTTTTCTAAAGGAGAGAATGTGAGTTTGGGCATATTAAGTTCTTTTAACTCAGGGGACTATTTTTCTGGGGCTCTACTGACATCCTGTCTTCTACCAGCTTGAATATAAAATGAGTAACAGGCCAGCCAGGAATATGCAGCAAGATCCTGTCTCAACCGCATCAAACCATACCCCACCCTACCATGTCTGACCCCACCACACTAAAACGGACTGTTTCAGTAAGTCACAGCTAAGGCAGCCTCCTGGTTCCCCTTAATGGTCAGTGTGAACCAGCCCAGACTTAACTGAGAGAAGCCTCCTTGTAGAATAATAACTTCTATCACATTAGGCTGTGCACAAGTCAGTAGGGGAGTCTCCTGATAATTAATTATCTTGTAAATTGGTATGGGTGGGCCCAGCCCACTGTAGGTGACACCATCCCTAGGCTATAGGTAGTAAGAGCCCGAGATGTGGGACAGCAGAAACATCTCCATCAGCTAACCTTGGAATGTGAAGAAACGTGGAGCTATTCGATTGAAAGTTCTAGAAGTGAGAGAGAAAACACTCAGAAATGAGTGCAATGTACAATCATGTTTGTAACACCCACTCTGCACAGTGTGTTGGTGAGGAATATTTGACTATAAATAGTTTCTTTGTTCTTTTACCACTCACACATACCAATGGGCTCTGTCTCGAACACGGATGTAACCCAGTTCTGGATAGGCTAACGATGATGATTGCCTTACAGGACAAACGCCCTACTGATGATCTACCGCAATAGGGTAGATATCACCATTCACACAGACAAGACCTCAACAACCTCTAGAAGTGGATATGTGCCCTCAAATCCATACTCCTTAACCTTAACCTTAACTCCTTCTAAGCTTAAACGTTGCATAAAGATGCCCTGAATTCATAAACGTTTGAGCAACTTCTGAGAGTAAAATTCCAGTGAATTCACTGTGGTACACAAGAAAGGGCATAGACTCTTGGTTCTGACCATCCATAGAAACTCAGTGAGTGAACTGAACGCTTTGGGTATTGGGCTGGCATCTCTAATAATTCAGCTTTATGGTGGTAATGGCCAGGCCAATAGGGAGCAATGACATGAAATTAAAAAGTACTCTGCCATAAAGCAAGAGAAAAAAAGACCTCTGAATTTCTCTTTGATATCTGACTATAACAGTAACAAAGAATAGGTCAGGTCTTACGCCTTCAATCAACCCAACTCTTGGCAGTTACTCACAAAATCCCTAGCTGTGAGGAACTTTGTGGACCTGCTTTCCTGGATAGCTGACACTCCACTGACTCAAAGTCATTGTAGTTTTATTACCAGGGTGTCTAATGTCTCAGGCTGTTGTTAACCTTTGGAAGTTTGTAGTAACAAACCTTGGCTTAACCCAAAATGTTTCCTGGAGGAAGCAGAGCTCTATGCCTCATTCATGCAGTCACGACAGGGGTGCTTGAGGAAAGCTCTTGGCCCATGTTGGAGAGTACAGAAGGAGGTGTAAGAGAAGGACAGTTTCCAATATGCAAAAGGCCACCAGGCAGAAGGGTACTGCACCCCACAGTCACCCCCAAAGCACTGTCTGAACGCCACTGGCATACACAATGTGCTTAGAGAGTATATGTAACTCGAAGATTCAATATGGCCACTTCAAAGAGCAGGATCAATGAGACAAGGAAGGGCTTTATATTGCTGGGGGTGGGTTGTTTTGTTTCGTTTTGTCTGCTGTTTGTTTTGGTTTGTTGATTGGTTGGTTTTTTTGTATTCTTCTTTTTCTGTTTTAGCTTTTGGGTTTTGTTTTGTTTTGTTTTTTGGATTTTTTTGATATGTATTACTTGATGAATAAGAGGAGCATTATGGTAAGTCAAAAAGAAAAGGGAAGTCAATCAAAAGTAGAGAACTGGAGGATGCCTCAGTTTGTAAAGTGCTTGCCTCTTGCAAACGTGGAGACTTGAGTTCCATGCCTGGCACCAACTTAAACACCAGGCACAGGTGTGCACGCCTGTAATCATTGATTTGAAAACAATCATGGGGGCTTGCTGGCCAGACAGTCTAGCTAAATGTGGACGCTGTATCTTCAGTGAGAGACCCTGTCTCTAAAAATAGAGAACAATTAAAGAATCCACACAGGAGCACATATGTGTACATTTACACACACACACACACACACACACATATATGCACACATGTGCACACACATATATACATATCCACACATGCACACACATCTATACATACACCATAAATAAGTAAATAAACTAAGTAAGTAAGTAGACCCTGGAATTAGGGTGCGGACCTTGAAAGGATAAGGCAAGAGGATTGCAATCACAAACCTAGTCTGGGCTGTGTATTTAGTTCAAGTCCAGCCTGATCTAGACAGAGACACCCTGATTAAAGTTAAAAAGAAAAAAAGTCAAAGGAAGAAAACATACATGCAGCTAATTATTCAGCTGAACATAGCAGCAAGAAGCTATAAACGGCAGACCACAAACAACAGACGGCGTCTGGTCAGTAGAATCTGCTGTTTACCTTAGCGGCATCCTAAACATGGAACTGATGTTTGAAATGCAGTGTTTCCACATTTCCCTAAAGTGCAGGTTTCTAATGTTTTATATTAGTGACTATCTTTTTAGGTCAGGTAAAACCTATATCACCCAAGCCTCTAGCCTCTCGGATGTCTCCAGGTCTCTGAGCGACAAGTGTCACAACAAGCCAAGCATCCACTGAAACAATCCCCATCCCTCTCCTGGGAAATGGTCAAAGCCAGGTAGCCAGGTGACCAGGTAGCTTTGCCCTGTCTTCTGTAACACCCATGCATCCTCTTAGGCTGGAGATCTGGGGAGAGGAGCCCTGGGTCCTTGGCCTCTCCTTGTTCTCTAATGCATAGGCAATTTTGTCCCATCCTACCTCAGGAACACCCTGGAGTCCCCCCACTTCTCTCCACCTCCACTCCCACCTCCCTGCTCCAAGGAACACTGACTCCCACCTGGACTCCCATGGGGTCTTACTTATAGCTACATAAGTCCTACATAAGTCCTACATAAGTCCTGCAGATGGTGGCCAGGGGTGCTTTGATTGATATAAAACAGGTCATGCCACATTCTTGTGGACTCCTTAAGGCCTCCTTGTCTGTTCTGTTTGCCCAACTAGCTTATGGCTACCTATCCTCAGAGACCTTTACGGCTCCACAGAGCAAATGAGGTCCGCCTGCCGGACTTTCCCACCATCAGCTTCAAGTCTGACATGCACACACCTTTTGTGTGATCAGTCGTTCTCTCTCTGTGAACTGCACTACAGATGCCATGGAAGCCAGGCTCCTGTCCACACATGTGCTCTTGGCACACAGCAAATGACCGGCACATTGTGGGTTCCTGATAAAATGCCTCACGTCATTCCCGGCCTTCAAGAAAGTGGGGAGGATAAAGCTGGGGAGATTGTTCAGTCGATACAGTGAGGGCCATGCAAGCTTGAGGACCCAGCACCCACGGGGAGGCTGAGCGCATGTTCACGCACACACACACACACACACACACACACACACATGACATCATAATTCTATCATGAGGTTAAAGGGGGGCAGAGAAGAGGTAGGGATGGGACGGAGGATAAGCAGATTCCTGCCGCTCAGGGGCTAGCCAGCCCAGGGCCTAACATTCTCAACGCCAGTCGTCAAGAGCGACAAGCCTCGTACTCCACAGTGCCTGGCTTCATTGAGTGAACCATTCACCTGTGAGCTCAGATCATACATGGGAGGGAAAGCCCATTCGGGTGTCAATGAGCATCAGTACCCCGTAGTGATGAGAGACATCTTAAAGATGCGGCAATCAAAGCAGTGACAGCCCTTAGGACTTTGGGGTTCAAGCTTTGCTTTTCCCAGTGTTCATGCACACACACACACACACACACACACACACACACACACACACATACACACACACACACCGACAACCACAGAAACACAGACACATGCATATACATACGTACACATACACAGGAACATACAGACATACACATACACATACACACACACAGACATACACACACACAGACACATACATATACACACACATGAGCATATAGATATATACACAGACACACATGCACATGCAGACATACACACAGACACACAGGCACATGCAGACATACACACAGACACACATAGACATATACACACACACACACACACACACACAAAAACACTCAGACTTGAAAAGGGGTAAATTCCCCTCCTACACCACTCTAAAGAATCACAATGCAAATGCATACATAAAACGATCATTTTTCGTGGGTGAATGAACTGAGGACATTCTTTTCTCCTCCAAATCTTCTCATTCACTATCTTGCTGGTGAACAAGTCACCTTTTGGAGAACGTGTTAGCAACACTGGGCCTCAGTGATTTCCCTTATTGGAAGGATGTTCCCACAATACACTGTACTCAAAATATCGTTGTCCATGTACAAAGATAGACATTTTACCTTGTCGACGACAAAATACTGCGTAAGTCAAAGGGATGTCCATATTCCTAAGCAAAATAATCCGTTTCACACTGAAGGGCTGCATTACGCTGAGATCATCTCTTCCCAGCCAAGCTCAATCTGTCCCCTTGGGTTTCTCGTTAGCAACTGAGTAGGACTGCTGTCCTCTCTGCTACTTGGCCACCGACTTTCCTGTTCTGGGAACATCTGCTTGGCCTCTGGGACCAAATGTCGCTTTCTCTCACCGAGTCCGTCCTCAGGTACCACCAGCCATCACACCCACCTATTCAGCTGACTGGATTTTTACTTTGTTGTTTTGAGTTGGGTTTTGCTGCCCTGATATGCAGTGTCCGAGCACCCACTACCTCTCCTCGCTGATGTCAGTTCCCCTTTCTGATGAAGGTGATTTCGGTGTCTCTTCTAATATCCTATAAACTGAACTGATCTGTGGTCACCCTAGTCCCAAGCCCGCTGGATCTGGTTCTCCTAAGTCTCCCAAATCACCAACAGCGACTGAAGGAGTGGACAGTGATGTCAGGGTTTCTCCCACCTCTCCTTAGCTCTAGGAAAGGGGAGATACAATAAAAAGAAAGACCGTGAGATGAGAGCTGGGGTCTTTCTAACTAGAGACGAGCTGCTGGAAGGACCCTAAGCCGCCTTGCTCACCACAGCTCTTCCTGGTAAGAACTTCCTACCTGCAAAGTGCACTGTACTTCCCAGATCACTGCTTTGGATGCCCACGTCTCTGCTGCCTGGTCTCACACAGATAGAGTCTCATTTTAAAAAAAGAAAAGATTGGTGCCTCAGAGTAGGGGAATGCTAAGGCAGTGAGGCGGGAGTGGGTAGGTGGGTGGAGGAGCACCCTCAGAAAAGCGGTGCCAGGAAGGAGGGGTTAGGGGATGAGGAGGGGAAACATGAAGTGCCACAGGAGACATTGCAGGCTGTTTCCTTACTGCTGAAGATGAGGCAGATATCTGAAGGACACTTCTCTTGGGTGCTGCAATGAGGCAGATAGTAGTGCCTTGGTCCTTAGGATCTTGTGGTCAGCTGCAAACACTACAACCCGGTCTCTCTTTGTGGTGGAAGCTTGGTCAGTTTCTCAACTTAGTTCTATCTTCAGATCACCTCCCTTGCAGTACTCATAGGAAACGGTTTCAGAGTTCATTTAAGCATCAGAGTGAGCTTAATATCATGCTACAAAGTATGAATGTGATGATTCCATGGTCCAGTCCTACAAACTCCCAGCAGCCTCACACCACACATTAATCAGTTCTGTTTCTCTCTGCTCATCTGGCATTCACAATGATCTCTCCTCCTTGAACCTTTATCAAAATCCCGTAGTTACCGCGAGGAATAATAAATGAAGCAGGAAGTCTCAGCATCTTACAAGATTGAGCACCAAGGGCTAAGGTCGCATCAACCCCACCCCACCCCGACCCATATGCCACTTCACCCTCCTTTTGGGGTCAAGGGGATTAGAAAACACCAGGATATCCCACTGCACCATTCAGCCAAAACCTGAAGCCCAGACCTGCTACGGACATCTTCTAAAAAGAACAGAGAATACTACGGGACAGTAGGAGAAGCATCTGGCAAGTCTGGGCGGAGACCAAACAGACCTGAAGTAGAGGGGATGTTCAGGATCCCGCTGACTTCCTCTAGCCACCACACCCAGTACTCTCAGAGGGTACACCTGAAGCATCTCCAGAAATCCGAGCATAAGGATGTACTTGCACACAGCACTTGGGAGGTGGAGACAGACCTTCAGGACTACGAGGCTATCCTCCACTATTGACAAGTTTGAGGATAACTAACTGGGTTTCCTGAGAATAAGTGAATGTGTGAATACATGAACGAACAAAAAGAACGTAAGGGAACAGCGGTACACAGAACAAGAACACTGTGAAGATGTTAACCATTGACAGAGCAAAGGTTGCAGAAGAAATACTCAAGTAGGCCCCTCCCCACCCCCAGAGAACTCTTTCACCAACCTGGCATTTAACTGCACCGACCGACCCACACGTGTCTCCAGCCCCTGACAAGCTAACCCAGCAAGGCCTGAGGAGCAGACAGAGAGGAGAAGACAGGCGACAGAGGCCAGCATGATGTACCCACAACCCAGGCACGGTAGTTACAGAGAGGGTCTGACACTGCGGGGTGCCCGCACTGCGCCCACCCGGGGGCACTGAAGCAGGAAGAAGATAGGACCCTGGGTGGATAGATGAATGGGTGGAGGAGACCGACTCAGACTTCCATCCCGGAGCAGAGGAACACAAAAGCTAAACATTCCCCCAAGTACAAGTGCTGGAGAAGGCTGTGAATGCAGGGACGCCCCCGGTCTGGCCGCGCCCCCACCAGCGGAGGAGCGAAAACAAGCGAAGTGGAAGACAAGTGGGGCGCACCTCCGCCCCGCGGCGAGAGAGAAGCGAGGAACCCATGCCGCCGCCTTCCCTTGCCCCGCAGTGCTGCCCCCACCCACTCCAGCGCGCACCCTGCTTACCCCAGAGCCCCGCAGCAGCCACTGGCGGCCCGCGAGGTGCACCGGCCGGGGGCGCGGGAAACGCCCCCGCCGCGCACGCGCATGCTCCTGCCGCACCTGCCTGGCTCTGCGCCCCACCGCGTGGCAAGCAGTCCGGGCTTTCCCCGGAGATGCCTCGGTTCCCCACCCACACTTCCACCCCCGCACAGTCTTCTCCCGGACTCCGGGAATCCTCCTTGTGCCCCACCACCACTCTCCTGTCAGCCTTTCCCTGCAGCAGAGTCCCATGCACTCTCCAAGCTACACCTTCTGCACCCTGGTGGATGCTGAAACCTCTGGATCGCCTGCTGGCTTTTGACTCCGCGACACACGTGTACAGGGAAACCTACCCAATGGAGATAAAGGGATGCTCTTCACACGGAAAGTGGGTGGGTGAAGAGAGGCTACCAACCTGGTCCTAAACGTGTGGGCTGAGAAGCTGGAGCTGCTGAGCTTCTGCTCTCTGGGAACTTAGAGTCCTCCTTGCTAACTTTTGGCCTTTCGCTTGCCAAAGTCACTGATTTGATGAGGATCTTGTTTAAATCCTTTTTTGTTTGACAGCTGATCATTGAAGGCTGTGTTTTGTGAGTCCGAAGTGAAATTTTCTTTCTAGGAGGTGTGTAAACCCAAACATGCATGCAATAGCCATCCGGCGGGTACAAAATAAGTACTAGGTTTTTGCTTTGAGCAAGAATGACAGTACTTTAACAGGATCAACGCCCAGAATCTTCTTTTTGGTTTGTGGTTGATTACCACACAGTGAGGATTGGAAAGGTGTGGGCAAGATTGGTCATTTGCTAACACATAATGTGTGAGCGTTGAGAAAAATAGGAAACCGTTTGCTAATGCATTTTTATTAATTATTTTATTTATTTACATTTGCATGGTTGCCCCCCCCCCCTTCCCGCTAGTGCGGTTTGTAATTAGAAACGATGATCATAGGAATTGTGTCAGCGTGCATGCAACCGGTCCCTCGTACTCTAATCAGTTCTTAGTTAAGACAAGGATTTGAGGAAAAACAGAAAAGACAAACCAACAGCAGTAAGGAGAGGAACACGGCTAAAACAAATCCTGCTGAAATGGTGCGCTCATTTCTACGTTGTTTAAATACGTTTGTGCTAGACCCGTGGAGGCTGTGATACCTTTCCTTAACGCGAGTAATGAAACAAAACTACGGACAGAAAAGGGCAAACCAGCTTAGAAATAACCTGTTCACTGTCTCAGGAAGCACTAGAAGTTGGCTGGATCCTTGTGCACCTGACCTCATCAAATCAGAGGGGAACCTGTAGAGAGGAAGGGGTGACCAGAATCCTCCTACCCTGCTACTCACAGAGACACAGCACAACACAGGCAGCAGGTGACTGTTGAACCAACCACCATCATCTCTGCCTGATGACCTTCTAGAGCTTCAGTTAGCTACAATGTAGTCCTGGGCCTTCCCAGTGGGGTTTACCATTAAGAGAATCTGAATCCTGGTCCTACAAACATCAGAACAATATCAACGAGGGCACTTCTAATTCCATCTGCCCGTCAGCGAAACTTGATCAACGTTCCACAGGAAGAACGCTGAGTCGAATCCAAGTGCATTGCCTTTACTACGCACCTTTGCTACTTTTCAAACGGAAATTATAACAACACGTTTGCTAATGGCGTTTGGGTGAAAATCATGAAAGCCCAGATACTCCGTTTTCATGGAGTAGATTTTTCCCCCCAAAGGACACACAAATAAGTCAGTGAACAATTCTCTCTCACGGCTGCTTTCAAGAGTGCGTTCCTGCAGAGAACTGACAACCAGGAGTATATTCAAAAGAAGCTGATGTCTGTTCTCAAATCACACTGCTACTCGAGTTTTATGGAAACACGAGCAGGAAGGAATTAGTACACTCCTTACAGCACTTTTAGGCTGTTGTAGTTCAGCCCTTTTTATTTGAATCGCTGCAGATTAAAATGTGATACCACACTGCCGAGTATTGCAACTTAACCAAGGGACACTGAGCAAAGCGATTTTAATAACACAGAGGGGGGGGGTGTCAGATATTCTCCTTCTTTTATTAGATAAACTCCAAAGTGCTCTAAAGCATTAGGTATAATTAGTGTTGAGACAACAGAACTCATCCAAGTGACAGGGAGTCACAGCCATTACACTTCTTTGTATCTGTTTGTGGTTGGTGAACCAGGAGCCCTTCCTACTGCTATGATGGTAACCACAGTGACTCACGGAGCTCTTCGATTTTCTCTGGGTTTCTGTCTGGGTGGTTATATTTCTTTTCTGAACTGGATTAAGTTGCATTCTTTACCGGTGGATCGATGGTAGCATTGGGGGTGGTAGAGGTGTTTTGAAAGAGTCATGGCTGTTTCTTACATTTGTTTTGAGAATGAGCGTGGAGTGAGCACCTCCTCCTGCTCTGGCCTGATTGACTCTGAACCCAAGCCCTGCTCAGCAGCAGGCAGTGTCCCTGCTCTCTATTCCTCTCCCTTCTTCCGCCAAGTTTATTTCCACACTAGCTCCATTGTGAATCACACCTCTGTTATGGATCCTCTCTCAGAACGATGTGCCTCTAAGCAGACTCACTGCCAGTAAATTTTATTCAGTGGGCTGTAACAAATAACTTAGAGTTCTACTTAAATGTAAATATTGGTTGAGAAAGAAGTGTCGATTATATTGACTAATTTAAACTGCTTTTTTAAAAAATGACAACCCAGAGCTTCGTAACCAAGATAATAATGCATGCCGTGAATTTTGGATAATTGATTTTAAACCTATGTAAAAAGAATCAGTTTGGCTTCATATTTGCAGTCATTATTTTTAGAAGAACAATGCCACAATAAAGTCTGTGTTGGTTTCACAGCACAGACCTTTAATCCTTCTACTCAAGAGAGAGGAAAACAGAAGCTAGCCTTGGCAAGTTCAAAGCTAACAGAAGCAATTTAGCAAGGACCTGCCTCAAAACATAATATAAAGGGGGCTGGTGCTATAACTCTTCTGTGAAATGCTTGTCTGGCATATATGAAGCTTTAGGGGTTCACTGAGGGGGTTCACTTTACCCCCTTAAATTCTGAAATTTAAACTCCAATTTAAGCACAATATTCCTGATCAAAATTAATCTGTATCAGTTGAGCAGGACAAGGATGCTCAAATCAGCATACGAACTACGAACTTCACTTTCCAATATGTGCGATTCTGAAGAAACTAATGTTGGGGGGTGGAGGAAGGAAAGAAAATTCCAGAAGGAAGCCTATGAGCCCTCTCACCTGCTTGAGCTCAGATATGCTCAATCCTAAATAAAAGACAGAAAATTTTAAAAAGAAGATAAAGCCTAAGTAAGTCATGTTTTCTTATATTAGAGATATGCCTCCCCAGTGCTAAGGCTAGGCACTTGCTGAAGGGTGCCATATAGAGCCCGTGCTGGGTGCTGGGAGAGTGGTTTCTATTCCTGCTTCTGCTGTTAACCAACAGGATAGAAATTGTCTGGATCCAGTGGACATGTGTCGTCCATCACACAGAACTTACTTTACCTTAGAGATAAATTTACTACATTCAATGACAAGACCTAGTGGAGAACAGGAACATCTACAATAACCAACTCTTAGTTCTCTAAGGGGTGGGAAGGCTGAAAGAAAGAGCTGAAACAAGACTCACAATTAGCCTGACAGACATACATGCCCCAAAGATCAATGTCCCTTAGTCAACGCATTCCCAAGACTGCCTTCTACACAACAAGGCAAATGGTGTTCAAAGATTGCCTGGTGACCATGAAATCAGAACAAGCAAAGATGGCTGCTCTTAATGGACAGTGCTGACAAGTGTCAACTGCCTGACACTGTATCCTCATGCAGTGACCCAGCATCCTCACAGGGGCACCCAGCATACTCATGGAGGGACCCAGCATCCTCACAGGGGCACCCAGCATACTCATGGAGGGACCCAGCATCCTCACAGGGGCACCCAGCATACTCATGGAGGGAACCAGCATCCTCATAGAGGGGCCCAGCATCCTCACAGAGTGAGCCAGCATACTCATGGAGGGAACCAGCATCTTCATAAGGGCACCCAGCATCCTCACAGAGGAACACAGCATCCTCATAGAGGGACCCGCATCCTCATAGGGGGACCCAGCATCCTCATGGAGAGAACCAGCACCCTCATGGAGGCACCTAGCATCCTCATAGAGGGACACAGCATCCTCCTAGAGGAACCCAGCATCCTCTGAGAGGGACAATGCCATCCTGACAGAGGGACCCAGCTTCCTCATAGGGGGACCTACCATCCTCATGGCAGACACAGCATCCTCATAGGGGGACCCAGTATCCTCACAGAGGGTCTGGGCATCCTCATAAAGGAAAGTCTGTAGTGAGAGAATGGAGGGGAGTCGGTAGTGGGAGGACCCATCCACGTCAGCTGCAGGAGGTATGAGTGAGTCCCACTTTTCTCTTGCATTCTTATCCCGGTCACCACCTCGATGGGGCCTGGGTATTCACGAAATTCCTCCAGCAACAACACACACACAAGGATCTCTCAGAAAAGCTATGCTACAGAATTATAAGTCAGTTTGTTTGTTTGCTTGTTTGTTTGTTTGTTTTTCCTTTTTTGTGACTGTTTTCTTAACTTCCCAAGTATCCAAAAATAACTTACAGGCATCCCGTCTGTACTATCAGCCTGCAGCTAAATCTGTTTGAATTAGGTCTGTTTTAGATTTAATTTTCCCTATTTATTAAAACATTAACCAAAGTAAAAAGAACCTGTTTTTACCTTAATGTGTTTCTATTATTTCATTAAAAACAGAGTTCAATTTTCCTAAGTGGAATATGCATGCTCCTGTTCTTTTCCATTTTGAGGCTGAAATTGTAAAAAATCTCACAAAGTTAATTTCTAATTTGAGAACATGTGTCGGTCTAAAGCTGTTCAAGCCAGCAATTCCAAGAAAAAGTGTAAATCCCTCTCCTCAGAGGGACACAGCCTGTAAGTACGTGCCTTTGTTTAGACCTTAGATTACAAATTATGCAGTGGAGGTTTTGAACATGAATATTGAGATATTGAATAGCTCCCCAATTCTGGAATGAGTGCTATTAATTACCAAACCATTGATACTATCCAGAAAATAAAACATGTTCATTGGTTTGTGTTCTAGTTGTTTATAATAAGAAATGCTTTTAGTCTTTGGCTCCTGACCTAGGTTTCATAAAGCCAAAATAATTTAATGCAATAAGAGTGTCTCATTATTTCCCATGAGCCCCTTCATATCACCCCATACTTATGCTAATAAGGTAATGGGATAGTGTTTTGTGGTAGGATCAGAGTGGAGCTGGTCAACAGAGGAGCCCAAAGATCAGAGAATAGAAACTCTTAGCCCTACACTATATGGAGTAAAATGGCAAAGGGGTCAGAGACTAAAACAGGACAATTATAAGATGACCACAGTCTTTGAGGAGCTTTGCTAATGGACAGGTTTCTGTGTCAAGATGGCACCTAGTGTCAAGGTGAGCTTGATTCAGCAATAGCAAACAGGCCACAAAGTTTATGGGTTGGTACACTAATGTAACATTATTTCCTTTTTTAGTAACTTGCTAAGTGTTACCTTTTCAGAAAGCTGGAACTTTGTAAAATTTTCTCTTGATGCCTGGGACAAAGTTGCAGGGAGAAAATGCAAGTCTGGCTCTACCGCCAGCCATGATGGTACAGGCCTGTGATCTAACTACTTGGGAAGCAGAGGCAGAAGGGTTGCCATGAGTTTGTAGCCACCCTGAGCTACACAGCAAGATCCTGCCTCAAAAACAAAACAAGAGCAGAGGGTGTGTCTTAGTGGTAGTTTTTACCTGGCATCAGAAAGGTCTGGGTTCATTCTCAATTGTAACAATCTTTTAAAATGAATTTAATTATCCTAGGGAGATGATTCAGTTGGTATAGTACTTGCTGTGTGAACAAGAGAGCCTGAACTCAGCTCCTGATACCGTGTAAACAAGGCACAATGTTTCATTCCTCTAACCCAGGACTGAGACAGAGAAGGTAGGATCCCTGGCACCCACTAGCCAGCCAGGGTAGCTGAAACAGTGAATGTCAACTGCAATGAGAGACCCTGTCTCAAAAATTAAGTTGCAGAGCCATTGAAGAAGACATGACATTGACCTCTGATCTCCACATGTGTACAAACCCACACCAATGCACACACAAAGGTTTTAAGAATCCTGGATTGCCCCTGAAGGCAAGATAGCATACAGGCTAGCCACTAAGATAGTCCCACCAGTGTCCAAGTGATCTAGTAATGTCCCTACACAGCCGCCCTACTCTGCAAGTGCTCCATTCACTGTATATAGGGACACAAGCCATTTTTGTAACCTACCTGACGATGGCAAAACTTCCTTTCCATGATCTATGGACTGTGATCAGTCTTTGGCCAAGAAGGAGCCTACCTGGATCCTTTTAAATGACCTGGTTTTATACCTACATTTTAACTCCTGGAAGCCCCATAACTGCCCCCCTGCACTCTAAAAATCGTCCTTTTCAGGCTCCTCAATGCCTTCAGGAATTCATCACTTCGTGCCAATATCTACTTTCCTAGCCCTTTCAAAACCTCTGACAATAGACACTGAGTCCAACTGTCAAATTCTGTCACTGGCTTTGAGCTTAAGAGTTCATTCAGAGAAAAAGTGACTTCACCAGACAAATCAAGGGTTTTTTCAAAGCACATTTTTGAACCAGCTCCTTTTCTTCAGGTTTCTACAAGGTAGACAGCCTTAACCATGACGCTTAGACTAGCCATCAAATGTAAACCAACATCTGCCAAGTCAAACGAACCTCTGTCTGTGTTCTCACTGTTCAGGTCTCGGCTCTATCCACTTTGTAGATCCTCTTAGCTCTCAGTCCAAATCTTATTCTCAAAAAAGCAACCCTGGCTCCCCCTAGCCACAGTGCTGGTTTCCAACCCTTCAAGGCCACCCCGACTCCCACTGCATCACTATTGGACAAGATACTTCCTGGGCTCAGCACAGTTGCAACTTGATCCACTTTCTCAAGCAGCCTTGTCAGGGAGCACTCCTCCCTCAGGGAGCACTCCTTCTCAAGGCCTTTTCTGAATATTAAAATGTGACAGAGCTTTGAGAAGTCACAGCTACTGGACTCTCCAGGGAGACTTTGCCCTTTTGACTCCTTGCTTTTGGTTTCATCCTTCTGAATCCCAGTGCATTCTGCACTTCCTACTGCATCCCCATTACCTTAATTTAATTATGACAACGTATTTGGTTACATGAATCGGTCGCGATTCTGTGGTTTTTCTTAAGATCAATATCTTTCGGGGCTGGGGATTTAGCTCAGTGGTAGAGCGTTTACCTAGGAAGCGCAAGGCCCTGGGTTCGGTCCCCAGCTCCGAAAAAAAAAAAAAAAAAAAAAAAAGATCAATATCTTTCAAGTTACTTACATTTTAAATAATCTGCGGAGTTTTCCTGTGGTTTTGTTCCTTTTAACTATCCTCATAAAATTCAGGAAGTGATGTGTTTAACAGACAGCCCTACCAACACTCAGCTGGAGTACTTATTAACACTTCTGCAAGTTGGCCATTTTTCAATGAGTCAGAACACTGTGGAGCTGTACTTTCCAACCATTCGCACACAGTTTTTCCTCCTTCCCTAGAGGCAGACAGGAATAGGATCTGGTGCAGTGTTTTACTTTAATCGTTTGTCCTATGGTCTCTGGATCTTGTGTCTCCTAGGGAAGCTCACACAATCATGGTAGTCCTTAAATGTCATTTAACCTTACTGTGTTACATAGCATTTTTGCACATATAGAATGGGAGGATTTC
Source organism: Rattus norvegicus (assembly GCF_021556685.1). NCBI lineage: Eukaryota > Metazoa > Chordata > Mammalia > Rodentia > Muridae > Rattus > Rattus norvegicus. The sequence goes on along the minus strand of NC_141542.1, from coordinate 123,366,171 downwards.
CTGGGCCATTTTACTTTTCTTGTGGCTTTGGTGTGAATTTTTCTGAAGTCACCATGTTTACTGTGGGCTCTTGGAGATGGCCTTTTTCAAGTTAAAGGAATCTCATAACCCTTTGACTCTGTTGTGTTTCTGTTTCACACATAAACAAACACGGGGCATAGCAGTTGCTCTCTCAACCTTTATTCAAAAAGACATTTTGTTTGCTTGGTGTTTTTCTTTTTATAATGATTTGTTCATAGACTCCATTCCCTTATTTCTAAATCTCTAAACACACTGACTTGCACTTTTTTGTTTTACTGCCAGTAAATTCTCCTTCCAGTTTTGGTGTGTTGACTGTTTTTCCCCAGTGCTAATTACTCAGAGTGGGCAGTTTGGAGTGGGAATCTGTTTCCTCTCCTCTGCCCTTCTCTCTGCTATATTCCTTCCCACTTTTCTTTCTCACAACCCTCGTCTTTTTATTTAGAGTCAGGCCTCTCCCGGTGCCCTGGCCTTCTACGCTGATGATAGCGAAGGCAACAGAGACATAATCACCATGGCAGTAAGGACTTGGCAAGGTCTCAAATCTTTCTGTCCTGCAAGAACAGAGCCTTGTAGGAGTTGGAGACCTTGGCATGAGGAGCTGTTTTCAGACTCTTACAGAATGTTGTGAGGAACACCAAGAACACTCTGGTAGGGCTGGAAATCTAGCATTTCAAGGTCCTGAAACTCAAAGGAGCACAGTTTCAGCGCCAAATTCCTCTGTGTGCTTGCATTTGTTAAATATATATATAAAGGTTGGCTTTACGTTTAAGTGTGTTCTGGTGGCTTTGTTTATGTGCCGGGATTTTTCTAGGGTCTGACTTTTTATTTGACTTCTGTCTCAGAACTCTGCATGACTCTTTACATACATATGTATGTATGTATGGCAGGTGTTTTAAGAAGTTTCTGGAGTCAGCGCAGTTTCATTATCTCAAAGGAGAAACTGAGTGAGGATTCACCAGAAGTGTAATGTAGAGAAAGGGTTGGGGTGTTGCTCAGTTGTAAAATGCTTGCCTAGCACAGGAAAGTCATGGGTTTTACTCCCAGTATTGCAAACATTATATATACGTATATATGCATATATTACTATAACGTATAATGTACAATATATTACTGAAACATAATCTATAATATATGTTACTATAACATATAATATACAATATGCCGTTATGATATATTTTATACAATAATACTATATGCACATACTCTGTAGAGGAAATCAATTCCTGTTGCTCTAACCTGATACCTGGGTGAACTGTAATTCTTTCTTGATGGAGGGTGCCAAGACTCCATTCCTGTCCATGTGCAAAGGGTATTTCTGAAGAAAAGTGATATATTCAAATTGTTCCCAGGACAATGACCAAGCGCTCAATAATGAACCCATGTGCTGGAGAGATGGCTCAGTGGTTAAGAGCACTGGCTGCTCTTCCAGAGGTCCTGAGTTCAATTCCCAGCAACCACATGGTGGCTTACAACCATCTGTAGTGGGATCTGACGCCCTCTTCTGGCGTGTCTGAGAACAGCAACAATGTACTCATATATAAAATAAATAAACCTTAAAAAAAAAAGAATAAAGGTGCTTTTTAAAAAAGAAGAATTAACTGGTAATAAGAAGAATAGCATACAGTTCACCCCTAAGGACTCTATAATACTCCTTCTGCATATTTTTTATTCTTACAGCCTAAGCTTTTCCCCACCTGCTTTCACTAGCCATTGTGATGGGAAATGTTTGTAAACGACCCATGTATCCACCCTGGATAATACATAGTCCCTTTTCCAACTGGCCTGCCAGAGGCCAGGACTCCTTTTAGGTTTTATCTATGCTGAGCACCAGTTTTTCACTCTCTGAATGGCAAGTGTCCCAGAAGCCTCTAGTTCTAGTTCTACAGCTTAATAACATCCATATTCTAAAATAATATGATTGATCTTACAGGATCTTAAATAATCCAACTATATCAGTTATGATGTCTCTCTGTGACCAAACACCTAGCAAGAAGCAACAGGGTGGAGAAGAGGTTATTTTGGCTCATGATTGAGGAGATGCAATCCGTCCCTGTGAGGAAGACACAGCAGTAAGGCAGTGCCAGCTTGCTGAGTGGTTCCGGGAGCAAAGGGAGTGCATGCTGCTGTGGGTCAGCTTTTTCCCTTCCTCCCTCATAAACAGTGTAGGACCACAGCCCATGGGGTGGTGCTGTGTACATTCAGTTAAAACCGTCTGGAAATGGTCCCAGAGTCAATGAAGCATCAAACATTCGCCCCTTAGAACTTTTCCAAGCTGGAACCTTGAATGGCTGGGGATCTCCCTTTGGATACAGAGTGTCTTTCTTGTCAAAATGCAAACTTGAAGATTCTGTCTGTCAAACTGTTTACCACCCTGTTTTCTCTATCCTTCATGTCTGAAACGTTAGTCACATCATGTTGTTTTTCTTACCAAGTTGCACAGTTTTGTACTGTCTTCCATTTAGATCTCGGTAAACACAGAGCAATAGCTCTGTGGCCCAAACGGAAACGTTCTGTTCTCTCTCTCTCTCTCTCTCTCTCTCTCTCTCTCTCTCTCTCTCTCTCTCTCTCTCTCTCTCTCTCTCTCTCTCTTTGGTTCTTTTTTTCGGAGCTGGGGACCGAACCCAGGGCCTTGCGCTTCCTAGGTAAGCGCTCTAACCACTGAGCTAAATCCCCAGCCCCCATTCTGTTCTCTTGATATTGCCTCTGTCAAACAACTGAGATGAGCTTTTTAAATTCAGGATTATTCAAGTTATCAGGACTCAAGCAGAAAACAGCCAGATTTCCCGCCCCCCGCCCACAATAACATAGAAGCCCCTTTGTCGAGTTCCCTGTAGAGTTCTTTGCCTTCTGATGCCCCGTGAGTATCTTATTGTTTACCTTTATCTCCGCCTTCAGCGCACACTCATTCCCACCAGAATGGCCAGTTAGACTCCGCTTGTAGTCTGTGAGAGCTTTTATTACTTCAAACTGCTCCACGTTTCTCCTACAAATAGTCAGGGTTACCAGAGCCATAGAACTACTTCTCGGTACCAAAGTTTCTGTATTTATGATGCTTCCTGTTTCTTTAACCATATACCCAGCACGAAACAAATTAAAGAAGAAAATGGGGGTGGAGAGCGTTGTCTCAAAACTCATAGGATAATTTGGATACAGTCCATTAAAGGAGAGAAGGTTCAGTGGCAGGAGGCACCAGGAGGCTGTGTGGTGTTTGCACGTGGGCATCTCAGGAGACAACGAGGATTGCTAGGACTCAGGTGACTTTTTGTTTCTCCCATTATTGCTGTTATTCGGTCTGGAACCTCATTCCGTGGGAGGATAGGGTTATCGCCCGCCCACCCTACCTGCCCTTGGGGTTGGAGGTAAGGTGGTGCAGAGTCAAACACTCAGGGAGCAGATGAGAAACACTGCAGCAAGCTCTCTGAACACTGCCACAAGCTCCTTTAATACCCTCCACCCGCGCCCCATTGGTCCCAAGAAAGCATGTCTTCTTAACAGCAGTTCCCGATTGGCTGGAATTGTCTGCGCCAGCAACCCTTGGTCTCTCCGGCAGCACTCAAAGGTCCTCCTGTAGCAGATACCTTTGCAGCTGCACAGCCCCCGGAGTTTATGTAGAGATGGCCTCGGCCGCCATTTTCTCTACATCTCTCAAATTTGGGGTGGGTCTTCCCTCCTCAGTTAAACCTCTCTAGGCATGCCTTCAAAGTCATACCTAGAGGTGGACCTCCTAGGCAATCCCAAATCCAGTCAACAGTGGGATTAACCATCATACCACAGGCTCTACCTCAACACTTAAATCCTGATTCTGGCATCATTATTTATTATTATTAAGACCCTAGTCGCACACGACCCCCAGAGCTCACGTTTCTTCCACAGCCTCTGGAGTAAAGCTGACAATGAACCACTGCCGATATAAGTGGAGAGGAATTCAAAGGCGAACCTCCTATTTAGTCACTGACATTCTTAATAATCTAAATAACTTGCCTTGGGCTTGTTATAATACTGGATTATCGTGCCCCCACCTGTCATTCTTGACCTCTTCTAACGACCTCAGTGTGCAGACAAAGACTTGGACTCTAATTGTACTTTGCTAAGCTTAGACTGCATTTGAATAAGACTATTTTTTTTCTGAATTAACCTTTTTCACAGAGCTATAACCGGTGACTATTTCTCATCTTGCTTATGTTCCACTTCAAGCTCGGAGAGACGTTTTAACCAGCAAAACACAAGTGGACCACGTGAGGCTTTAATTACATTTTATTTTTCATATTTAACGTCATACTATAGCATCACTTTTTAGTTTCTAAGAAAATATTTTATATTGCCTTTAATAATATCTCACTAATTTAGGACAATGCTTACAACATTATCTTTCACAACCATATACCTGAAGCTAACGGGCTTAGTGGCATTAAATATCTGGTTATTTAAGATAGACAGCTTCCTGTTCCTGTAACAAATAGCTGAGATTACATCAATTTCAAAAGAGGGAAAAAATGGGCAAGAAGAGTAGATCTGTCAATAAAGTATTTGCTGTGCAAACATGAAGACCTAAAGAACTGGGCACGGCAGTGCATGCCTACAATCCCAGTGCTGGGAGGTAGAGACCAGAGGCTCCTGGAGGCTCCTAGACAACTGGTGATCTTCAGGATACGTGAGAAACACTATCTTTAAAAATAAGGTGGAGTCATCCTGATGGTAAAACTGAAGATAACGATTCTTTACATCATTAGACACAGAGAAGCCAAGCATCCTGACTAGTACTCATGGTACTAGAAGTCACTACTAGAGGAGAAAGGTAGATGCCAATCTGATCCAGCTATAAACTCTGGGATCAACAACAGTGAGCTTCCAGCAAGATATCCTTGTGCAGTAGTGGCACACATGCTACGGGCGTAACCAACTACATTCTGGTTGGTTTTAACACCCAGTCTGTATGTTTTCCATTCACTGATTTAGTGACGAAGTGGTTGAGCACCTGAGACTAGACGGTTCACAGGCCTCGTGAAAAAGTCACTACTATTGTTTCTGCTAAAGAAATATAGCCATAAGATGACTCCTGATGAGCCTTGCTCAACCCTCATCAAGAAACTTCTTGCATCCGATGGGGTTTAACACAACGAACCACAATTAGACAATGTGCAGAAAGTGAGAGACTTTGGAGCCTCTTAAATGGGAGGTTTTCATCAAATCCTCACCTCAAGCCTCAGGGATCTAAAGGGAAGAGGAGGTAGGAAGATTTTAAGGGGTGATGGGTAACTCCAAGAAATGGTATCTTCAAGACATAACAAAATTGATGTACATGTGACCTCATAGAGACTGTGGCCTCCTACACAAAGCCTTCACAGGTTCTAACCAGATGGAGTTTTATCACTGAGAGGGGAAGTGAGCACAGGGTCTCACCCCTAGCCAAGAAGCTATCTGTAATTGACACCTGGTGCCCAAGAAAAAAAAAATCAGTTTGCTCCAGTGAAATCTCACTGGGTGGATCAACCGCACTCTAGGGGAGGCACCATGCCAGGAATGGTGGCCAATACAGAATAAACTCATTAGTATTTTTGTGGACCTTTTGTTTCATTTTGCTCTATTTGGGTTTTTGTTTTGTTTTGCTTTTTGTTTGTTTGCTTTTGCTTTTGCTTTTTTTCTAAATGTTTTTTTTTTGCTTGTTTGTTTTGATTTGGGGTTTTTTGGTGGGGTTTCTTTCTTGTTTCCTGTTCTTGTTTCTTTGTTTGAAAGAGAACGTAAAGTTGAGTGGGTTGGGAGATAGAAAAATGAGAGAGAAACTGAGGGAGGAGGAAAAATGGCCAAATTATATTGTATAAAAATTTTCAGTAAAGAAGAAAAGTGAAAAATAGTTAAGGTGAAGAACAATGGAGGAAGACACTTGACATCAACCTCTAGACTCACAGGTATACCGATACACACAAATATACATACATACATACATACATACATACATACATATAGATGCATGTTGCATGTATGTATATATGTATATGTATATGTATGATGGTATGTTCATACATACATACACAGACATGCATACAACAAATGATTATATCTTTCAAAGAAGAAAAAAGTCACCTTTAGCTCATAGTTTTAGAAGCAAACATGTATTATCATTGCTCTGGATGTATCCTGAGCATGTTTTACTAGGAGTGCATGGGTAAACAAGGCTGCTCAGCTCTTGGTTGTAAAACAAAAGAAAGATAAAATGTCATGTCCCCAGTGGTCTAAATCTTCTTCTACTAGCCCCATTCTTCAACATTCCACAACCCTATGGTCATTCAGTGGCCTCAAATTGATAGGTGTGCTTTGAAGAATACGATGATTAATTTGAACTGTCATCTCGATACAACCCTAAGTCACCTGAGAAGAGTCTTGGTGATTATTTAGATTGGCCCACAGGCATGTCTACAGATACTTCTCCTGATTGATGTGGGAAGACTCATCCTAAACGTGAACCACACCAGGCTGAATCCTGAGCAGTAGAGGAGATAGGCTAAGTGGTCAGCCAGGATGCGTGGTGCCAAGTCAAGGCTGAGTCCTCAACAGTGGAGGAGGAGGAGGAGGAGGAGGAGGAGGAGGAGGAGGAGGAGGAGGAGGAGGAGGAGAGCTGCACAGTAAGCACGTGTATGTTTGTTCCCTCTGCTCTGAACTGTGACTGTGACTTCCCTCAGGTGACTGTGACCTGGAATCATGAGCTGAACGAACACTTTCATCTCTGTGATGCTCTCCATCGAGAGTGTTTCTCCTGCCACAGAAACAGAAGTGAAACATTAGTTTTTCTAATTTGAAGGGCAGCAGCACTAACTTTCTTTCTTGTGTGTTCATATCATTTATTGCTTTTTATAATGTGTAAGCCCATGTGACCGCTATTCCCGTTGTCAACTTGACTACTACCTGGAATGAACCTCAATCCAGAATTGGAGGCCACACCTGCGATCCAGATCTTGAGGCTGAAAGACACAGGCTTCTGACCCAGATCTTGACATAAAGGTCTTGAGGCATAATGGCCATGAAAAGCAGGCCCAGGCAAGGTAGTAGACACCTTTAATCCCAGAAGACTGAGGCAAGCAGATCTCTGAGTTTCAGAGGCAGCTTGGGACAAAGCAAGTTCCAGATCCAGGCATAGTGGTACACATCTTAATCTGAGCCACCCCAGATTAACTTTCTGCTGGAGGCCTACACAGGACATTGGAAGAAAGAAGACCCACTCTTTTTTGACTTCCTTGCCAGCACATCTGTTGGATCCTTTTTCCACAGAAGGCAAAGTGAAACAACTAGCATTGTGGAACTAAGCAACTACTAGATTCTTCTACTAGAACTGAGAACTACGTAGACTTCTCATTCACAGCTGCATATGGTTGGGTTAGTTGGACTGCAGACAGTGAATCATTCCACTAATTTCCCTTAATACATAGAGACATTCCGTAAGTTCTGTGACTCTAGAGAACCCTGACTAATGCAGCATAACTCAATATCTGAAAAACAATTTATAAGCAACATAGGATAATTAATATAGATCTGTGTTAACTTTGAAAAGGTGTACCCATTTTCCTTTCTTTTGAAAAAAAAAAAACACGTTCAAAAGCAGTCTTTGAGGCAAAGCAGATATCAGTCTCCTCTTCATCTGTCAGGACCTCAGAGGTACTAGTCAAATTCTCACCGCAGAAAACTCCCCAAGGAGATGACATCATTCCCTCCCAGGAATGGGTGTCAGTGACCCAGAACAAAAGCACTTGTGGGCATGTTTCAGAATATCTGTTTTTCAGAATATCTGTTTGATTTTTTATGATCGACTTTTAAAAATTAATACAACAGTCATAGTGTAGGGTTGTGTGAGATGTTTCAGTCCATGCATGCACATGTATACTAATGAAGTCCTTGGTTTTTTTTTATGTTAAAACAGGTAAAATATTTCCTTTAATTCTTTGTGGTCACATGACCATGAAAAAGCTTCCCAGAATTTACCCCTGTCTCCCTTGACTCTTGCACTGGTCAGACTTTCCTCATTCCTCTCTCCAGTGTCTGGTAAACATTCTCGTCTCAGCTCCTACTTGTCATCCTCCGGCTTTGGCTCGCTGGAAAAATGACTATTCAACAGATGATTAACAGAATGTTATATAAAAATAGTTGGAGATATGTTTTGGAATACAGACACAATTTGCCAGGGTCTTAAGATAAGGCAGGAGGAGGCTTTAACAATAATTTTGTTTTGTTTCTTAATACCTACATCTCCTCTATGCCTCAAAGGCCTATTTTATTCTTCTAATATTGTCTTTTGCTATGTTTCTGCCCCCCACTTAGAATTTTATTTATAGTCAACAAAAGCTTCATGGCTGACAGAACAAGCCAGATTGCTACTCGTGACTTATCGGTTCCCTTGCTGATATTGTATTGTGATCCAGGTGGAAACCTGACATCTACTATGGTATGGAATGACCAGTGAAGTTGCTTGTTCCCAGAATATTCCTTTCCAGATAGTGGCTGTCTGCCTGCTTTAAACGATCCAAGCTGATAGGATATGTATTGGTTTAATACTTTAGTCTCCCTTAACGGTATTCTTTCTGAACCCAGACCACCATTACCATCACAAAAATATTTAACAAGGCCATATATTGTTGGAACACATTATGAGAGAAAACGTTCTTCCCCAGGCCACTCTGTTCAGCTGCTTGCAGGAGGAACAGCGGCTGAAGGAAAGAAAGGAAGTGCTTACTGATCGTGCAAGGTGTCTGCCTACCCATTGAGCCACCACCCTGAAGATCCAATCATGCTCATCTTGTGGTATTGAAGAGCCTGCATCGGTGTAGACAACCTCAAAGGGGAGAGTGAGAGCTTAACACAACTAATTTGATCTCCTCGCTTCCTCTCAGACGCTCTCCTTATTTTACCAATTACTATTATTTTCACATAGTGGAAGGCTATGTTCTTCCAAATTAATTTTAATTTGCGATTCCATGTGTGTCTGCACGGTTTCCAAAGCTGCCATTTTATAGCTCTACTTTATGAAATTAATTTTACTGGGCATTTTCATGCAGCAGCACGAACCCCGTGGGTGACATTTTTATAGCTCTGCAGTAAGTTTGTGTTAGGCCATATTTTGCTCAGCCGTCTCCTATCCTTAGACAGTTGGGTCTTCCCTGCTGTGTTTTTGTTTTTGACATCGCAAATAGCATTACTATAAATATTTTTAAGAAAATAATTTCCGAAACTGCTTATTTCCTTCCAGAATGTTCCAAAGAGAATTACCGTGCTAAATCATAGCCAATATTTTCACGGCTTGTCACATATAGTTCCAAGAAAAGCTAAAACAATTGGTAATGCGATCGGATGTATTTTGGTTGTCCTCAGATCCAACACTATTTTGTAATTCATATTTACTGTATTATATGCCGACATCTGAATGTCAATAAAAATTTAGACTCATTAAATAAAGTATTTGGATATGAATTAATCTGCCATGACATCCATTTGTAGCTCCCAATTATCCATTTGTTTTCCTCTTTAATGGACTAGGAGGGTTGGCTTTTGTAAATTTTTATAATTTATTTGCGAATTTCAGAAAACAAACTGCTTAACAAGAATGATCAGAAGCTATACAGGAAATTGCCACTGCAGAAACAGGAAATACATATATGAAATACATACATACAATAATATAAAATACATCCAAGAGATGTAGCTATAGGTCTCTAAGGTTAGCACTCGTGGTATCAACTCTTCTGCTTGAGTTTCCTCTTGCTCTGATCCTTTTGAGGTAGATAAGACAGAATCAGAGTGCATTTGGTAAATAGGCAAACTCCTAGCTTCCTTCCCTGCTGCCCCAACACCACTCCTACTCACAATGTACTGTTTATTATGACCGCACACTGCTACGATATTTCTAAATATGTATGCACATTTTAAAATGTATGACGAGTTTAGCATAAATTTCAAATAGTATCCAAATGACATTTTCTATCCATTCCATTCTGTAATTTTTCTTTATATGTGAAAATGTATGCTGTTTAGATTTTACTCAATTTGGAATATGTGGGTCTCGTGTGTTTATTTTAGTGGCCACACACTATTCTGAGTCATTAGTCATTTTCTAATGGAAAAGTATTAGCGTTCAGATTTTTTCAGTCTACATAGATGGTGGTAATTCATAGATCCCACTCTGCACCTTTCCTTCTTTCACACACTTTATGAAATAATCTCTTCTTTTTTACACCTTCCTCAAAAAGTAATGCCATAAATGCACCTCCCCATGTGCTAACACCTAGCTATTGTACCTGAGGGACAACTTCCGCTCACGCCCTGTGAGACAGAGATGGTTTTCCATCACAGATAATGAGCTGTGCTCTGAGCACTTGTGAATTCTTCTTTTCTACACTAGATGTCTTTTCCTGATACATGTCTAAGTTTAACACAGATTTAGCTGTGCTTTGCATTTCTTTCTAATTATTATTTATTCTTCCCCAAACTAGCCTCACTTGTTGCAAGTTCAGTGTCTGATTTAAATACTGCAATTGTTGCTCTTTACAAATGTTTGTGTCAACTGCTGTCCTTCAGTTTGCTAGATTGTCAGGCATGTATTTGCTCGGTGTTGGCATGCACACTGAGATCATCATGGCTGGTCAGCTCCATTAGGTGAACTTTATAACATGGACACACATACACAGGGATGCTTTAGCTCAGTCCTTCCTTCTTGACATAGTTAGGAAACACATACGGATGGCATAAAAGACAGGCTGTGGCAAATTTTCCTCATAGTTTTTTGTTTGTTGTTTTGTTTTGTGTTGTTATTGTTGTTTTTGTTTTAGTAAGTAGAAAAACTATACTCTAAAATGAGGCTAAAATTTGTAAGTCTATACATCACCAAGTAACACAGCTCTGGCTTGTTACTTGCTTTGATATTTTAAAGGCATTGGTCATGTTTGTTTTGTTTTCCTTTGTTTCCTTTGTTAGAAACAACTTCTAACAATGTTATGTAAGCTGGCCCAGAACTCACAGCCTTCCATCTCAGCCTCCAAGCTCATGATATCACATCTGGCTCAACATAGACTTTTATTTCCAAGCATGGTATACTGCTGTCTTAGTCATGGTTTCTATTGCTGTTGTGAAACACCATGACCAAAAGGAACGTGGGGAGAAAGGGATTATACTCCCATATCACTGTGCATTGTCAGAGGAAGTCAGGAAAGGAAATTAAACAAAGCAGGAATCTGGAGGCAAACGCCATGGAGGGGTGCTGCTTACTGGCTTGCTCCTCATGACTTACTCAGCCTGTTTTCTTATAGAATCCAGGACCACCAACCCAGGGATGGTACCACCCACAATGGGTCAGTAGTAATATCAATTGCTAACTAAGAAAATGCCAGATATTATGGAGGCATTTTTTCAATTGAGGTTTCCTGTCTTTTAAGTGACTTTAGGTTGTGTCAGGTTGACATAAAACTAGCCAGTGTAACTGTATTAAACTGCCCTGTTGTGTGTACTTTGAGACCTACAAACATGTCACATCACAACAGTGTCATTGGGACAGCTGTCACTAAGCAGTAGGGATTTAGGTCTATTACCAAACATTCTATACCATTGTCCTATGTGTGGTCTAGGTTGAACCAAACGATATCAGAGAGCATTTGACCGTGTATTTAGAATGCAGTTATTGGGTTCCAGAGAAAACACTATTTATTTTAGGGGTTAATTTGAGGATAGCTGACTTTACAATGTGGGTTCTTAGGCATATCAGGAGCACTGAACATCCTGTCTGAGGCTGAATGTATGGACCTGACCTGTCCATGGATTCCTGGCTGTATTCGTCCTCTTGTATGTCTAAGCCCAAAGACCATTAAAATTTATTGGCTCAGGTGGTAGGCAGACATTTTTCTTCAAACCTTTTCAGAAGTGTAGGAGCCTCTTCCTTGAGTGCAGTGGCTCCTGCCCTGTGTGAGTCTTTAAGCTTCCTTTCCTCTCAGAAATGGAATTTCTTGGCCATTGCTTCCTGGCTGGAGCCATGCAGTAAAGCTCAAGGTCAACTTCATCTGTGGTTGCTGCTCTCAGGTCTTCTTAAGTTTTGATCGAATGGTTTTATAGGCTTAAGAACCAAGGTTTTATTTTCTTTGCTTTTCAATCATTGCATTTTTATTCTTTATCCATTTGTTGTCAAATTTTGAAGCTCAGAGATTATTCTGAAGAATAACTCAGTGTTTCCACATGATGGAAAATGAAAGATAAAATTGTTCATAATCATGTTACAAGAGTATCAAGTTCTGTCCTTCTCGACACATTCTAGTCTATAATTGAATTTGTCATTGACATTGTTCTCTAATTTTTTTCAATAGCCACGTGTTTATATGAATTTCTGGGCCAGAATAAATGAATAATTAAAAAATTAACTGCTTTATTGGCGTACTTGTATTTTTTGTATAAATATGTTTTGTTAGAGGAATTTTAGGGTGTGTGACCTTAAGAAGTGACTTGCACCATACCACAGTCTACTTTTCTGTAAACACATATATAATAATGTCTATCACCTAATGTTACAGGAATAGTTTGAATGAGAATAGACCCCAAGGCTCATAACTTTGAATGCAGTCACCAGGGTGGAATTGTTTGAAAACTTTAGAAGGATTAGGAGGTATGGCCTTGTTGGGAGAAGTTGGTCACTAGGGATAAACTTTTGAGGTTTCAAAAGCCCATGCCAGACCCAATCTCTATCTCTCTCTGCTTGGGGATCAGAATATAGCCCAGACCCTACTTGCCCCCATGATGATAATGGACTAAACCTGAAACTGTGAGCTAGCCCCAATTAAATGGTTTGTTTTTTTTTTTTTAAAGTGGTGCCTTGATCATGGTGTCTCTTCATAGCAGTAGAACAAATGACTAGGATAATCACTCCATTAACATATGTAAATGAGCTCATGCATATTGAGCACTGAGAAAGGTCAGAGACACCTGGTAAGTTCCCTACGTGTTTATTTTTTATCATAACTAACTGTACTTTGCTCAATTATTAATTATAAATTAAATAATTAATTTGCTCTGTAAATAAATTCAAATTTAGTCTTCTCAGTCAAACATGTGGGACTTGTCTGTTCTTTCATTATTCTTTCGTTATAAAATTTGCTCCTTCCTTCCTTCCTTCCTTCCTTCCTTCCTTCCATTCTCCCTTCCCTCAAAATAAATCTAACCTCTCTCTTGCTACCCACTCTTTGGTTGAATTTTGTGCTTCCCCGATATTTCTCATTAAGTGGTCTCCAGATTTCCCATCAGCACCCCCAAGCACTTGAAACCTCATTCCTGTCAAAGGGAACCCAACCACTGGGTGGGGGAACACAAAATATGTGTATTTAGCTTTTTGCCTTCGAGTCCAGTGCAGGTTCCTACTGATCAGGCCAGAGGGTGCAGGTAGAGACCCTCTACCTGCCCAAGCATCACCACCTGTACGTAGAACTGAGTCTTGGCCTATATGCCTGCCTGGCGGTCTTGGAGTAGCGTACCCTCAACTCAGTTGTTCAGTCCAGCCTACCATCATTCTTTGTGGCTCAGGGTCTTTCCATACCTCCCTTCTTCAGTGTCAGGTAACCGACTCTTCCCAGGCAAATGCTCACAGACGGAATTCTACACTTGTCCTCATACCAGTCAATGGCAAAAAAATCTCTACTAGTGGGACAGTTAGATATGATGGTCGGCAGCCTGCCAACTGTAGTATGGATTTGAATAGACCCTTGGGACAATGAAGGTCTTTGCAAATGACAGACTTGGGTGCAAACAGCTTACCAGGGGCCTTGGAGCCAAAGAGCTATCTTTATCATCGATATGACAACATCAGTTAGCAAAAGATATAGGGCATTCCATTTCCTGGGAGACGGTCAATGTAGTGAGCCCAGGATTTTGCCTTAGAAAACATATCAAGCTGGTGAAAGCGAGCAATGGTTTGACCTGAATGAGCTCAATCACCAGACCAGTGTCCACAGACTGGATCGCTGAGAAAACTCCAGCCAGGATTGTATAGGCTATTCCAGGTGCATCCCCAGTGACGGTGAGTTTTAGTCACGAGACTATCAGAGGTGTAAACGGTCCATGACAGTGTGTCGTGGTCTTACAGTACTGCATTGTTCTGTAGCTCTAGACAGGACACACCATGGTAATGTTTGTAGATTTAGGCAGCAGTGAGGAACAGGGGCTGTTCCTTTCATGATTGTTCAGCCCAAAATGAAATATGATCCTGAAATTCTTGATTGCATACTGCTGATGAGTGATGAGGTAGTTGGGCTTCCCTAGTCAGGAAGAGACTTAAGAAGATGGACCACCTTCTCTAGGTATAACCCCTAGGACATATTGAACAATAGACCACCTGAAGATGTAGAGTACACCTTGCTTGTGTCAAATTCTAACACCGAAGCAGGTAACACACCAAGGCTCTTCCTTTGGGTCCTAACTGCTTTGCAGGGTACTCTTTCACTTAGGCCATGTGACCCAGTAGACTCTGATGGTAGCAAGTAGTCAGTTGTAGATGGGGATGCTGTTTGAATTGTTTGGCAGGCTCCCAGAGAGGTGAATCACATAGAGGGCCTTGCAAATCTGAAACATAGTTCTACCATTATCTTAAGTCAACTATTCTCCCTTTGAGAGATAAGTCTTGATCTGTCATCAAGCCTTAGAGAAAACTGAACGTTTGACAAGGAACCAAGTTATCATGTGACATGAGTTTCTCCACCCTCACCTCATCATAAACTAGGAGTTATCTAGCACATCGAACCATTGGAACCATTGGAAATCTATAACAGTAATCCATCAGCACATAGAAGCAGTCAGTAGATATGTGATTGGTCTTGAACAGGTTACGTGGACTCAAACAAGCTATGTGAAGAAACTGTCCAAATGCTATAGTTTATATGCTTATGACAATGCTTTCTGTTCCTAAGCATGGCCCTGTGACCTCATGGAGTATGTGACCTGAGATGAGTAGAATAAGAAACCTAGGGACAGTTTACTGCTGATTCTGCATGCCATGTGGAAACATTGTAGAAGTAAACAGCCCCATCCTGAGAAAACCATGCAGGATACTAGTAGAGAGAAATATTCACAGTGGGGAGCACTTTGGGCAATGTTTATGGTTGTTTGAAAGGACAAGTGGACAGATTTGCAAAGAGCTGCAACCAATGCTTAAATTGAGTGGTCATGGATTGGAAAGAAACATAATTGTAAAATTCGTTAAGAATTACAAATATGTCACATAAGTTTGGGGGTATTAAAAGGCTAGGCATTCCTCTAAGGAGTTTGGGGAAATAGAGTATGTCTGTGGTTGTACATAGGGTAGTTATATCATGTTAGACAAGCTTATGACCTCATTATTGTTTTCATTAATTAAACATGGCATAAGAAAATGTTGTTAGTTGTCAACTGGCAAGGGGTGAGCTTGTGACACTTAATCTCGGTTGTCTACTTGACTAGAGTCAACTAAAGGGTAAGCATATTGGGCATACCTGTGAAAGATTTTCCCAATAAAGTTATTTAAAGTGTCAAGACTTGCCCTACATTTGACCAGTATCTTCTGGTGGGAGCCCTGATAAAAAGGAGGACTGAGGAAAAAAATAAAAAAAAATTAAAAGCTTTGCTTTTTGCCTCTTTGTCCTTGCAAGATCCTGATAAGTCCATCTACTGTGTTGCTGCTGCCACAGCCGTTACTACTCCATTCCTTCACTAATATCAGAATACAGTTCCTTTAGACACCCAATGTTGTCTGAATGTGGCTCTCTAGGAATTCCAGGCTTTCAGCTTCAGGTTGGGACTGCTAAGGTGCCTAGACTCACAGACTGAGCTGAGTTCTCAGCTTCTCCAGCAAAAGACAGACATTGTTGAAGTACTCTAAGCACATCTCATAAGCCAGTCTAGTGAGTCGCCTTTTAATAGATACTCATACCTATTCTGTTTCTCTAGAGAGCCTGACTGATGTGAGCAGACTGAATGGACCCGGACATAACTGGCAATCTATAATCAGAGTGATTTAGTAATGGAAGCGAACGAAGATTCAAAGAAAGTAAGCAATCTATCTGAATTTCTGGGAAGGTAAGCACAGAGCCAAATTGCAAAGACTGGAATAAATGCCTATTCCTTCAGTACATCACACAGCAGCAAATGCCACGAACTTTCAGATAACCATGACCTCACCCATTAATCAAATTGTAGGTACCAGAAACTAAAATAGCAACCAGAGTGGGCAAAGTGTTGGATGAAGGATTTAAAACACCTGCATTAGGACAATTCAATCAGCTGCAAGGTGACGTGGAGGAGTTCTAACAGAAGAACTTTGTAGAGGAATTATAACCTATCAACATGGCTGCTCTGGCAAGGAATTCCATTCAAAGATATGATTCTGCTGGAATGCAGATATCCTGAATTACAGTATGATCTGGATGGAATACAGGCATACCCGTAGTGCATGCCTTTAATCCCAAACAATGTAGGTAAGGTTAGTTCCTAGAAGGAAGCAGTCATGTTTGAAAGTAACATCTAATTTGAGGGCAGTTGAGTGAGTGGAGTTCAGTTGAGCTGAATTGAGTCAGTTCAGAGTCAGCACAGTGGAGTTGAGTTAGTTCATGAGTTAGTGCAGTTCAGTGCAAATCATCAGAGGCAATTGAAGCCAGAAAGTAAGAACAGAAGCCAGAGAATAAGAGGAGCCAGAAGATATAACAAATTGCAAGAGTGAGGTTGGGACCAAGCAGAGCAATTTTGTGAGAAGCGGAGAGAAGCCAGATTGACTCAGTCAGCTTAGAGAGGTGTTTGATCCAGAACAGCAGAGTTGAACCTGACAGCCAGAATCCAGAAAGAACAAGAAAAGGTTAGTTTATTCAGCAGTAAGTCTCCAACGTGACCATTATGACAGGCAATAAAAGCTACTTTTACAGAGTTTATCAGAATTTGAGGCAATTAAAAGAAATCAAACAAATACTGAACAATGTACTAAACAAAGTTAGAACCACAACAGAAGATATAAATAACAGAATAGATCAGACATGAATAACAGAATAGGTAAGTTGCAGATAAGAAAAAATCAGGTGTGGATAACAGAATAGGTCCGGTATGGATAAGAGAATAGAAAAGGTATGGTCAACATAATAGATCAGGCATGGATAACAATAGATTAAAAATGGATAAGAGAATAAATCAGGTGTGGATAACAGAATAGATCAAATGGGAGAGAATTAATATGCTCAAAGACAAGAAATTTGAAAGACACAGAAGAGAATGAAAAGGACCCATGGGAATGTTGGAGCAGCAATAAAACAGGAAATCTTCATATTATTAGAATTCAAGAGTAACCTAAAAATACTATTTAGGAAGCCAGTTTACTCAAGAAAATAATAATGTAAGAACTTCCAAATGTGAAAATGGATACAAAAACTCATGTGCATGTTAAAATTCTACCTAGTAGAGTTCAAGACCCAGTCAAACTCTCAATGTCCAAGATGGAGAGAATTATCTTAGAAACAAGAGATAATAAGTAAAGTTAAGCAGTGGCCGGAGATCACATTTATTTAAGTAAAAAGGCCCTGCCATGACTCTGAGTGGCAGGAACTAGCACAGGAAATAAAAGCAAACCATGATAAACATGGCTACATCCCACCAAGTCAATGATAAATGCTGTCCCCCAAACCAAGACGGAGGGCTCTTAAGGACTGATACCTGAAGTTTCTTTCTGGCCTCCACATGCATGTATACCTACACACATATAAATAACACACACACACACACACACACACACACACACACACACACACACACACACACCAGAAAGGGGAGAGCGAGGGAGAGAGAGAGAGAAAAGAATTAGAGGGGATACAGAGGGTTGAAGAACTAAATATTTTTCAAAGGAAGACAAATTCTTTTCCTCCTTTCTTTCCCTTGCCCTCTGTCTTGCCACCTTGTACTCTGTGCGCTGTGTTGTCTGACATGCCAACAGTTCCTCAGACTGCACAGTAATGTCCATTCCCCTGTCACATGCTGCACCATTGGTTATTATTGAAAGGAGATTAAAAACACCAAATAGCTCAATCCAGTTTATTTTTATGTGTGAGAAAAATGACTCCATTTTATTTAACTTTAGGCTCTAAAAGAAAGAGCATTAAGTGATAACAACATCCTTTACAACTTACCCAGTCCTGGGAGAGTCTTAAAATGGCTACATGCATTTCCAGGTAAGTAGATGTCAGTAGAACCATGGGTAGACAGAAGGTGGTCATAGATATGACTCTGTCTGTCCTAAGTTTCCTTTTCTACACTGCTATTTTATCCTGATTTTCACACATCCATGAACCAGTATGCCCTTGATATAAGTTGGTTTTAGAGACAGTGTAGCACCGTAGCAAGAGGGCCGACATAAAGGCACAGATGATTTTGACTTTTGAATAACCTTAAGTAGATCTATTTCATTTCCTCGGGTGGTTCCTGCCTCCAGATTCCTGTCTTGTTTGTGTTTCTGCCCTGAGTTTCTGTCCAATGACAGACTACAGTGAACGTGAGCCAAAGAAAATAAACCCTTTCCTCTCCCTCCCCAAACACCCATAAATACTTCAGTAAAATCTGCGAGGAAGAATTCACTGTGCTTTGAGAAAGCCCACTGCCATCTCTTTGTAGTGTTGCTTGGTTTAGCTTTGATAAGTAAACTTCTGATCAAATTGTCCCTTGACTGAAATCTCTCCTTCAAGAAGATCAGAACTGAGAGCCTCCATCCCACCCAATATCTATGATAACTATAATTTTGTTTTGTGTTTCTTTTACAGAAAAAGAATAGGTTGTGTTTTTCTGAATTTAAGGGTCTTTTTGTAATTACTGACCTGTGCTCCACACCTATAAGAAAATAAGTATCTTTTTAAATTTTTTACTTATTTATCTTTATTTCATGTGTATGAGTGTTTTTTCTGCATGTCTGTAAGTTTACTGTGTGTCTGTGTGTCTGTGTGTGTGTGTGTGTCTGTCTGTGTGTGTGTGTGTGTGTGTGTGTGTGTGTGCACAGAGACCCCACAAACCAGAAGTGGCTGCTAGGTCCTCTGGAACTAGAGTTGTATATGATAGATGGTGAGCTGCCATTTGTGGGTTGGGAAACAAAGCCAGGTCCTCTGGCAGACCAGCAAGTGCCCTTAATTGCTCAATCACCTCTCTACCTGATTTTAAAGTGAGTTTGTATTGAACGTTATAGTGCTTTGGAAGCTAATATCGCTGTGAACTGACTGTGAAAGGCAGTATCATTTTCAAAGGCCATGTAGGCACAGGGATACTAAGTAACATGACCCATTTTCAAGCTGTAATTTGATTGAGATCATGAAAATATTGTTCCAGTTGCTGCTAATTATGGCTCCCCCAGAGATCAAACCCAGAGACAATAGCAGGTAAGCATGATCTCTACCATTGCACTACATTCCACGGCCATGAAAAAAATTTCCAAATTTGTATTTTGAGAAACAATAATTGAACTTCAAAATAGATGAAAGACATTCTCTTTGTCCAGATGTTGAGATTAAGGAAGACACAATATTCAGGGCAACAGAGGACACAAGAAATGCAGCCATTACTAAGCCAAACAGCCTTTAAGGTTTTATTAATATGACATGATCATGCCATCCATAGCCCCTACCTGTGAGGTACATTATATAATTAGAAATATGGCCAACAGGTTGGGATATCCATCTCAATGTAGCTGTCCTCTATGGAGTAGTAGTCAACAGATTTCTTTAAGATATTTTACAAACTACTAACTAGTCCCTGTAATGTATACTGCATAAGCATAGAACATTTGAATTTGGCATTAAAAATACCACAACATCTAAACACTCCTGCACATGTTTCCTGTAAGACCAACAATTCCAGTAAGAACATATGTCCATGGAGTTTAGCTTAGGAAAGAATATCTCTAACAACAAAATGAATCTGCAAAACAAAATAATTCATTTGAAACAAAAAAAATGAGTGTAGCATATCAAAAGAATCCTAAACTGAGGGGAAGGAGAGAAATATACAAGACTACTGTTTGCATCACTTCTTGTTTATAGTTTTTAGGGATTATTTTATTTTTAATTAGGTGTGTGTGTGTGTGTATTTGTGGGTAGTAAAAAGGAGAAAACAACCATCTTCATAAACATATTGAGTTATTCATTCAGTTTACGTCTGGTTATAATTTATCAATAAAGAAAAATATATTCATTGTATGCTTTTAGCCTATCACACATAGATTATTGTACTATTTATTATAAATTTATACAAATAGATGAGTTATTACTCATTATTAGAAGATGTATAACAATGGGCTGGAGAGAATGCTCAGCATTATAAACCCTCTTCTGGCCCTGACAGGCACCTACATGCAAATGGCACACATACAGACAAGCAGGCACACATACATAGCACATAAAGTAAAATTAAGTACTTGAAGCTGGAGAGATGTTTCAGTGGTTAGAAACATGACCTTGAAAGGATCTTAATTCAGTTTCCAGCACCCACACTGGGCAGCTCAGAGCTACCTAGAGTTCCATCTTCAGATGAAGCAGATACCCCTAGTTTTTGTGGGCATCTGAACTCACATGGTGCACACACATGCACACACAAAATGCATGCATATACACATGCACACATCCAAATAAAAATACTAAAAATCTTTACAAAAAGGTCTGTAGTGAGCAGGTGACAAGGATCATCAGAAGACTCATCAACTGAAAGACTAATGAGTACAATTATGACATGACTGTGTTGATATGGGTGTGTGGATATGGATGTGTTGTCATGGCTGTGTTGACATGACTGTATGGACGTGGCTGTGTAGACATGGCTGTATGGACATGACTGTCTTGATATGGGTGTGTGGATATGGCTCTGTTGACATGGCTGTGTGAACATGGCTGTGATGACATGGGTATATGGATATGGCTATGTTTGACAGTGCAATATGTACATAAGAAATAAAAAATAGAACAAAATGGGTGAGTGATGTTTATATTTCTGGGGCAAGAAACACAACGGTTAAGTGTTTAGACTGTGGAATGAAACTGTTTGGATTGAAGTTCTGCCTCCACAGAGTATTTACCACTTGAACTTAGAAATACACCTCATATCTCCTTGTCTGGTGTTCTCTTGGTGGGGGCTGGAAATGTTGCCTGTTTGTATAGCTTGTGATAAGGAGTAAATGATATAATGAATGTCTACTGAAAGTTTACATCTGGTCTGGAGTTACACCTTGGTGGCACATGCCTGCCTAGCTGAGTTTAATCTCCAAGCTCTGGGCAGGAAGAGAGTGCTCAGTGACCCATGGATAAAGGCTTGATTCCCCATCATGTTTCTGTCATAGGTGGCAGGAACCTTCTAAGTTATGGCTTATGGGTAGTCTACAGATCACTCACAGGGAAAGGGCAAGTTCCCAGCTTGTCATCTGTCCTCTCCTTTTGCTTCCTGCCTTGACATGTGATCGTTCACTCTGACATGTGATTGTCTATGATTAACCGCTCTTACAAGAGGCCCAAATCAACAGACTGCCTGACTTTGAACTCAATCTTCTAGAAGCATCTCCCAAAGTAAACCTCACTTTGCTTTGTAACTTTTCTGCATCAAGTGTCCTGATATGACACTGAGATACTGATGAATACACATTAACTCAACCTGGCACCTTGTTTTAGAAAAAAAGAATCATTCAAGAAGTATTTGCTATCACAATCATTCATATAATTGTCCCAGAAAAAGCACAGTTCTTTACATGTAAAGTTTTCTGTGACAAATACTACACAGTCAATATTTTAATTATTTTTTGCCTCAACAATAATGTGATCAATGCAATGTAGGCTAAAAGGAAGTAGCATTATAAAGCTAGGAGAGCTAAGATGATGCTAGGGGAAAGAATTCACGAAGTGTGTGTACCACGTGGCTATGCCTGCCTGCAGCTGTTTAAAGCTTAGAGTGTGTTCGGGAGGCGGGTATCTATGTGTGCAAACACACAGTACGAGGACCTGGCATGTACATGTGTGGGGTGAAAAATAAGGTCCTATGGCTAATTTCTCCTGTGATTGAAGTGTGCATTGTTCAGAATAACACGCCTATGAGATAATTTCTATTGTAGTTTTCAAACTTTTACCACAGAACCTGTCTTTATGTGAAAGTCATTCTATAAACCAGATAAAAGGAAGAGCTGTTTTGCCTGAAGCTATTTCTCTCCTTGGGGTCTCACTGTCCTTCATCCACTGTGCCTAGAAATGGATGTTGTAGGAAGAAAAAAAAAAAAACCTGTGGGCTGGAGAGATGGCTCAGAGGTTAAGAGCACTGACTGCTCTTCCAGAGGTCCTGAGTTCAAATCCCAGCAACCACATGGTGGCTCACAACCATCTGTAATGAGATCTGATGCCCTCTTCTGGTGTGTCAGCAATAGTGTGTTCATATACATAAAATAAATGAATAAATCTTTAAAAAAAAAAACTTGTGCACATGGCATCCATGTGTCTTCAAAGGTCTTGTTGTTTCTAACAGCATCTACAGGAACTAATGAGCATGGTGTTTTCTCTCTCCTCTTCCTCATCTTCTTCATCTTCATCTTCCTCCTACGACTACTGCTACTCTAAGTTTTTGGACTATCTCTTCTCACTAGTCCTACCTCGACTTTCAGCAGACAGACATGGAACTTTCTCCAGTGCTCTGCCCTGCCTCTGCTGAGCCTACAGTCACTGGCTGCTCACTTGAGTGGATGGGATAAAATGGGATGGGATAGGATGGGATGGGCTGGGATGGGATGAGGAAATCCTCAAGCTCCAAGCTCTTTAGTTGAGAAATTGTCTTCGTTTGGTATGTGTTAAAAGATATCTCGATTCTCTCTATTTTCCTATTACAGTGCTATCATTCTAACTAGGGAGTTCCCAAAGCAGTTAGTGAAGGAGTGGAAGGAGAGGGTAAGAGGGACTAAGAGGGAAGAGATATACAATTACGTGTGTGTGTGTGTGTGTGTGTGTGTGTGTGTGTGTAAGAGAATGTGTATATGTCACTGTGTGTGTATGTCTGTGTTTCTGTGTATGTATGTACATGTATGTGTCACCGTGTGTGTATGTGTGTGTGTGTGTGTGTGTGTGTGTGTGTTTATGAGAGACAAACAGATAGACAGAAAAAAATAGGAGGGGAGAAGAGAAATATGGTGAGAGTCCCATGGAACACAGAATATATGGTAAGAGTCACCATACTCAAGTCTTTGGTGGCGTGATACTTTAACCATATGGAACTTATGTTCTTTTCTATGGAGGTCCTAAGTGCCCATGTGTCCACATCACACCTATCCCGGGAACTGTACACTATCTTCTACCTCCTACAACACTTCCACCTAACGATGTTTCTTTGTTCTTGAGCACTTTCTGAGGCACCTGGCCACTAGTCAAAATTCTTTGTATACTTGAAAACACTTGACTGACCATTTCGCCCACTTCTCCGTGGATCATGGATTGCTGGGGCTTGGCTGATGGAGTGACTCCTAGAGAGACAGAAGCCAAGTTTAAATCATCCCTCTGCTCTTTCCCATCCTGGGGAATTTGAGCAAATGGCTCCATGCTGTGTCATAATCACTGCACCACTGGGAATCCTGGGGAGGGCATGTGAGTTGATGCAGGAGGGACATGCAGAATAGTGGCTTGCCCAACTGGTAATCAAGAAATTCTACTTTGTCCTGTTGATATTGCTAAAACCATTCCTACTATTACTTATTGGTCATGATGTACTCAAAATAAATTTAAAATAAAGTAAGCTACTAGGGAAGTAAGCTCTGGTGGGGAGAGAAACAGAAAAATGTAGATACAAAAAGGAGTGTACGGGACTTAAAGATTCTTCTGTTTCATTAACCAAGTTGAGACTTTAGTTTTCAGGTCTGGACCTGGTCTGGCCAGAAGGTTTTCTTTGAATAGATGGATCCAAGGCGACCTCTCACTGCTCACACAACTTCTTTGTCACCAAGAAACTTTTATTAAGCTTCTTAAATGACCATTGAGCAAACTAAGTATCTTTTGGAAGCACTTTCTGAGACAGCTTTCACCACAATCCCCCTGGAGCAGTACTTTCCAAGAAGTTTTGGGGAAGTGTACAGTTGTGAAAGCACAGAGCCCAGCCTACATCCACCAGAGCCAAATGGTTTTTAAGACCATCAGAAACACGTGCTTCCTACTAGTTGTGACCAACAGGTTGAGAGCCACTGCCTTAGCACAATGGATATGTCCTTCAGTTTTGAAACTCTGTGCTTGGCCTACCAGACTAGAGTTCTACAAAGAATTCTATTTACTTAATACTCTGTTCAAATTCATGCTTTACACCTCCTGTAAATGATGTGTATTTCCATAGATGCTCAGTACATAGCCCCTCCCACACTCACTGTTTACAAGAAGCTTAATGCCACCCGATCACTGTTTATAGCAGCGATGGCTGCGGATGCAAGAACTGAAGACTGAAGAATGGTCATTTTTCACAGACCTGGAGTTGATCACTGAGTACCTTTGAGACTTCAGCGTCACAAGCAAGATGTCAAGACTTCTGCTTTTCTTTGCTGTCCCCTAGTGTGACTTCAGTGGAGTGTGGCCAGGACAGGCAGCTGAGATGGAACGTCTTGAAGATGTCCCTTAGAGCCCCTTACATAAGAGGGCCACTGCCTTACCACAGTGGCTCTCGACCTGTGGCTTATGACCACTGGACATATTTCCAACGGTCTTAGAAACTGAGACACCACTCAGTGGTAAAATTAGTCATGAAGTAGCAACTAAAATACATTTATGGTTGAGGGTTCTTAAGACCATGAGAAATATGTGCTTCCTGCTAGTTGTGACCAACAGGTTGAGAGCCACTGCCTTAGCACAATGGATATGTCCTTCAGTTTTGAAACTCTGTGCTTGGCCTACCAGACTAGAGTTCTACAAAGAATTCTATTTACTTAATACTCTGTTCAAATTCATGCTTTTCCAAACAAATACACAAAAATCCTATAGCATTAGTGTAGGCGTGAATATCCATTAGTGAGACAAAGCCCCTATCTCTATCACCGGTTTTCTGCTCAGTGTTAAGGCAGAACTATGGCCTGAATGTGTTCCGAAAGTCCTCACTGGATGTGATCATTTATTCCTGGACTTCAAAGTCTCAACGGCGATGAATCAAAGAAACTCCTACTGTTTTTAAATCACTCAGTGTATGCTCGTCTACAATAGCAGTAGCAGAAAGCTGGCTAACACAGAAGATGGTAAGGTAGTTAGTTCAGTTCTAACAGATGTTTCAGCATGAGTATCTTGGTGCCAAGTGATTGTATTTTTAAAGCGCAACCTAAATAGATACTTAGAAAATACTTTGATGAGTCAGAAAATACAGTGATGAGTACTAACTGATCACTGTTCCTCATAAACTAATGAATAAAATGGGCATATAAGGGTGCTTTTTTGTTCTGATGAATAGTGTGTACTTTAAGCCAGAACTAAAGATTAAATTAATGGGAGTTTTAGACACAAAGCTAAAAAGGTTTTGCTGTGAAAGTCCAGAATTAAATAAATCTAATAGACTAGTACTATGACAATTATTTAAAATTTTAGGTAGTTCTGGAAAATTAAAAGGCAAAAATCAATTACATGTGTAGAAGAAAAGATAAAGAAATAATCAACTAAAAAATTGTAAGGATTTTAAAAATTCAATGAAGGAATTGCATACAAGGTGAGTATATGAAAATGAATGGTGTTTATATATGGGTAATGCACTACTTTAGAAAGTATGATTTAGAAAATTATATGCATAAGACTATATATAGAGAGGCATAGTAATTATAGTTTGGGTACACAATTTAAAGAAAAATTGTAACATGAATAAAATAAGGCAAAGGGAGACCTGAGGAGATGATTCAGTGGATAAAGATGACTGTCACCAGGGCTTGTGAACCTGAATTTGATCCCAGGAATCCCTATGGTAGAAGACAGAGAACTGACATCTGAGGGAGTCGTCCTCTGACCTTCACTTGCTTGCTGTGACATGTACAACCCTGTACATACACATGTCTGTATGCATAAGTGTTCACATTCAGGCATGTGTGTACATGCGCGCGCACACACATACACACACACACACACACACATGCACACGCACACACACTTTTTTGAAAGACAAGCCATTGAGTGTTAGATAAGTGTGGGTGGGTTCATTCAAACAGATATACTGCCTCTAGATGCCTGAAGCAGTTGTTACAGGAGCAGGAAGGACGAGGGGACCAACTGGCTTCCCCCATCAGTGGGGCTGGGTCACTCAAGATTCCAGGAAATAATCTGTGTGTGCTTGATTGTCTGGTGTCTGTGCTCTCTTCAGGGTCATGGTGGTTTTCGGTTTCTATGCCAATCCTTTCCCCACGTATCTTCACAATTTATTCCACACCAGCTTTCTGCCTCGCTGAGCCTCACCGTGTGGGCTGTTAGAGCGGCGCAGCTTCGGCACCACACATTTCCTCTCCTTGGTCTTATCAGCCTGGAGCACACCACGGAAGTTACCACACACTGGCTATCTTCCCCTCCTGCGACTGTCTCATCTGCCTTCCAAGAGTGAATGTTTGCACTTCATCTTATTCGGGAATGCAGGGAAACATCCATTAATTGAAAGGGTAGTGAGCCACCCACAGGGAAATAGTATTTGTGCGATGGGAATGGCAGTATGACTAGTTTGCCTTTTCCAAACTTTTTAGACCTTGAGTTATAATTTTATTTATTAAAATGCATACAGATTCTAAAAAGAATTATATTCTCATGTTGAGCTACTTTGTTTTAGGCTACCTTGTTTGTTAGGTATTAAAAAAATATAATTATGGGAACAGACGGGCTCATTCTTCAGATTGACACCACGAACAAGCTCATGTTCCATTTCCATTTCCCGCCTGCTTTGGCCTCACTGAGGAAAATCAAGTTGGGTGTTCTTAACTCATTTGATCTTCACCTGCTAATTACCAGCTCTTTCTTTCCCAACCAGATGAGGCAAACATTCCCAATCCCCAATCAAATACTCTCAGCTGTTCTCACACTGAGTAAGATTAATTACATTTAGTATAAATGTTCTCGTGTGTTATCCTTCATTTCAAACTGAATCGATCCCTGGTTACATTAATGCTCATGAATCTTCTAATTTGGCTTTATCACAATGTTTGGTCTATTTGATCTAAGAATCTGGCATATATATTTGGACCACTTTAAACAAAAGGCTTAAAACACTTATATTCTGGACTGGAGAGGTGGCTCAGTGGTTAAGAGTAATTTCTGTTCATACAGAGAATCCATGTTGGATTCCCAGCACCCACATGGCAGTTAAAATCATCTCTATCTCTTTCCAGAGGCTCTGATGCCCTCTCTGACCTCTGTGAACACTGAGCATTACCCCTGAATACGTATGTGCAGGAAAATGTCCATATACACAAAAATAAAATTAAATACTGTGTTCATTAGGCTTTTACTCCAAGATGCTTCTTCGGTGAACTTGATTGGACAGGATGTGGGGCGGTAGCTTCTCTGCTCTAGATCTTGGCAGAGAAGCTCTGCCTCATTCAATCTGTGTCGGGGAGGAGTCTGCAACTGTGTCCCCAGGTTGCACAGAGGATTTCTGCATGGCTGTGACTTTAGCCCCCTTCTCTTTAACATGGGGTAGTCCCATGAAAAGGACATGGGGTCTATTCCCAGCCATCCTCTTTCTGCAGTGTACACTAGGACATTCACCCAAAGCGAAAATATTATATGCACTGTGGTTCCCAAGAAATACATGGAGAGCCAAATTAAGTTATCATTAGAATCTGATGGTTACAGAGCGAGAGTAAATACTGCCCTTGATTTTTATGATGGGTCTACAGCTCGTTCTCCCTACAGTTCAGGTGTTGTTTACAACAAATAACCAGTTGGGGCTGCAGCTCTTCTGGAGCTCGGTAATCCCTCAGCCTTCTCAAAAGAGCTCTGTCACCTTTCAGAGGCACCAAATGTTCCCACTCAAGCAAAAATGAAACTGGCAGCCTCCTGCCTGCTTTTTGCATAGTTCAAGTCACAGAAAACCCCTGAAGCAATCATTTCCTTGACAACTGTTCATATATTCTATTCAGTGACCTGGAAAAGCTATATCTGGGCCACTTTGTGACATCCCCACTCCTTTCTCTGTTCTCTTGGATTCTATAAGGAAGGCCATGATGAAACTATCTGGCAAAACACACTTGCCAAAAGCTGTTTGTTGGCTACATTACCAACAGCAAAATGGTCACACATTTATACCAAAGTAACATTGAACACCCAAGATAGAAATGTCACGTAACGCATGAAGGTGTTCTGCATAAATGGACTGCACCTTCAAAACAGAAATCCATTACTAAATTCTATGTCCAGACTGCACCTCTTGGGTCTACCTGTCCTAGGTTGCATTAAAGAAAATGACACAGGTAAAGGAAATCCCCAGGGCCAGATTTCAATGGAGGCTTACAGCAGAAGCACGATCCACAGAGAACCCACTCTACTTAGGTATTTTAGCCAGCTTCCTCTTATTAAAACCAAATACCTCAGACCATTAGCTCATAAAGAGAAAGGATTCTCTTGACTTGTTGTTCTAGACATTCCTGTCCAAGATCAGATGGCCCCATTACCCTGGGATTCTGGTGAACCAAGCACACTGGTGCAAACGTGTTAGACGACTATCCATCATGAGCCGGAAGGCAGACAGACATACTGGGGTCCCTGATGGCACACTTAAACAACCAGGTGGGCCTCCAAGTCCTAAAAGTTCACACAACTTCCAGAAAGTGCCATTTAGGGGACCAAATATTCAACATATAAATCTTTGAGAGTAACTACTTAAGTGTAAACCTTTGCAGAAGTGGAATCTCTATTGGAGACTCCTGAGGTGCAGTTTTCAATCTGTTCTCTCAAATTTAAGTTGAGCTTATGTGATTGTCAACTCCACGTGATCTAGACTTATCTGGGATATAGGTCCCTGGGGTTGCCTGTGATGGGTTACCTTGGCAATCTTAACTGATATGAGAACGATCTTGACTATGGGCGGGACGCTAGACTATGTAAATGGAAGCAATGAGGTGAACATTAGGAAGCATTTGCCCCTCTGGGTTTCTTTTTTGTTTGTTTGTTTGTTTGTTTGTTTGTTGTTTTTTTGTTTTTGTTTTGTTTGTTGTTGTTTTTTTGTTTTGTTTGTTGTTGTTTTTTTTACTGTAGCTGTGATTCCAGCTTCCAGAAGCCGCTGAATTCCCAGATATGGTTGACTGAACTCATGATCCGTGAGCCAGAATGAGTCCTTTCTCTTTTATGCTGCTCTTGTTAGAATATTTTATCATAGCAACAGAGGAGAAACAACTATGACAGCTACTCAGATAAGACTAAATATCCTAGCTAGCTTCTAACTGTATGGACTTGAATCTGAACTAAAAGTGATACAAGAACCTTCTGCCTCTAAAAGAAAGACAGAAGTCTTTCACTTTAAGTTTTTCTTTCCACATTGGCTAGAGAGTCGATAGAAACAGACATAGTGTCATAGACCATAAGCTAGTCGCCATGCTGTGATCTGGATGCCATGTTGTAAGGAGAGCAGAAATTATAAGCTAAGGACCTAGCTACCCGACATTACCAAGGTTTTCTCTGCCTTGTTTGTATCCACACTGTCATATAAGACACAGTCTTCTGCATTCACACTGTCATGTAAGGCATAGTCTTCCCCAGTTGGAGCCACTGGTATTCCCCCTTTGTTACTTCTGAGAGACTTCATACTACAGTTAAATCAATGGCTGAGACTCTAAAAGGTGGCTGTCTTAGTCTGTTTCCTGCTGTTATAATGAGTGTCACTAACAGGGTAATTCATAAATAGGCATTTGCTTGGCTTGTGGTTCTAATACCAGCTCATGGTAGTATCCGTAAGCACTTTATGTTGAATCATAAGCAGACTCGGGGTGGGGGGGGGGGCATCATGCCTGAGATGACCCTCGCCCAGGGTCATAACATTCCTGAGACCACTTCTGAGATGACCCTAGAAACTCAGGGTAGTGAGGAGCACTCTGATGTTAGTAGCTGGTGATATGACCTGGGACCATGGTGGGATTCTTGGCAGTGCTTCCACTAGGGCCATGTCTGGATCCATGGACCTGCAGTAGCAGGGATCTGTTACTACCAAAGACCAGGCAGACATCCCTAGTCAGGGCTGCTGCCTGATGACATGTAGGTGACAGAGGGCTGAGCAGAATTGGCCTCACCCCTAACCTGACCACCATGAGAGAACTGGCTCTGGGTACATGCGAACAAGAGAGCTGACCCCAAACTGGGGCAGGCAGGAGACCTGGCCCTGAAATCATGAGAGTAGGAGAGCTGTTCCTGCCCCTCACTACCTGGGCACCTGGGAGAGTGACCCTGCACCTCATCTGGGAAGCACAATAGAGCTAACCCTGGCTGTGGGGAAAGGTACAAGCTAGCCCAAAGTTGTGAACATGAGAAAACTGGCTCCACCACTTGTCTGCCATATTGTGACATGGACAAGGGAGAGATGACCTCCCCTCTTGCCCCTTGTCATTTACAGCAGGCAGGGGGGTTAACTGTGAGACTCACCTACTACAGCACTTGGGGAAACAGACTCTGCCCCTCACATAGGCAGCACAGAGAGCTAGCTCTGCATATGGAGGTTGAAGGTACCTAGCCACTAGGGCATGAGAGTAGAAGAGCTAGTCTCTTCTTTACTGGGCAGCAGCATGGATGAGGGATAGATAGACGCCTTCCTCTTCTCCCTCATCCCTCACTATCTTTGACAGGCAGACAAGCTGGCCCTGGGGTTATGAGACTTGGAGAACTGGCCATGCCCCTTACCAACTGCAACACTTAGGTTAGTGCTGCACCTCTTGTGGGTAGCAGGGTAAAGCTGACTCTAGTAGTGGGTGTTGCTTGTGGGAACTGCCAGGCCTGAGGGCATGTGAGTGGGAATGCTGATGGGCTGGCCAGCTCAGATACCTCTCAGGCCCAGATCCAGCGCTGTAAATTGGCCTAGCCCATCTCTACCCTATCAATGAACTGCTGGAGTACATTAAGGCACTGGTCCTACAGATACAAAACTCCAAGATCTTCATAACACAGGGAAACAACAGAATATCTGAGAGGAGTCCCAGTGAGGCTCCAGTATTGATGGAGTAGCAGAAGCCAGAGGCCTCAGGTCAGACCAAAAAAGTCATTGCACTGAACATTTGCAAACAAGAAATATGGACAAAAGGGTAAACTGTGGGACACTGTGTGATACATTACAGCTTCCACTTACCATGACATTTGTTTTTCTCTGTTGGGGAGGAGGTTGCAATGATGGAGGGTGGGTAAAAGGGAAGGGGAAGGTGAGTGAGACTGAAATTTATGATGTAAAATTCACAAAGAACCAATAAGAAGGTTTTTTTAAGGTAATAGAAAAAGTGGCAGGGGGTGAGGATAAAATGAAAATTTCTGAGATAATTTTGTAAGTATGGAAGCTCCTGTGGGCCAGTGCAGGGGACTCCTTTGACTGTTGAGAGATATAACCTCAAGCTCCTGGCTATACTTCAGCTCCTACTTCATAAAATGAGACTTTGAGGCTCAAACTTTGGAGTAAGCTGAAATTCATTTTCCCATTCTATAAAAAGTTTGATGAATGAAAGTATAGTTATTTGACTTATTATTAAATAAAAATCTACAGTTTTTTTCTTTTTTTTTCTTTTTTTTTAGGAGCTGGGGACCGAACCCAGGGCCTTGTGCTTGCTAGGCAAGCGCTCTACCACTGAGCTAAATCCCCAACCCCCAAAATCTACAGTTTTTAAAATGACTGGTTACTGTTAAGTGAGGATGACTTTGAGTCTAGAATATTGACTCTCAATTTCACATGTCCTACAGACAACATATTCTTACTATAGTGAACTACTTACAATAGTGTCCTACTTACAATAGTGAACTACTTACAATAGTGAACTACTTACAAGAGTGAACTACTTACAAGAGTGACCTACTTACAATAGTGAACTACTTACAAGAGTGAAATATTTACAACAGTGCACTACTTACAATAGTGTACTAACATTCAACTTTTATACTTTTATTCCTATAATCAAATCAGAAAACATAATCAATGATTAGGGAATCCTAAAGAACAGTTACAATAACAAACAAGAGCCATTTGAATCTGTGTCTTATGTTAATAGTGATTT
The DNA here is from genome assembly GCF_021556685.1 of Rattus norvegicus. NCBI lineage: Eukaryota > Metazoa > Chordata > Mammalia > Rodentia > Muridae > Rattus > Rattus norvegicus. Next base: position 123,333,965 of record NC_141542.1, on the reverse strand, counting down.
TTAAAATTATCTTTAAAAAGGTAATTAGTTTGGGGATTGAATCTTGCATGGGATCTCCAGTGTGTCTCCAGAGCTGTGCCTTGAGAATCCTGAGGGGTATTTTGTGACCTGTGTGAAGATCAAATGAAGACTTTGGCATCCAAAGGAAAATGTTAATGACAAAATTAATTAGAAACAAAATCCATGTTCCTGTTAGAATTCAGTCAATGTGCTCACCTTTGTTAATATTAAAACACAAGGTACTATTGGAAATAGCTTCCTCATAATAAGAAGGCTGAAGTAAGCCTCGATGTCACATTATCAAAAGTGTGCTGTGGCTTTCATTTTTCTCTGTGTAAAGGATTTCTGTTTGATTAAAAAGAATTTTCTACCCTAGTTCCAGGGTTATATAGGTGATGTGTGTAATCATTGTTTTGGTTTCAAATAGTTTTACTGATCTCTAATTAAAGTTCATTGCTTCTAATCCATGTGGTTTTTAGAAACTAGAAAGAGTTTTAATGTTTATATTCTATTTGTGTGTGTGTGTGTGTGTGTGTGTGTGTGTGTGTGTGTGTGTGTGTTGCAAATGTTAGAGGTTGATATCATGTGTCTTTCTTTGATCACTCTCTACATTAGGTTTTGTTTTTGTTTGGCTTTGTGTTTTTATTTTCTTTTGTTTTTGTTTGACTTTTTGTTTTTGTTTTGTTTGGCTTTGTTTTTTGCTTTTTTGCTTTGGTTCATTTTAGTTTATTTTTGACAGGTTCTCTCACTGAATCTCAACCTCATCAGTTTACTCAGACTGGCTGGCCAGGTTCAGAGATCTTCCAGCCTCCAGGGTTATGTGCAAGTGTCACTGTACCTGGATTTTTATGTGGGCTCTGGGAATCCAAATTTAGGTGCTGAAGCTTATGTTGTAGGTGCTTTACTCTCTCCAGGCTTAAACCTACTTTACATTGTCTCACCAAAATGTAGTGACATTAGATACACATGTGCAATTTTTGTTTTATACATTATAAAAATAAAAATTTAAGTGTGTAATATCTTACTTTAGCTTTAAATTATAAAACATAGAAAACACTAATTACAGAAACACAAAACATAAAATTACAAAAACATTGGAGGGCTCAGTACCCTGAACATATGGGGCCTTGAGTTCCATTATCAGTACAACACCACACACACACACACACACACACACACACACACACGAACACAAACACTACTAAAATGTGATTATGCACTCTAGCTAACACTTTTCAGGGAGTATAGGATAGGATAAAAGCCTCCATGAATAGTCAAAAATCAGCAAAGTTCAAGAAATAGTATAAACTTTAAAGATTAATTTCCATAGTCAAGATGTATTCAAGAAACACAGGAGCTATGGTGAGAGACCATCTGACAGACAGAAGGCCAAAGAATCTTCCATGTTAGATCGGGATTGATAGAGGCAATACAGAAGTAAACGACAGATGCACCTCTACAGAAGCAGGCTATCCTTTAACCTCAACAGCCAAGGGCAGCTAAAAGGCCCTCTGATCAGCTGCCTTAATTTGGAGTCCTAAAATGCCCAGAGTAGAGATGAATGACTTTGTCAGAAGTCACACAGGCTACCCGAACCAGCACTATTAGGAGTTTGGGGGCACAGACCTCTCCAACCAACTCCAAGAAAAAAAAAAAGATGATTTGTAGAAATAAAAGAAGCAGCATAGGAAGGGGCAGCAGCTGGATGCCTCAGAAACTGGTCAATCTAGGAGCCATGATTAAGCTTAACAGATGCCAAAGGTCCAGAATGTATGTCAGCCATATAATGACAATATACATCCTTGCAGTGTATAATACGAGTGCGGTTACATTTGTGACATACAGAAACTGAGACTCTTCATCCTATTGCAATGTTTACTGAGAGTGCAGTTAAATTGAAGCAATTCTTGCTCTTATTAGAAGAAGAAAACCATCTAAAGAGCCCTTCAGACCTTTTCCTGCTTGCTAAAAAGACCAATGATTTTTGTCACTGCTATCAAACACAATATATATGGCCTTAGTTTGGTGGAAGAGCTTCAAACAGTGTTTTATGGGCCATTTCAGAATTAGCCATTAGATCTCCTCTATTACAACCTATAAGGGAAGGTTAAGAGACAAAGTTAATAAGGAAAAAATAACATCATCATTAACCTGTTTGTTTGTTTGTTTGTTTGTTTGTTTGTTTAGTGGGGTGTAAGAGAACCTATGCCCATCATCTTTAAAGGAGATGACTTATTTCTCTCAGGTGTAGCTCTCATGTAACTGTAATGAGCTATTTTCTGTATTCCAGTGTAAGGAACAAGCTACCCAGAAGCTTCTTAAGAGGAGTGGGTCAAAGTCAGCATCTAACTGGCAGTTTAAAAGAGAAAGAGAATCCTAGTGGACCCTTATATAGGACTATATATCAGTATCTCAAGGACACACTTAGATAGCCTGAATAATTTCCCAACCCTGTGTGTGTTGACAGAGTACCTAGCAGTTTCCTTTAGCCAGGAACATGAATGCTTAGAGAGTTAAAGGACACAGGACATCTATGAGAAGTGCTCCATAGTGAATGAAGGTAGGTTTCAGATTTGCTCTCATCTTTTAAGGAGATGGTCTATTTCTCTCAGGTGTGGCTAGATGTTATAGTGCTGAGGTAAGCCATGGTCTTGTCCTACATCAAGTAATGTATATTCACACAGAATCATTAGTGAGAAGTAGATTGTTAAATAACATTTTATGTAGTTAAGTATAACATCTGAGAACTATAGTTCCCCCAACTTTTTAAGAAACACACTGATTATTTTAATGTTGACATATTTCCTGGCTTGTGTTAAAGACTACATAGTCACTCGAAAGGAATTTCTGTTTTATAAAGTTAAGGCCAGTTGAGGATACAGTCCCTAGAAACACAGAGAAAGCTTCTCCACTGTGCTAAACCTCTATATAGATTGGATGCTGGTCGGAGTTCATCAGGTGGAGCCTCCATGACCTCCTTGAACAGGTGACTTCACCCAGTTACAGGGCATTTCTAGAAATGGTCTACAGTCTTTTGGATGGTAAGGGCTAAGTATTTTCACTTTTAGTTAAATATTTTAGTGAAAAATATTTTCAGTCCCTCTGACCATATGGTTTTATTAAAAGGAACAAAGCTTCCCTTCTTATAAACTTGGGTTTAATTCATTTAGCATTAAAACGGTAGAAGTTTTTTCTTTCTCTATGCAATAAAGATTGGAGCTCAGTATTCATCCAGAATGAGTAGGTTCTTTCTGTACTGGTGATTGGCCTTTTCCTCCATATACATATGTATGTGGATGTGTGTATGTAAGTATGGATGTGTGTAAGTATGTAATTATGAGAATGTATGCATGCTATGCCTAACTTTTTTGAATGGAAATGTATAGATACTCATGCATGAAACTGTATATGAATTTATGTGAATTTATTTGGTTATGTAAAAGTTTTTCCTTCTGCAAGTGTTATTCTCTTCTCTTGTTTCAGTAGAATTATATTGCTCCAAATTTCCTCCTAGCCTGACAAACAAGAGTCATTTGGACAAAAGGGAAAAGTCTCTAGCAATTAATCCTTTGCTTATTCATTCTCCTCCTGTTTTAGGATGGGGTGCTAAATGCCAGAGACTGCAGTTTCTAGCCTCAGAGGAACAAAGAAGACAGGTCAGCTAGAGCAGCAAAGTGACTTAGACTTAGATAAGTTATTATTATACCATAACTCAAAATATAAGACAAAGTCTTACCCCCATATCCTGTAAGGCAAAACCCTCTGCCAATGCTCTTCCCCCTCTGCTGCCTCAAGGAGAACTAACAAGAAAGAAGACCATGCCAGGGCTGGCCTCCGGCATATAAGACTTCTAGCTTTCTTTTATATCCTGGAAACATCCATTCATCTTAATTAACAGCACAACAGTGCTATGCTTACATAATCAGGTGATGCTGGCAGGGGTGGATATATTCTGAAGAGACACTTATTCACCCTCTTTGGCTACCAGACCATTGAAAGAACAGACCCCAAGTAATGACTATTTCCCCAGCAATCTCCCGTTGTAAGATGAAATGGCTGGATACTTTAGGGTACCCAGAGAAAGAACTTGTCTCCTGAAGAATGATTTACAACTTGTCAGCTGACCTTGCAGGAGATAAAAAGCTGGTGGGGAGGTGTGGTGCCTTATTGTCCTGCTTAGTTGTATAAATCTCTTGCTTCCTCTTTAAACCCTGCTTCTCAAGTCAGGACTATCCAGGATGAACTTCTTGGAATTAAGTAATCTCTATCCCACTTTCCAAGGTGTAGTTAATAAAACATCCCCCTTACCCCTGCCTCACAATTTCACTGTGAATTTGACTCCTTTAATTGGCTTAATAATGGCATGTGCTGAACCTGGCTAGTTGGGACATAGGTTGTGAACCCTAACTCTAGTAACACTTTCATTTTTGGTACATTCCAGAGTGTTTGTTCTTTCACTATAGTGTTAGGTGAACTCATCAAATCCCTGCCTCCCAAGGATGTCTCAATTTGGCCTTGCTCTGTAAACTACAGTTAAGGAGAAATCTCAATAAGAAGCTGCCCTCGGGCTTACTAGACCTTTTCCCCTCCCTGTTCTACATCATCAACTTCCCTGGGGGTCTCCTGAGCAGAGAAATAAACAGCATTTCTACCATCTGAATACCAAATCCTCTGGCACCTGTAAAACAAAACCCCATGTCTTTGAAACACCTGCATCTCCAGCTCAAGCAAGCAGTGCAGGTTGCTCTACAGGACTTGTTACCTGACACTCTGTCCTCTGACTAGAGGACAGATTCCTGTGGGAATCTAATTCACTCCCGTGGCCAGTGGCTTCCATGAGTACAAGATATCTTTGTGATAGCTGAAATGTAAGTTTGACTTCTCAGACTTCTCATGTCTTGCAAGGCACTCCTGTTCTCTCACTAGACCTCCAAGGACTAGCCTCATCTCTAAAGAGCAGCTCACTTTTCTAGTTATGAAGACAAATTATCTCCTGTTTAGGTTTGGTCTTTTTCTATGTATTGTAATGTTAAATGCTGGCTCCCAAGGCCTGGTTGCCCCCAGGGAGAAGAGAATCCTCCAAGTACAATGTGACCTTGCTCTTTAATTTAAAACTATTGGTTAAATAAAGATGCTGACAGCCACTAGGGGAACAGGAGAGACATAGGCAGGGTTTGGGGTTCTAGGGCATGGTGTAGTAAGAGAACCACAAGAAGGGGAGAAGAGAGTGGAGAGAGGAGGAACTGCTATGGGGGAGTGAATCATGAATACATAGCCATGAGGGCTGGCCAATTGGAATTAATAGCTGCCCAGTTGGATCTTGGCAAATTATAAAATGAGTATACTGATGGGGAAATAGATTCTAATAGCATAGAGGGTAGATATCTGCCCAGCTCTAGTGATGATTGAGGCTTATTATAAAAATGAAGGTTGAGAGTAGGAACTGAATGATCAAAGGCAGGGTAGAAACCCACGACTGAGATTAAATATTTTCTACAACAATCTCCAGTTGTTTGTCAGGAATTCCACATTATGGTCTGAAAGATGTCCTCAGGATTCTAGTATCATCAACTTCATGCTTATCGTCTTGCTCAGAACCAGTGTATATGGACATGTGTAAGTGTGTGTGTGTGTGTGTGTGTGTGTATGTATGTATGTATGCATGTGTGTGTGAGTGCATGTGTATATGCAAGTGTGTGAACATGTGTGTACAAGTGTGCATGTGTGTATATGTGCATATGTGTACATGTGTGTGAATGTGTGTATATATGTATGTGAGTATATAAACTTACGCACATGCATGTGTATGACAGAGAAGAACAGGGTCTCATGGTAGCCAAGATAGCCCTTAAACTCAAATCCTCCTGCCTCCCTCTCCTAAGTGCTAGATTGTACATGTAGGGCCATTCCTAAATATTCCTCAGTAAACCTTAAATAGATTATCTTCTTGGCCTCTTCTCAGTAGAGCAGCTAAAAATGACATTTTAAAAACTTATTTTATTGTGGTACGAACACTTGCCATGACATTTGCCTTTTAAGAAAGCTTAAAGTGTACAGGGAAGACTTAATCATTATAGAGACATCACTGTACAGCAGACTTATAAGGGTGAGAAAAATTTTGGTAGAAACATATAATGGTGCTATTGCTTCAGAAACAATATGGGAACGGACAACATTGTAAGGACAGTATTGAGAGTCTGAGACAGGAGGGTTATAACGAGTTCATAGACACCTGGGCTAAATAGTGAATTTAAGTCTCATCTTGTATACATAGAAAGACCCCATTTCAGAACAATAACCACAATAAAACTAAAATCATGATTCCTAAAAGCATTAAAAATGTGTTTATTATATAGAATAGAAATGCAATAGAAATGCAGATATTTATCCAAAGAACTGAGGGAAATGCCTCAAAGATTTTAACAGTATTCTAACATGTATTGCTGCACTACTTACAGTGCCAAGATGTGAAATCAACATGGATTACCAATAGAGAAATAAATGTAATATCTGTGTATATATTTGTATATCTATGCATGGATAATTAATCCTTAAAGGGATTACTGTGATATGTGATATTAGCCTTCCTTATGACATTATGTTAAATGGTGTCTTAGGGTTTCATTATTGTGAAGAGACACTATGACCACAGCAATTCTTATAAAAGCAAACATTTTATTGGGGCTGGCTAACAGTTCCAAAGGTTTAGACAGACCATTAGTGGGAAGCCTGGCAGTTTCCAGGCAGACATGGTGCTGGAGAAGGAGCTGGGAGTTCTACATCTTGATCTGCAGGAAGCAGAAAGGGACTGTCTTCCACACTGAGTGTAGCTTGAGCATATACATGATACCTCACAGCCAACAAATCCACACCTACCCCAGCAAGGCCACACTTCCTAATAGTGTCACTCCCTGTGGGCCAAGCATTTACACCTATGAATCTATGGGAGGCATACCTACTACAAATGGCATGAGCAAATCAGAAAGATAAACAGCCCAAGATTCCATTTAGATATCCAAAATAGTCACTTTGTCACAATAGTGCTTAGCCTTAGGGCAAGCATCAGTATCAGTATCCACATTCCTTGTCAAAGCTCAGAGACCATTGCAGCAAATAAAGAGAATGTAAGCAATGGGGGGTAGGGAGGTATGCCATGAAGTGCTTGGTGTCTTCTGGACACAGCTGCTGTATCCAGGCACTCACAGCAGCTAAGGTTACCTGACTAATACCTGGAGAAGAGGAAGCCAGTTACTAGTCCCAGCATGAGCAGAGGAGGGGCTGCTGAGTTCGACCGAAGCTAGGGATCCATTGGAAGTTCATGGCTGCTGTTCTGTGGGTATGGCAGGGTGCTGTTCCTAGCAAGTTGCTCATGCTCCAGAAGAGTAATAGGCAGAACTAATTGAATCAATAGTTTTAAATGAGTAAATAAATAAATGACATGTTGTTGGGAGGGAGGTGTTTGGAGCTGCTCCTGGGTAGAGGGGAAAGGAGGGTGTCTATGATCAAGATACATCTTATAAATGTATAAAAAAAGTCAAGTAAAAACATAAAAAGACTAGGGAGGAATGGAGGCAAAGCCAGAAAACAAAGTAGTTGCTGATGGAAGGAGAATGGTAGTTGGTGGTTATCATTGGTAAAGTAGCAGTAAAGGCCAGCCAAGAAAATTTCCTTCTGTCCTGGTGGAGCCGTAACAGACCGGCTGGACGGGCCAACCTCCTCACCACTGGCTCCATCCCAAGGGAGTATGTTAAACAGATAGGTGGGTTCATTTTTATTTGAATGGGATACTGAACTTTTCACTCCCAAAATCTGCACCACCACCACCACCACCACCACCCCCCCGCCCCAGGCTCAGCCCCTAAGGTACAGCTTACCCCATTTTCTTTTGTCTGCCTCTTTCAGCTGCTGGCCAGAACCTTAAAAGAGGTTTTCTGACATTTTGGGTTTCCTTACTCTTGATATAAAGACCTCATCTCCACTGCCTGCTGCCCAGTGGTGCCATCTTTCTATGCTCATAAGTAAGCGACATAACTCCTTCCATCCTCCTCCTCCTGACAGCGGCTGAGATTCACTTTCCTTGTCCTGGAGGGTTCTCCTTTTAAATTTGGATGAAATTATCCTAATCTCCTCTTTAAGTCTATTCTTGAACTCTTTTGTTAATAAGACTAAGAAGACCAAGAGGGGACCCTGTTTTCTCTGTGTCACCCCATATTGAAGAATAGCAGGGAGCAGCTCCTCAGAGGGTCAGGTTGACACTTAAGTAATTTGTCAGTTCACATGGCTTTCAGAACAAGAGCCAATGACCTACTGTGTCTTCCGATCTAGACTTCCTCTGCAATTTTAGGTCCTCTTTATCACCATGCCTTGCCTTAGAGCCCATGCCTCAGCACAAAGCAGGTAAGTGGACCAGACTGAGCCTAAAACTCAGTACAATATTTACTCAAAGGAGACTGAGTGGACTCATCTAAGTCACGACATTTCCAGCACCAAACACATACTGCCCCACATCACTAGATAAGATGGGCTTCATGCTTGTTTGATGGCTACTAGCAAATATGGCCATTCAAGCATTCCAGTTGATGATGTGTTGTGCAGGATCCTGCTCTCAGCTTGGGCCCCCTTGAAGGCTCTTCCCCAAATAGCTATTGGAACTGAGGTTACTTAAAGAGCAAAATCCCTCCAGTCATTTGCCTTCTCCAGCCCTCTCCTCCCGAATGCCCTGTTCATAGCTCCTTCCTGCTGTGAGTGCTTTCCTCTGTCCCCCACCACCTCCCATGGTTGCCCTGGCTTTCTGAAGTCCCACTTGTGGGTCAGCAAATTCTTCCACCCACTCCAAACCTTCCTCCTACCACTTTCCCTTAATTGAAACTCCCCTGACCTCTGCAGGCAGCAAACCACTTCAGCTGTCTCAAGCACAGGCTACTGTTTGTACTCTCGAAATACATTTATTAAAGTTGGGAGGCAGAACAATCTCTCCTCCTCCCAGGTCATTTGCTGACCATGATCTCCATTCTCCCCCATCCTAGGGTCATGAAATTCACCTTTAATTAGAAAAGACATGCAGGCATTTAGCCTAAAACACAAATCAAATAGGCACCTGGAAATGTGTGCGTGTATCCTGCATAGGTATCGTCCATACATCTATACACATAAATGGACTCCTAGCAGCATCTTATATGACCACACACACAAATACATACATATGCCTACAAAATTAGAAAAAAAGAAAACATAGGTTTTTTCACATGCAATTTTGTAATTGTAAATTCCTTTTTAAAACTTCTGATATAATTATACATATAGCAAAATTCACAAAGCAGATTGATGAATTATTACAAAGTTAATACAGAACTTATTTCAGATTCAGTATATCCAATGGGCTCGATAAAGACCTGACTGGATGAATGCATTGAACAGTTCTATACCTTCCTGTGACTTCTCATTATTCAGTTCAAAGTCTACGGGTTCACTACCCTGTGCTGAGCTCTGACACACAGCACAGGAAACCCTGAGAAACCCTGGGTTTCTTTGCTGTCTGATGAGGATACCTCCCTATGTCCCTCCCAGTCTGTCCACAGTAATTAGGAGACTGTAGCTTACTGACTATAAGTCTGTTGCATGGCCTTGCTGGTTTGGGACTGTACTGTTCTCGTGGATGCCAATCAACACAGCTCTGACCCTCCTCTCTTTGTCATTCTGCCTGCAGGGCAGCCTGGTGGGGAGCTGGTGCAGCCTCTCTAAGCACTGCTGGTAATTTTAATGGGTGGAGTATTATTAGGACCCTCCTGTGGAATACTGTTCTCTGAAGGTCTTCTGACTTCGAGCACTATGAGCATTCTTCACACCACGTTCTTCAGCCCCTGGGTGTCTTTCTCTATCTCCTGGCAGAACCTCACAGTCATTCCTGCTGCTGCTGCTGCTGTTGCTGCTGCTGTTGCTGCTGCTGCTGCTTAGTGGGTATTGGTCTTCACATTCTCTGAGCTCCCAAGAGGTTACCTAGAGGCTAGTTTGCTCAAGCCTTTGGATTAGGGTTGCCAGATTTAGTGAATAAAATTATATGACCCAACTAATACCGTCTCTAGGTATTTAACTGCATCACTGTGTAACCTACCCCAGAGACACTAGTACATCATGCTTGTTGCTGCATTCTTCACAGTAGCAAGGAAAACGGGGCAATCTCAGTATTCATGAACGGAGTAACACATAATGAAAATGCGGTACATATGCACAGTAGAACTTTGTTGGGCTGTTAAAGGAAAATGAAATTAACAAGAAAATGAGTGAATTAGAAAGATTTACCTCAACCAAGGTGACTCAGAAAGACAAATATTGCATGTTCTCTCTCGTAGGTGGATTTTGGTGTTTAATGTTCATATAAGTGTATACATGGGGATTAGTGCAAACACAGGCCATGGAATTAGAAAGGCCACAGGGAGGAGGAAAGTACAGTTGAGGGTGTAGAAGGTAGCAAGAGAATCATTTGACATAAATGTGGATAGGAGGCCCTTGCAGGTTAGAAGGATACCGGAAAGGGCTGGAGTGGGAGGACATGCTTTTGGAGAATCAACAAAAACAGATTTACTTACACACACACACACACACACACACACACACACACGCACACACACACACACACACACACACACTTTCTCACATAGATACACACAGACACATGAAAGACCCCCTCCCAGAAAGGGAATTGTACAAGCCCAAGGCCCTCAACTATAGAAGTAAAAAGTAAGTTTTTAGATATGTGGGACAAGCTGACCCATCATTTAGACGAAACAGACCAGAAAAGAAAACAAAATGCAGAAACCAGACTAAATTATGGGCACTACTCCATGGGCCACCTGACAGGAAAAAGAAAAAGTCCCTGACCCCCCGGAAGCCCTGACCACCATGTACTTTTTGCTAACTCATTGTTATGATTATAGCCAAAATAAGTAACATACACGTATGCCTCATTTACTCCACCAATCACATCCCTGTAACCATGCATCTGCTTCTGTAAGCCTGCTTCTGCTCCCCAAAATACTATAAAAAGCCCACCCTGGCTCTGCTAGGCGCGCCAGTCTTCCGAATTGACTGGGATGCCCACAGATACCTGTGTATCCTGATCAATAAAAATCCTCTTGCTGATTGCAGCCTGTGGACTCGGTCTGGTCATTGGGCTTGAGGATCTCCCTCCTGAGGGAAGATTCTCTCTGAGAGTCTTACATATGGGGGCTCGTCCGGGATCGGAGATCCTCTGCCTAGAGACCACCGACCACCCACCGGGAGGTAAGCTGGCCAGTGTTTGTCTTGTCCTGTCTTGTCTTGCTTTGTGACTTGTTCTGTAAATGCTTAGTTACTTGGCTTGGGTCTAGACCGTTTGTATTTGGGCGGGCCAGAGAAGGAGCTGACGAGCTCGGACTTCTCCCCCGCAGCCCTGGAAGACGTTCCAAGGGTGTTTAGAGCCCGGTTTTTTGGGGGCTCAGCCTGTATCGGAAGGATACGTGGTTTTGGGTTGGAGGAGAGAGGAGAGAGCCGGATCCACTGAAGGATCCGGACCCTCGTCGCCTCCGTCTGAATTTTTGGTTTCAGTTTGACACCGAAGCCGAGGTGCGTATGTCTGTCTGACTGTTGGAATTGTTTGTCTTCTTTGTGTCCTAATTTTCGTTGAACACCTGTGGAAATTGGTTATAGGATTCTTTGTCTTGGTCTTGTTTGTCTGGGTTGTTTTCTGTGGTATTGTCCAGTGTCTTTTTGACTTTTGTTTCGTTTTTGGACTTTGGATAGACGACTGTGTTTAAAATCTTGGAATGACACTGTGTTTGAAATCATGAAACTGTTTGCTTTGTTTGTCAAGGAGTTTTACTTGGTCCTCTTGGTGCTTAACTTGGAAATAATTTGCTTGAGAAAAATTGTTTTCTGCTAGGGAGTTTTATCTTTCTCTCTTAGCCTCCTCCCCAAGGAGAGATGCCCCTCCCTTTGCTCCCCTTGTCCATTCTAGCTGCTGTTAACAGTTGTGTATGAAGAACTCCAGGTTAGCGAGTGACCCTGTCTGAAGCAGGTATTAACAAGAGCCTGAAAGCTTTACCTTAGATCCTGAAGAAAAATTCTCCCTGTTGCTTAAACATTCACAGCTTCTAAGGAAGGGACAGCACAGAGTAGGAAAATATAGGGGCTGAGGGTGACAAGCATGCAGGTGTGCTAGCAAGCTGCAGGCTGCACGTGGGCAGCGGTGCAGCTCAGGCCAAGTCAGCGTAAGAGGAGTTTCAAGGTGATGAGGCTGGCCGGGGTTGACGCTTTGACAACAAAACGATAATATAGAGTTAGTGTTTGTTTTTATGAGACTTTTGGCCCTGAGAAAAAAAATAATAATTCCAGTTGCTGCCTTCAGTGGCCAGACCTTCAACACTTGCTCGCAGAAGGAGAGCGTTCATTAAGAGAAGTTCTTTAAGGGAGCCTGCCTTATCTGCAGGCCCTATTCCAAGAGAGGAGTTGATCTCCAACATTAAATAACCTTCCCTGTTAGTCAGCATTGACATGGAGAGTGCCTTTGATCCTATCCCCTCAGCAGCCAGTTCCTGCCCCTGTGGTCAAAATGCCCCAGGTTGGGGGGCAGAGAAGCCCCTAAAATAGTTTCGAAAAGAATCTGCAACAAACTGTGAAGAACTTTGTTTTGCCAGTCAAAATTTAGAATTCAGGCTTTGGCTGTGGCCAAGGTCAGGATTAATGTTTTCTTTTCCATGGACCTTTAGCCCACTGAGACAGTTTGGTAAAGGGCTGCTACTGAGCTCCTGAAAGTCCCAGGTGAACTGGTTACAATTCTTTTGTCAGCCACTTGGTATCTAGCACCCAGGTCCTAACCATCTCTCCATCCTTTTGTTATTAGTTCTTAAGTCCAGAGAGATGGTCGGTAACAGATCAGCTCCCTCTGCTTGCCGTTCTGTTTCACAGACACAAAGCTTGTGCTTATTTTTACAACAGCCTTTTTGTCCCAAAAAGTCCTCCTGGTTTAGCTGTGTGACTAAATGCTATTTGTCCTCTTCAGTGGACCTCTATTCTCAAGATTCTCTTGTTTTCTCACCATCCCATTTGAGATGCTTGTTAGTAACTGTTACAGGTCTTCTTTACCACTGAGGAAAGATGGAATCCTACTGGAGGCCAGAAAGATAAATCCAGACATGGATGGAAGACCCTCACTCCTGACTGTTGACTTGAATACCCCTGAAGGTAGGGAGTGCTCCGGGTCTGCCACCAGGCTCCAAGGGTGGGTCTCTGAGGGGCTGGAAAATGCCCCACCAATCTGGCTAAGATAAGGAAAAGATATAAAGAGAGAAAGTTACAGAAATTTGAAGGGTTAAGCTAAGTTGCTGAGAGTTAGTGTAAGTTGCAGAGAAAGTAAAGTTGAAGTGTAGTAAGTGGACAGCATCTAATAGCTGTAGAGGAAGGTGCAGATATAAGAGAGAGACTGAGGAAGAGAAAGAGGAAAGAAGGTAAAAAGAGCAGGAAGCTAAGGAAGAAAAGAAGAAGCTAGAGAGCTAAAGAGAGATAAAAGACAAGAGAGAAATATATACTGGCCACAGTAGTTAGGGAACCTAAGAAGACAGTACCCGGCAACAGAAGAGAATTCCTAAGCTAAAGATCAGTGTGCCTATCGCAAGGAAAAAGGACACTGGGTCAGGGACTGCCCCAGGAAGAACAAGAGGGGCCTCTCCAGCAGCCCGGAAGGCAAGCCTCTTGGTCCTAGAGTGCTGGCTATGCGCTAAGATAGAAGGGAAGGTCGCCCAGCTGTTTTGTGAATATGGGGGCCCAACACTCTGTGCTCCTCCACCCAAATGGGCTAGTGTCCAGCAAAAGACCTTGAGTACAGGGGACTACCGGCAACAAATGATACTCATGGACTACCCGAAGAACGGTGGACCTTGGTGTGGGCCAGGTATCCCACTTGTTCCTTGTGATTCCAGACTGCCCCTACGAGCCTAAACCCTGCAACCCTGCTCCCGGACCCCGACCTAGACACCCCCCTTCATGACTGTCAGCAGGAGCTCACTAAAGAGTGGCATAAAGATCGGACTGATCAGCCAGCAGAGGGGGTAGATGCCATCTGGTTCATAGATGGGAGCAGCTTCTTACAGAAGGAAAAAGATGGGCTGGGGCAGCAGTGGTAGATGGAAACAGAGTCATATGGGCTCAGGCCCTACCAGAAGGCACTTCTACTCAGAGAGTAGAGCTCGCTCCCCTCACCAAAGCCCTTGAACTGAGAAAAAGACTTAACATCTCTGTGGACAGCAGCAGAGGGGCCTGCTGACATCTGAGGGCAAGAAAAAAAAGAGATTCTGGCTCTGTTAAGGGCCCTACATGACCCAGCCAGGCCGAGGAAGAGACTCTGGTACACCTCAACGAGAAAGAAGATCCTGCTACAAAAATAGGCAGAGGCCATGATAAAACAAATGCATCAATAGACTCACTTAGGGGTAAGCAAACTCATCCAGACGTTTTCAAAAACTAAATATTATGTCACAGGTCTCAAGTATCTCGTGGAACAGATAGTGCACTGATGTATACCATGCCAAAAGGTAACTGTTTTCAGGAAAGTTGACTCTGGTAGGAGACTCCGTGGGGAACAACCTGGATCCTACTGAGAAGTGGACTTCACAGAGATAAAACCAGGAAAATATGGTTATAAATGTCTCCTAGTGTTTATAGATATCTTTTCAGGAATAGATAGAAGCTTTCCCCACCAAACAAGAGACGGCCTCTACAATCATCAAGAAGATACTGGAAGAAATCTTCCCCCGATTTAGAATGCCCAAGGTAATCTGGTCAGACAACAGCCCTACTTTCGTTGCCAAGGTAAGCCAGGGTGTGGCCAAGTATTTAGAGGTCAATTGAAAATTACGTTGTATTTACAGACCTCAAAGTTCAGGACAAGTAGAGTAAATAAATAAAATTCTAAAAGAGACCCTGACCAAATTAACCATGGAGACTGGCACAGACTGGGTGACACGCCTTCCCTCTTGCTCTCTTTAGAGCAAGAAATACCCCTTCCAGATTCAGCTTTACCCCCTTTGAGATCTTATATGGGGCCTCAGCTCCCCTGACTGTATTAGATGATGTTACTGAACCAACATGTCATAGTAATAATGATTTGTATGCCAGGCTAAAAGACCTACAGGTGATATAGAAAGAAATCTGCTCACAGCTGACAGCAGCCTATGCCCCGGGGACCCCCGAGACATGTCATCAGTTCCAGGTTAGAGACTACAGCTACACTGAGCCCAGACACTCGAGCCTCGCTGGAAAGGACCATACCTGGTGCTGCTGACTACCCTGACAGCCATCAAGTCTCAGCCCTCACCAGCAGCGTACTAGCTGTTGGGGCTGAGAGCTGGGACCTAGAGGGACACTCAGATCTTCAAAAAGCTCCCTAGACTTAAGTGATTGGGAGGTTGCTATAATGCTCACTTGAGGAGTGTGTTTTAGAAACAAGAATTTCATGTTTGCCTGTTTGCCCTGGGTTCCCTCGGAATAGGTGTAAGGATAGGCTTGATTTTTATTACAAATGATGTAACATTACATATGTTAGTACTCCTAACACTTCTTGGGACTGTGCCTCAGGGATCACAACCTATATAAGTTTAGAAGTTCTAAAAGACCTTGATTTATAGGTTCAGATAGTGTCCAGATTAGAATCCTGATGCTAAAGACTTAATAAGACACAAAAGAGAGTTGAGAATTATTTAAGGCTATCTAGGTGCTACAAGGACAGCACAAGGACATCTGCTGTTGCCCTACAATGCAAGGCTTATAGAGAATTCAGAACTGCCATTGACTCAGATATAAAAAGAGTAAAAAAGACTTTTTAGCTGACCTCCAAGAATACCTAACCTCCCTCTCAGAGGTAGTCCTTCAAAATAGGAAAAGATTAGACCTGATATTCCTTAAAGAAAGAGTCTGTGTGCTACACTAAAAGAAGAATGTTGTTTCTATGCAGATCAGACAGGAATAATAAGAGATACAGACTTTCAGTCATTCAAACTTTTGTGCTGAGACAACAGTATCAGATGGTGAAACAACAAAAAACAGAGGTACCTTAACCAAGTTGAGTGGAAGATTCCACTCAAGGACAAAAAGAAAATGGGGGAATGAAAGACCCCCTCCCAGAAAGGGAATTGTACAAGCCCAAGGCCCTCAACTATAGAAGTAAAAAGTAAGTTTTTAGATATGTGGGACAAGCTGACCCATCATTTAGACGAAACAGACCAGAAAAGAAAACAAAATGCAGAAACCAGACTAAATTATGGGCACTACTCCATGGGCCACCTGACAGGAAAAAGAAAAAGTCCCTGACCCCCCGGAAGCCCTGACCACCATGTACTTTTTGCTAACTCATTGTTATGATTATAGCCAAAATAAGTAACATACACGTATGCCTCATTTACTCCACCAATCACATCCCTGTAACCATGCATCTGCTTCTGTAAGCCTGCTTCTGCTCCCCAAAATACTATAAAAAGCCCACCCTGGCTCTGCTAGGCGCGCCAGTCTTCCGAATTGACTGGGATGCCCACAGATACCTGTGTATCCTGATCAATAAAAATCCTCTTGCTGATTGCAGCCTGTGGACTCGGTCTGGTCATTGGGCTTGAGGATCTCCCTCCTGAGGGAAGATTCTCTCTGAGAGTCTTACACACACATACACCATTCAGCTAAACTTGAGTTTCAGATGAACAGCTTCTCTTAGCTTAATTACACTGCAAATAAGACAGTGTTATTCTGTCTCTTGGCCTTCTGTGGAGTCTTCAGCAGGATATTAAATTCTCTCACCCCAGAAAGCATCTCCAACTCACTTTATTCTCATTTATCCAACTTATATTCTTTTTCTGGTATCAAATTACCTCAAAATACTGCACTGGGGATCTCCCATCTTGTGTTTGAGCTTGCTAGTAATGACTGAGGCGCATTCCCCATGTATCTCTCGCTTCCATTATGAGCTCCAAACAAAATTCCAGGCAAACTGTGCTGGGATTTAAACCTCATTATTGGCTTGGAAGCCAGGGAAGATGACAGTAGCATCTACTGTTCTACAGAGGAACTCCTCCAGCATCACTGAACATGAGAGAACCCCACATCTTCTTCCTATAGGAGGTGGAAATACTCTGGGGGTTCTGTGAGACTGCATGGGTCCCCTGAGCCAGTACCCCCTAGAATTTGCATTTTGTGCCCCATCTCATATTTGGATGCCAAGTTCTCCCAACCAGGGTGCTGACTAGTGGTAGGCTGCCAAGTGTTAAAAGAAAAAAAAAAAAGCTCTCTGAAAAGGAATGCCAAGAAAACTCTTGGCTCATGGTGTTTCTTGAATCCCACCATGCCAATCCAGTAGTGGTCTACCACTAATCATTTCAAGGTACCAGGATGGTGCCGTTAAATATGAAACTGGAGAGATCCTAATGATTAGTTAGCTCTTGTGAGCCAGGAAGGAGAATGCTCAGTATACCATCAACCAAGTCTTTAGCTGAGTATGTGAACGTGGGGTGGTGTGACTCTAAATATCAGGCCTATATCTCTTGCACAGATGTGTCCAATAAGGTGCTGCAGGAGATAATGGCTCTCTGGAAAACTACAGAGAACTTCTGCCTCACATCCTTCCTTTGCTAATGGTGCCCATCCTCTCATGATCACTCCACAGGGCAACAAAAGCTCTTAGCCGGAACTGGTGAACTCTGCCATCTGTACAAGCATTGCTCTCTTATGTATTTTAAACACACAAATAATTTCACCTGCGAAGGGGCTCTCCTTTTCTCCCATTTCCCAGATATAATCAGTAAAGTAGTTAGCCATTTTGGGCCAGGTGACAGTCTTTAGCTGTTTTATCTTGAACTGAGTAGAGTCTGAAGCACAAAAGAGGCTGTGGGTGAATAAGGCAGAAGGCCAGAGGCCATACTTTAGGGAACATGTTCTCTTAAAGAACAGGAGGAGAAAGGGCTAAGATGCTGGCACTAAACAAAGAGGCAAGGGAGGGGCTGGAGAAGGGCCAGGGAATGAAAGACCAGAGAAGCCAAATGCATCACACAGAAATCATATTATTTCAAAGGTCTTTATATGTTTTAGGGAAGGTGAAACAGAGGACACTATAGCCAATATCCAATAGTATAGCATGTACAGCTAACTAACACCAAAAACATTAAATGGAAATTTTTGCATATAAGCCAGGCTGTGACATGTTCCATATAAGGAAGGGCTAACATGCTTCCAAAACTGAGACAAAAAGGCCAGTAATTATAGAAAAGCCAAATAGGCAAATAGAAACCCTACTCACAATGAGGAGCCTGGAGCACAGCCATCCCTAGCTCATCATTCCTGAAGTATGGATGCTTTTAGAACATTACATCCTCAGTGGGCAACCTTGATTTCCACCCTCCAACCTCTAAAATTACAGGTCTCTAAGATAGCTACCCTTGAACTGTTGGCTATTCTCCATGACTGTTCTTACATTTTGGTTTCTTGTCTTTAAAACTAAGACAATGTACCAAGACATAATTCAGTCAGGCACTGTGCATAATTGAGCATCCAAGTTTGGGTCTTAATGTCCATGTGAAAACTCAAGAGTGAGAGCTCAAACCTATAACCCTGGCACTGGAAAAGCTGGAACATGGAGATCCCATGAACTTACTGGTCAGGCAGGCAGGCCAATCTGTCACCTCTGGAGAGGTCATGGAGGGATACTGCCTCAAAAAAAAGTTGGATACTAGTAGAGGAAGATAATAGAAATTAACCTTTGGCCTCTGTACTAATAAACATGTGCACACATATCTGCGTGTGCATAGGCACACACAAACATGTACTAACACTACACTACCCATATACACATGCATACGCAAGTTTTAAATTGGGGCTTTTATAGTGCATTAAGGCTATGCAACTGACATTACTCCTTGTTCTTATACTGTCTTGACCATTGACATTCTGCATTTTAAAAGACACCCAAGTTAGGGTTTCAGATATAGCTCAGTGATAAAGTATTTGCCAGCAGACAAGGTATCGCAGCCTTGGCCCCCAGCATGACAATGTTAATGAATTAGTTAAACAATATTTAGGCAAAGATATGGAGAAATTCAAAAGCAGCTAAAGTCCCACAACTGAAGGATCAACATCAGCATGGATGAATCAGACTGAAAAGTCTCCATCTCCAGTTGGCTGCCCCTGTCCACCCAGTGGGCTCAGAAGGGGACTCAGAAGAAGCTGCTCTAACACATTGTTTCTATGGTTTGGGATTTTATTTTTTTTTTCCTTTGTGCTTCCCTAGTTTTCCCGTTTTACTCTTTGTCTTGTAATTTGTGTAGTAGGTGTTTTTCTTCAGTATGAAGTTTGTCTCTCCATCTTTCTGATAATCCTCTTTCCTTTTCCCATTTACTTTTAATATTCTATAACTATTTAATATTCTTTGCTATTTTCCTTTTCCTTGATTCTCCTTTTATTTCATGCAGTTACTGCCTCTGATTTTCATATTTTTAATTAACTTGAGTATTTCTTATATACATTTCGAGTGTTATTCCCTTTCCCGGTTTCCGGGAAAACATCCCCCTCCCCCTCCCCTTCCTTATGGGTGTTCCCCTCCCAACCCTCCCCCCATTGCCGCCCTCCCCCCAACAGTCTAGTTCACTGCGGGTTCAGTCTTAGCAGGACCCAGGGCTTCCCCTTCCACTGGTGCTCTTACTAGGATATTCATTGCTACCTATGGGGTCAGAGTCCAGGGTCAGTCCATGTATAGTCTTTAGGTAGTGGCTTAGTCCCTGGAAGCTCTGGTTGCTTAGCATTGTTGTACTTTTGGGGTCTCGAGCCCCTTCAAGCTCTTCCAGTCCTTTCAATGACTCCTTCAACGGGGGTCCTATTCTCAGTTCAGTGGTTTGCTGCTGGCATTCGCCTCTGTATTTGCTGTATTCTGGCTGTGTCTCTCAGGAGCGATCTACATCCAGCTCCTGTCGGTCTGCACTTCTTTGCTTCATCCATCTTGTCTAATTGGGTGGCTGTATATGTATGGGTCACATGTGGGGCAGGCTCTGAATGGGAGTTCCTTCAGTCTCTGTTTTAATCTTTGCCTCTCTCTTCCCTGCCAAGGGTATTCTTGTTCCCCTTTTAGAGAAGGAGTGAAGCATTCACATTTTGATCATCCGTCTTGAGTTTCATGTGTTCTAGGCATCTAGGGTAATTCAAGCATTTGTGCTAATAGCCACTTATCAATGAGTGCATACCATGTGTGTTTTTCTGTGATTGGGTTAGCTCACTCAGGATGATATTTTCCAGTTCCAACCATTTGCCTACGAATTTCATAAAGTCGTTGTTTTTGACAGCTGAGTAATATTCCATTGTGTAGATGTACCACATTTTCTGTATCCTTTCCTCTGTTGAAGGGCATCTGGGTTCTTTCCAGCTTCTGGCTATTATAAATAAGGCTGCGATGAACATAGTGGAGCACGTGTCTCTTTTATATGTTGAGGCATCTTTTGGGTATATGCCCAAGAGAGGTATAGCTGGATCCTCAGGCAGTTCAATGTCCAATTTTCTGAGGAACCTCCAGACTGATTTCCAGAATGGTTTTACCAGTCTGCAATCCCACCAACAATGGAGGAGTGTTCCTCTTTCTCCACATCCTCGCCAGCATCTGCTGTCACCTGAGTTTTTGATCTTAGCCATTCTCACTGGTGTGAGGTGAAATCTCAGGGTTGTTTTGATTTGCATTTCCCTTATGACTAAAGATGTTGAACATTTCTTTAGGTGTTTCTCAGCCATTCTGCATTCCTCAGCTGTGAATTGTTTAGCTCTGAACCCCATTTTTTAATAGGGTTATTTGTCTCCCTGCGGTCTAACTTCTTGAGTTCTTTGTATATTTTGGATATAAGGCCTCTATCTGTTGTAGGATTGGTAAAGATCTTTTCCCAATCTGTTGGTTGCCGTTTTGTCCTAACCACAGTGTCCTTTGCCTTACAGAAGCTTTGCAGTTTTATGAGATCCCATTTGTCGATTCTTGATCTTAGAGCATAAGCCATTGGTGTTTTGTTCAGGAAATTTTTTCCAGTGCCCATGTGTTCCAGATGCTTCCCTAGTTCTTCTTCTATTAGTTTGAGTGTGTCTGGTTTGATGTGGAGGTCCTTGATCCACTTGGACTTAAGCTTTGTACAGGGTGATAAGCATGGATCGATCTGCATTCTTCTACATATTGACCTCCAGTTGAACCAGCACCATTTGCTGAAAATGCTATCTTTTTTCCACTGGATGGTTTTGGCTCCTTTGTCAAAAATCAAGTGACCATAGCTGTGTGGGTTCATTTCTGGGTCTTCAATTCTATTCCATTGGTCTATACCAGGCAGTTTTTATCACTATTGCTCTGTAATACTGCTTGAGTTCAGGGATAGTGATTCCCCCTGACGTCCTTTTATTGTTGAGGATAGTTTTAGCTATCCTGGGTTTTTTGTTATTCCAGATGAATTTGCAAATTGTTCTGTCTAACTCTTTGAAGAATTGGATTGGTATTTTGATGGGGATTGCATTGAATCTGTAGGTCGCTTTTGGTAGAATGGCCATTTTTACTATATTAATCCTGCCAATCCATGAGCATGGGAGATCTTTCCATCTTCTGAGGTCTTCTTCAATTTCTTTCTTCAGAGTCTTGAAGTTCTTATTGTACAGATCTTTTACTTGCTTGGTTAAAGTCACACCGAGGTACTTTATATTATTTGGGTCTATTATGAAGGGTGTCGTTTCCCTAATTTCTTCTCGGCTTGTTTCTCTTTTGTGTAGAGGAAGGCTACTGATTTATTTGAGTTAATTTTATATTCAGCCACTTTGCTGAAGTTGTTTATCAGCTTTAGTAGTTCTCTGGTGGAACTTTTGGGATCACTTAAATATACTATCATATCATCTGCAAATAGTGATATTTTGACTTCTTCTTTTCCGATCTGTATCCCCTTGACCTCCTTTTGTTGTCTGATTGCTCTGGCTAGAACTTCAAGAACTATATTGAATAAGTAGGGAGAGAGTGAGCAGCCTTGTCTAGTCCCTGATTTTAGTGGGATTGCTTCAAGTTTCTCTCCATTTAGTTTAATGTTAGCAACTGGTTTGCTGTATATGGCTTTTACTATGTTTAGGTATGGGCCTTGAATTCCTATTCTTTCCAGGACTTTTATCATGAAGGGGTGTTGAATTTTGTCAAATGCTTTCTCAGCATCTAATGAAATGATCATTTGGTTCTGTTCTTTCAGTTTGTCTATATAATGGATCATGTTGATGGTTTTCCGTATATTAAACCATCCCTGCATGCCTGGGATGAAGCCTACTTGATCACGGTGGATGATTGTTTTGATGTGCTCTTGGATTCGGTTTGCCAGAATTTTATTGAGTATTTTTGCGTCAATATTCATAAGGGAAATTGGTCTGAAGTTCTCTTTCTTTGTTGTGTCTTTGTGTGGTTTAGGTATAAGAGTAATTGTGGCTTCATAGAAGGAATTTTGTAGTGCTCCATCTGTTTCAATTTTGTGGAATAGTTTGGATAATATTGGTATGAGGTCTTCTATGAAGGTCTGATAGAATTCTGCACTAAACCCGTGTGGACCTGGGCTCTTTTTGGTTGGGAGACCTTTAATGACTGCTTCTATTTCCTTAGGAGTTATGGGGTTGTTTAACTGGTTTATCTGTTCCTGATTTAACTTCGGTACCTGGTATCTGTCTAGGAAATTGTCCATTTCCTGCAGATTTTCAAGTTTTGTTGAATATAGGCTTTTATAGTAAGATCTGATGATTTTTTGAATTTCCTCTGAATCTGTAGTTATGTCTCCCTTTTCATTTCTGATTTTGTTAATTTGGACACACTCTCTGTGTCCTCTCGTTAGTCTGGCTAAGGGTTTATCTATCTTGTTGATTTTCTCAAAGAACCAACTTTTTGTTCTGTTGATTCTTTCTGTGGTGCTTTTTGTTTCTACTTGGTTGATTTCAGCTCTGAGTTTGATTATTTCCTGCCTTCTACTCCTCCTGGGTGTATTTGCTTCTTTTTGTTCTAGAGCTTTTAGGTGTGCTGTCAAGCTGCTGACATATGCTCTTTCCTGTTTCTTTAGCAGGCACTCAGCACTATGAATTTTCCTCTTAGCACAGCTTTCATTGTGTCCCATAAGTTTAGGTATGTTGTACCTTCATTTTCATTAAATTCTAAAAAGTCTTTAATTTCTTTCTTTATTTCTTCCTTGACCAGGTTATCATTGAGTAGAGCATTGTTCAATTTCCACGTATATGTGGGCATTCTTCCCTTATTGTTATTGAAGACCAGTTTTAGGCCGTGGTGGTCCGATAGCACACATGGATTATTTCTATCTTTCTTTACCTGTTGAGGCCCGTTTTTTGACCAATTATATGGTCAATTTTGGAGAAAGTACCATGAGGAGCTGAGAAGAAGGTATATCCTTTTGCTTTAGGATAGAATGTTCTATAAATATCCTTTAAGTCCATTTGGCTCATGACTTCTCTTAATCTGTCTACGTCTCTGTTTAATTTCTGTTTCCATGATCTGTCCATTGATGAGAGTGGGGTGTTGAAATCTCCCACTATTATTGTGTGAGGTGCAATGTGTGTTTTGAGCTTTAGTAAGGTTTCTTTTACGTATGTAGGTGCCCTTGTATTTGGGGCATAGATATTTAGGATTGAGAGTTCATCTTGGTGGATTTTTCCTTTGATGAATATGAAGTGTCCTTCCTTATCTTTTCTGATGACTTTTAGTTGAAAATTGATTTTATCCGATATTAGAATGGCTACTCCAGCTTGCTTCTTCCAACCATTTGCTTGGAAAGTTGTTTTCCAGCCTTTCACTCTGAGGTAGTGTCTGTCTTTGTCTCTGAGGTGTGTTTCCTGTAGGCAGCAGAATGCAGGGTCCTCGTTGCGTATCCAGTTTGTTAATCTATGTCTTTTTATTGGGGAGTTGAGGCCATTGATGTTGAGAGATATTAAGGAATAGTGATTATTGCTTCCTGTTATATTCATATTTGGATGTGAGGTTATGTTTGTGTGCTTTTCTTCTCTTTGTTTTGTTGCCAAGACGATTAGTTTCTTGCTTCTTCTAGGGTATAGCTTGCCTCCTTATGTTGGGCTTTACCATTTATTATCCTTTGTAGTGCTGGATTTGTAGAAAGATATTGTGTAAATTTGGTTTTGTCATGGAATATCTTGGTTTCTCCATCTATGTTAATTGAGAGTTTTGCAGGATACAGTAACCTGGGCTGGCATTTGTGTTCTCTTAGGGTCTGTATGACATCAGCCCAGGATCTTCTGGCCTTCATAGTTTCTGGCAAAAAGTCTGGTGTGATTCTGATAGGTCTGCCGTTATATGTTACTTGACCTTTTTCCCTTACTGCTTTTAATAGTCTTTCTTTATTTTGTGTGTTTGGTGTTTTGACTATTATGTGACGGGAGGTGTTTCTTTTCTGGTCCAATCTAATTGGAGTTCTGTAGGCTTCTTGTATGCCTATGGGTATCTCTTTTTTTAGGTTAGGGAAGTTTTCTTCTATGATTTTGTTGAAGATATTTACTGGTCCTTTGAGCTGGGAGTCTTCACTCTCTTCTATACCTATTATCCTTAGGTTTGATCTTCTCATTGAGTCCTGGATTTCCTGTATGTTTTGGACCAGTAGCTTTTTCTGCTTTATATTATCTTTGACAGTTGAGTCAATGATTTCTATGGAATCTTCTGCTCCTGAGATTCTCTCTTCCATCTCTTGTATTCTGTTGGTGAAGCTTGTATCTACAGCTCCTTGTCTCTTCTTTTGGTTTTCTATATCCAGGGTTGTTTCCATGTGTTCTTTCTTGATTGCTTCTATTTCCATTTTTAATTCCTTCAACTGTTTGATTGTGTTTTCCTGGAATTCTTTCAGGGATTTTTGTGTCTCCTCTCTATGGGCTTCTACTTGTTTATTTATGTTTTCCTGGAATTCTTTCAGGCATTTTTGCGATTCTTCTCTGTAGGCTTCTACTTGTTTATTAATGTTTTCCTGTGTTTCTCTAAGGGAGTTCTTCACGTCTTTCTTGAAGTCCTCCAGCATCATGATCAAATATGATATTGAAACTAGATCTTGCTTTTCTGGTGTGTTTGGATATTCCATGTTTGTTTTGATGGGAGAATTGGGCTCCGATGGTGCCATGTAGTCTTGGTTTCTGTTGCTTGGGTTCCTGCGCTTGCTTCTCGCCATCAGATTATCTCTAGTGTTAATTTGTTCTGCTATTTCTGACAGTGGCTAGACTGCCCTATAAGCCTGTGTGTCAGGAGTGCTGTAGACCTGTTTTCCTGTTTTCTTTCAGCCTGTTATGGGGACAGAGTGTTCTGCTTTCGGACGTGTAGTTTTTCCTCTCTACAGTTCTTCAGCTGTTCCTGTGGGCCTGTGTCTTGAGTTCACCAGGCAGCTTTCTTGCAGCAGAAAAGTTGGTCTTACCTGTGGTCCCGAGGCTCAAGTTTGCTCGCGGGGTGCTGCCCATGAGCTCTCCACGGCGGCAGCAACCAGGAAGATCTGTGCCGCCGTTTCCGGGAGCTTCAGTGCACCAGGGTTCCAGATGGCATTTGGTGTTTTCCTCTGGCGTCCGAGATGTGTGTGCAGAGTGCAGTCTCTTCTGGTTTCCCAGGCTTGTCTGCCTCTCTGAAGGTTTAGCTCTCCCTCCCACGGGATTTGGGTGCAGAGTGATTTTCATTTTTAATGTCATAACACTGCGTTGTCATCACTCCTACAGTCGCCATTGGTGTTTTTCATTTTATTAATTGGTTTAAAATTTATCCCTGCCTATAATTTAATTTGGTGCTATAGATGGTTTCTTCCTGTCCTCTCTGAGGGGTACAAAGATTTGAGCCTTTAACTGAGGCCTACTCTTACTATTTAAGAGTCCCAAATTGTTGCCTGTGCCCTGAACGATTTGCTGCCTGACCTAACCTGCCCTTGGGGGTTGGACATGAGGTGGCACAGAATCAGTAACACACATTCCAGGAGCAGGTGAGGAACATCACAGCAAGCTCATCTGAACACTGTTGCAAGTTCCTTTAATACCCTCCACCCGTGCCCCACTGGTACCAAAAAAGTATCTCTTCTAAACAGCAGCTCCAGATTGACTGGCATTGTCCCTGCCAGCAATCCTTGGTCTCTCAGGCAGGATTCAATTAGATCCTCCTGCAGAAGATGCTTTTGCAGCTGTGCGGTCCCAACATTTACATAGAAGTCACCCTTGTGTTCCTGCTATACCAAATGAAACCTGAAGATATATCCATCTCCAGAGAAGTACAAATCACATGATTGAAGCACAAGAACATAAAAAGCAAAGCTTCCTCCAACAGATTGTAACTCCTTGGTAATAAAAATCAAAGATACGGAAATGGCTAAAATGTTAGATGAAGAACTTAAATTTTTACTTGTAAAATTATCAGTAATGACATTCCACTCCCTGGGCTACAGCTCAGTCTGCCTCCTTGGAGGTCTGCTTCCATCCAGAACTAGGGTAAGACTGCCAGGGTATACACGGGAACCATTCCATCCTTTTTTATTTTTTACCGCAACACCAAGAGAACACAGGGATAGACCTATGGCTCCATCCACATATGTAGCAAAGGATGACGTTGTTGGGCATCAATGGGGGGATAGGCCCTTGGTCCTGTCAAGGCTTGATGCCCCAGTGTAGGGGAATGTCAGAGCAGGGAGGTGGGAGGGAGTGGGTGGGCAGGTGAGAGAGCACCATCATAGAAGCAGGATGAGGGGGATGAGATAGCAGGTTTCTGGAGAGGAAACCAGGAAAGGGGATAACATTTAATATGTGAATTAAAAAATATCCAATAAAAAAGATATGTTAAAAAAAGGAATACAGGAAGTCAGATACAAGAAGAAGAAGAAGAGGAAGAAGAAGAGGAGGAGGAGGAGGAGGAGGAGGAGGAGGAGGAGGAGGAGGAGAAGAAGAAGAAGAAGAAGAAGAAGAAGAAGAAGAAGAAGAAGAAGAAGAAGAGGAAGAGGAAGAGGAAGAGGAAGAGGAAGAGGAAGAAGAGGAAGAAGAGGAAGAAGAGGAAGAAGAGGAAGAAGAGGAAGAAGAGGAAGAAGAGGAAGAAGAGGAAGAAGAGGAAGAAGAGGAAGAAGAGGAAGAAAAGGAGGTGGAGGAGGTGGAGGAGGAGGTAGAGGAGGAGGAGGAAGAGAAATAGAAGATTTTCAGATTAGAGGCAGAGAAAATATCTTCAAATTTTTCATAGAAAACAACTTTCCTAACTTAAAGACAGAGACAGCTATAAATGGACAAGCTGACAGCATGGATGCATAAGGAGGATCCATCATTCTGCTACGTACAAGACTCACACCTCACCCACAAAGATAGACATTACCTTAGACTAAAGGACTTGGAAAAGGTTTTCCAAGCAAATGGATCCAGGAAATAAGTTGGAGTAGGCATTCTAATCTCTAAAACTTTCTAGAATTCAATGAAAATAAAGGCACAACATGGCCAAATTTATGGTACACAATGAAAGCAGTACTAAGAGGAAAGTTCATAGCACTAAAGGTCTTCATAAAGAAATTGGAGAGTTCTCATACTAATGATTTAAAAATATACCTGAAAGCTCTAGGGGAAAAAAAGAAGTAAACACACCCAAGAGCAGTAGATGTGTAGTAGCAGGAAATAACCAAACTCAGGGCAGAAAACAATCAATTAGAAACAAAGAGAATAATACAAATAATCAAGAAAATAAAGTGTTAGTTCTTTGAGGAAATCAACAAGATTGACAAAGCCTTAGCTGAACAACCTAAAAAGCAAAGAGACAGTATCCAAATTAACAAAATCAGAAATGAAAAGGGAGACATTACAACAGACACTGAGGAAATTCAAAGAATCATTAGGTCTTGCTTCAAAAGCCTGTATTCTGCAATATTGGGAAATCTAAATGAAATAGATAATTTTCATGATAGATACCACTTACCAAAGTTAAATCAAGATCAGGTAAACTATCCTATAAAATCTACAGAAATATAAGCAGTCATTAAGAGTCCCCTCTCCCCCCCAAAAAGCCAAGACCAGATGGTTTTAGCACAGAATTCTATCAGATTTTTCAAAGAATAGCTAATACCTAGTCTCCTTAAATAACTGTGCAAAATAGAAACAGAAGGAACACTGCCAAACTCATTCTATGAGGCCACAGTCACACTGATCGCTAAACTACACAAAGACTAAGCAAAAAAGAGATTTTCAGTCCAATTGTCCTCTTGGTGTAAAAATACTAAAAAGAAAAAAGAATACTTATTAGCAGAATCCAAGCACACATCAAAAACGTCGTCCACCATGAACAACTAGGCTTTATCCCAGGGATGCAAATGTGAATCAACACATAAAAATCCATCACTGAAGTAACTGCCATATAAATACATTGATAGAAAAAACCATATGATCATCTCATTAGATGCTGAAAAAGCCTCTGACAAAGTCCAACATTTCTTCATGTTAATAGTCTTAGAGAGAGCAGGGATACAAGGTGCATACCTAAACATAATAAAAGCAACATACAGCAGGCTAATAGCCAACATCAAATGAAATGGGGGAAACTTAAAGCATTTCCAATAAAAACAGGAACAAGACAAAGCTGCCCACTCTCTACCTATTTATTCAACATAGTTTTTGAAGTTATGGCAAGAGCAATAATATAACTAAAGGATACAAATTGGAAAGAAAGAAGTCAAATATTGTTATTTGCAGATGATATGAGAGTATATATACATGACCCAAAAAACTCTACCAAAGAACCCCTACAGCTGATAAACAGCTTCAGCAAAACAGCTGAATAAAAATTAACTAAAAATAAAAAATAAAAAAAATCAGTAGCCCTCCTTTATACAAACGATAAACTGGCTAGCTGAGAAAGAAATCAGGGAAACAATACCCTTCACAATAACCAAAAATTAATATAAAATATTTTTGTGCAACTCTAACCAAGCAAGTGAAACACGTGTATGACAAGAACTCCGTGTCTCCAAAGAAATTGAGGAAGATGTGAGAAAATGGAAATTCCTTTCTTGCTCATGAATCAGAAGGATTAACATAAAAAATTTGGCCATCTTACCAAAAGCAATTTAAAGTTTCAATGCAATTCCCATCAAAATTCTAACAAAACACTCTATAGACCTTGAAAAAGCAGTTCTCAACTTCACAGGAAAAAAATTAAAAAAACAAACGAAACCAAACCAGGGTAGCTAAAACAACCCAATACAATGAAGGAACTTCTGGACGTATCACCATCCCGCCATCAAGTTGTGCTACAGAGCAATGGCAATAAAAGCTGCATGATATTGGTTTAAAAACAGACAGACTGATCAATGGAATGGAATCTAAGACCCAGAAATAAATCCACATACCTATGGACACTTGAATTTTGATAAAGAAACCAAAGCCATACAATGGAGAAAAGAAAGTATCTTCAACAAATGGTGCTGTTCTAAATGGATGTCTGCATGTAGAAAGAGGACAAATAGACCCATATTTATCACCTGCACAAAACTCAAATGGATCAAAGGCCTCAACATAAAACTTGATACACTTAGTCTAATAGAATAGAAAGTGGGAAATAGTCTTGATCTCATTGATACAGGAGACAACTTCCTGAACAGAACACTAATAGCTCAGGCCCTAAGGTCGACAATTAATAAATGGTACCTTGTGAGACTGAAATGCATCTGTAAGTCAAAGGACACAGTCAATGGGGCAAATCAGCAACTAAAGCTTGGGAAAAGATCTTCACTAACTCTACATCTGAGGGCTCATATCGAAAATACATTTAGACACCAAAAAATCCAAATAATTCAATTTAAAATGGAGTACAGAGCTAAACAGAGATTTCTTTTATTATTGTTAAATTATTTTATTTATTTACCTTCCAAAAATTGCCCCCTTTCTTGGTCTCACCTCCCTGCATTCCTCATCCCATCCCTCCTTCCCTTTGCTTGTGAGAGGGTACTCAACCACCCACCTACCCCGCAACTGACAGCTTGCTGACCCCTTGCTGCCACAGTTCTGAGAATCAGGCATAGGCCTGCGAGGTTTTAAAAAAAAAACACAATTTTTACCTTTTCTAGCTGCAATTTTAAGAGAATCACCTTGTTACCTGCTAAATCCAATAATCACAGTCAGAGATTTTTCTAAGAGAAACAGCCATCAGCTCCCTTACCATAGAAGCTGAGAAGCTGTTGGTCCCTTTAAGATTGGCTGTGCAGACACGCAGTCCCTGGGGGGGCTTCTCCAGCTGACCTTGACTCCTAACTACAGGATCAGGACTCTAAAGGCCAATTGAGAGTGGTTTTTATTTATTTATTTGTTTTTGAAATGAGTTAAAACTAAATCAAGGGGTGAACAACCAGCATTTAAAGTTTTAACCATTTTTTCCTTTAAACATGAAACACCAAGCATTTAAGCAATGAGAAACAAAAGCCACAGACATAAACTGACAGACATGGACAGCTTGGTGCACCAAGGACAGACAATAGACATAGAGGGAAAGAACTAGATGGTAACCCACCAAAGGGACCCAGATATCCTACCTAAAGGACCCAGAACCAGAAATAGCATTTTCTCCAGTAGGAGCCAGCAAGGAGGCAGGAGGTTTCCCACCCTCCTTCTGTCCTTAGGACAGCTCCGAGACAGCTTACACTCCTTTGTCTTCTCTTTTGCCAAAGCATCCCCAGAGAGTTGGGGAGGACTGTTTTTCTCAAACCCATTCTCTCTTATGTCTAGACTGTAAACTATTGCTAGTCAGGGTCTAAAGACTAAAAGCATCTATGAGAATTGACTTTGCTTCTCTAAATTTTAGCATAACTCTAAAAGAACATATACACAAACACACTTTACCATTACCTTGTCCCTTTTTTACAAGGTTTACTTGTCTCTATCCCAAATATTTATTTTTCTTTGCACATGCTTTCAATTCCTGTGGTGTCCTTCACTATCTCCCACTTACTGGGGCTCCAACTTCATGGTGCCATTCACCCAATACGTTCCTTCACTTTGCCGGCTGGCTCCTGGAATGACCCCATCAGTGAGTGATTCCTCTCTTGCCAGTCTCGGTGGGACTTCCACTTGAGAGCACCCACGCCGCCATGGTACCAAGAACTGGGCGTAGACCTGCAAGGTTAAAGAAAAAACACATGCTTCATGTTTTAAGAATGCCAAAGCTTTACTGAGGTTCATAGAATATATACCCCAATTCCACCTGGTGGAAAATTCCAGGAAGCATAGTGGAAAAACGGTTTTCGCCCTCAAGAGAAAAACAGGAACAAAAACAAACAAACAAACAAGCAAAAAAAAGAAAAAAGAAAAAAGAAAAAAACAGGAACTGACTTAACAGTGTTACTGCCCAGACTAAACAGAGAGGTCAAGATGTTCCTTTGTTAGGAACAAAAGGCTTCCACATGCATCTGCAAGGTTCAACAGGGGGAAAACACTGATGGGGTCCAGGAGAGTCTTACAAGGCAGACAGCACTCCCAGTGCCGGGCAGTGACTAAGCAGGTGTTGCTCTCCTTAGCAGGAGACAATTCCTCTGCCCAAATCTGGCTCAGTCTTTATGAGTAGTTATCCAGAGATGGGCAACTTTTGGGACCAATGCCCACCTAAGACAGGGGCTCTGAGACTAGCAGATATTCCCAAAGGTTTCCCCAAAGTGTCCTAAGACAGGGACTACTTTAAAAAATAAAAAGGGGGGACTCCTGGGCCCCATCAGTGTTTGCCCCTGGCTGAGCCTTGCTGATGCATGTGGAAGACTTTTGCTCCTAACAAAGGAACATCTTGACCTTTCTGTTTGGTGTGGGAGGTAACACTGTTAAGCCAGTTCCTGTTTTTTGTTCCTGTTTTTCTCTTGAGGGCAAAAATCTATTTTTCCACTATGCTTCCTGGAATTTTCCACCTGGTGGACTTGGGGTATATATTCTGTGCACCTCAGTGAAACTTTGGCATTCTTATAACATGAATTACCCAAGTATATGTTTTTTCTTAAACCTTGCAGACCTGTGCCTGGTTCTCGATACCATGGCAGCATGGGCACCCTTACCCAACCTCAGCCCTGCCAGCATCCCCCTTTTCCTGGGGCATCAAGTTTCTGCAGGATTAAGCTCATCTTCTTCCACTGAGGTCAGACAAGACAGTCCTCTGCTACATATGGGCCAGGGGGCCACAGAACAGCCCATATGTGCTCTTTGGTTGGTGGCTTAGTCTCTGGGAGCTCGAGGGATCCAGGTTAGTTGACACTATTGTTCTTCCTATGAGGTTGCAAGACCCTTCAGCTTTTACAGTCTTTCCCCTAACTCTTCCTTAGAGCTCCCCAATCTCAGTCCAGTGGTTGGCTGAAAGTATCTGCATCTGTCTCAGTCAGCTGCTTGTAGAGCCTCTCAGAGGACAGCTGTGCTAGGTCCTGTCTGGAAACACAATATGGAATCAGTAATAGTGTCAGGGTAGCTGTGCACGGAATGGATCCTAAGTAGGGCTGGTCATTGAATAGCCTTTCTTTCAGTCTCTGCTCCATTTTTGCCCCTGAATTTTCTTTAGACAGGGACAATTCTGGGTCAAAATTTTTGAGGATGGGTGGATGGCCCTATGTCTCAACTTGGGGCCATGTCTCTCTACTGGAGGTGGTCTCTTCAGGTTCCGTCTCCCCACTGTTGGGCATTTGAGCTAAGGATCAGGTCTGGGGGCAGAGAGACAGGAAAGAAACCCAGATGGCCAGGAGAATGAATGGAAATCGGTACCTGGGGTAGGGGTGAGGGACATCTCTAGGTTGTGCCACAGACCTGTTATAGGAAAGGCTCCCAGGAGTCTATGGCAATGACTTTAGCTGAGATTGCTAGCAGTGGGGATATGGAACCTAAAGTGGCCACCTCCTATAGCCAAGCAGGACTCCCAGTGGAGGAATAAGGACACCAACCCACCCACAAAACTTTCAACCCAAAATTTGTTCTGTCTATAGGAAATGCAGGTATAGCATTGGACTATAGTCTAAGGGAATGACCAATCAATAACTGGCCTAACATGAGACCCATGTCATGGGCTAGCATCAATTCCTGATACTGTTAATGATACCCTTTTATTCTTAGAGACAGGAGCCTAGCATGACTGTCCTATAAGAGGCTTCCCCCAGAAGCTGACTGAAATAAATGCAGAGACCCATGGCCAAACATTGGATTGAATTCAGGAAGTCTTAGGAAGATTTGGGGGAAGTATTGAGGGTGCCAGATGGATTTGGCACTCCACAAGAAGACCAGTGGAGTCAACTAACCTGAATTCCTTGGGGCTCTCGGAGTCTAAACCACCACCCAAAGACCATACATGGACTGGACCTAGTCCCTTCCATATACACATATGTACTAGACAGATCCTCCACCAACTGGAGTGGGTGCTGTCCCTAAAGCTGTGGATCCTAGTCCCCTAACTGGGCTGCCTTGTCTGGCTTTACTGGGAGAAGATTCACCTAGCATTGCAGAGACTTGATGTGCCGAGGTCAGGGGATACCCAGGGGCCTCTATATGTTGACAGAGGAGAAGGAAGGGAGTATGAGGGAAGGGACTGTGAGGGGAGGACCAGGAGATGGGACAATGATCAGGATGTAAAGTGAATAAGTAAATTAATTAATGGACACAAACCAATAGATGAATAAAATAATTCAAAACTCAAAGCAAAAAGCAAGAACTTTTTCTCAAATCTAGGGAAAGAAAAACACAACCAAGCACAAAAGGCATTAAGAATTCCCAAAAGCTTTGCCCATGCAAAAATCTTTTCATGATGCCCTGTTGTCAAGACAGCGAAAGTAGAGAAAGCAAAAACATAGGGAGAAAATTGTAAGGGGAATTTGCCAGCTCATTTACAAAGGCAAACGTAATGGAAAACATCAGACCTCTAAACAGGAACCCTAATGTCCAAGAGGCCATGGAATTCAAGCTCTCAAAATAAATACCTGGCAACCAAGATCGACAGATATACCCAGAAAAGTTAACTTTTACAATTAAGAAATGAAGCCATTGAACACAGTCACCTGCTAAAGCAACTCACAAACACCAGGTAAGCTTTGTAGATGACACTTGAGCAAATTCTAAGCCCAGAGTGTCTCAGTGTTTTATTGCTATGAACAGGTGCCATAGCCAACAAAAGAAAAAAAAAAAAAAAGAGCCTTCGATTGGGGACTTGCTACAGTTTCAGCAGATGAGTCTCTTATCAGCATGGTAGGAAGCAGGTAGCCATGGCACTGGAACAGAGGCTGAGAGGTTTACATCTTAATCTTCAGGCAGCAGGCAGGGACAGCAACATTAGGCTTTTAAAACTAGAAAGCGCACCTCTACCCCAGTAACGCACCTTCGCCAACAAGGACACACCTACTACAACAAAGACTCATCTCCTCCAGCAAGGACACACCT
Organism: Rattus norvegicus; assembly: GCF_021556685.1. Lineage (NCBI taxonomy): Eukaryota > Metazoa > Chordata > Mammalia > Rodentia > Muridae > Rattus > Rattus norvegicus. The sequence continues at coordinate 123,299,546 of NC_141542.1, read as the reverse complement.
CCTAATCCTTCTCAATAGTCTACCAACTTGGAACAAAATAGTTCCTGTGGGGGGTCATTGGGACCATTTTCATTTAAACCACCACACAGAAGAAAATGTGGGAAAGAGGTAGTCACAATCATAAGATACAGGAAATCCTTTCTTTTATGTGAGGAAGGCATGAACAAAGAAGAAGGAAGAAAAAAATTAATCATATCCAAATTGGCAAAGTACAGTCTTATTATATAAAAAGGGGAGAAGGAAAAAAAGCAAATAAGAATGTCATCAATAGAAAAATAACAAATTTATAGGAATCATTGACCATCTCTTAATAATAACTCTAGTTCAAATGGTCTTGAGTTGCTGACTAAAAGATTCAGGCTAGATAATGGTAATAAGAACCAAGAATTAATCATCTGAAGTCTCCAAGAAACATATTCATTGAGAGTGAAGATACGGAAATCAATATAGCAAATGAATGGAAGCCGGCATATGTGTATTCTTATATGTGTTAAAATGACATCTAGCCAAATTAGAAGAGATATAGAACACTACTCTGTATTTATAGAGGACACAATTAATTAAGAAATGTAATAGATATACATATATATGAACCAAACTTTGGAGTTCTTATTCTCATAAAGCAAACACTAATGAACGTAAGAGAATGGGCATATCCTGATACAGTAATAGTGGGTGAGCTTATGATGCCACTCTTGTCAAGATATCTTGATACAATAAAAATCATTTGAGAGTAAAAAAGTCAACAATGAGACTTCAGTTAATTGTGTCATTGACAAAAGAAGAACTTAGACAGAAATCCAAATATTTCAACCATCGTGTACAAAAATATACATACCTTGCAGACTGTAGAATGTCCCCTAAAGTAGACCACCTTGGGCCACACTGAAAGTTTAACAAATATAAAATAATCTAAAAAATTTCTTATGCCTTATAAAATGTTAATAAGCTAAAACTAAAATCAGTAGCAACAGAAACTATGCAGAGCACACGAATACACAGACATGGAGGAATATACTCTGATGAACAATGGGTCATCAGGAAAATCAAGGAAGAAATTTAAGTCTGCCTAGATTAAGATCAAAATGAAGGCATGGGTTATCAGAACATTTTAGATGTAGCAAAGGATTTCTAAGAAGAAACTGTAGAGTTGTTCACTTTAATAGGTAAGAGTAATTTAGATGAAATAGTTTAATAATATACTTCAACAACTTGGAAAAATTAGAGTTCAATAAGCCAGCCCCTAGGCAGGCAATACTAAATACCAAGCAGAAGTTAATGAGATGAAGACTGAAAGAACAATTCAAAGGATCAATTAAAGGAGAGGAAGTTCTTTGATGAACCGTCAGCAAAATTAACCAGAAAAGAGAGAAGAACCAAGTCAATGAAGTCAGAGGTGGAAAGGGGACCCTACTATAGAGACCATTGAAACAGAGAGCATCATTCTCAAACATCCAAAAACCTACAATCCAAAAAGCTAGAAAATCAGAAAGGACTGGGTAAATTCCTAGACACATATGACCTACAAAGTTTCAATCAGAGATGTAAATCAGGCAAATAGATCTATAATGAGTATCAAGATTGAAGCAATAAAAAGGATTCTTCCAAGAAAGAAAATGTTAGGATGGATGAATTCTACCAGACCATTTAATAAGTTATAATACAAATGTTTCTCAAATTGGTCTATAATGTAGAAAAGGAAGGAGTGAACCCAAACATTCATTAAATCAGGGATTATTCTCATGATTATTCTCATGTGCAAACCAGATAGCCGCAGCATAAAAGAGCACCAACAACAACAACAAAAAAAAAAAGAAAACTATAGACCCTGAACAGAGATGCCAAAGTTCTCAGTAAGATATTGGCAAATCAAATTAGACAATACACCCTGAAGACCAGAGGCCAAGCTAAGAATGGTGAGATGCCTGCCATCACAGCACTTGAGAGGCTGAGGCAGGGGAATTACTGAGAATTCAAGGGCAGTCTGGACAACACAGTGATTTCAATTTTAACCTGGGATATGGAATAAGACTGTACGAAATCTACGGTGACCATGCTAGCTTGAGTAAGAAGGGCTTCCATAGGCTCACATATATTTGATTGTCTGGTCACCAGGAGGTGACACTGATTGAAAGGATTAGAAGGATAAGCGAAAGTATAGGCTTTTGGGGTGGGATGGTATCACTGGAGGATGGCTTTTCAAAAGCACGTGCCAAGCCCAGTTAGAGTCTCTCTCTCTCTCTCTCTCTCTCTCTCTCTCTCTCTCTCTCTCTCTCTCTCTCTCTCTCTCTCTCCCCCCCCCCACCTCTGCTTAGTAATCAGGATGTATCTCTCAGCTACTGCTCCAGCACCTGCCTTTGTGCCACAATCCTCCCTGCCATGATGATAATGGACTAAACCTCTGAAACTGTAAGCCATCCAATTAAACTCTTATAAGAAGTTGCCTTGATAACGGTGTTTCTTCACAACAATGAATACTGACTAAGCCAATGACCAAGCTGGTCAGCGGAGGTTTCAACATAGACAAATCCTTGTAATATAGCATATAAATATAGTTATACTGGCTAGTTTTGTGTGTCAACTTGACACAAGTTGGTGTTATCACAGAAAAGGAGCCTCAGATGTGGAAATGTCTTTTGGAGACCCAGCTGTAAGGCATTTTCTCAACTAGTGGTCAAGATGGGAGGACCCAGCCCATTGTGGGTGGTGCTGTCCCTGGGTTCTATAAGAAAGCAAGCTAAGTAAGCCAGGGGGAAGGAAGCCAGTAAGAAACATCCCTCTGTGGCCTCTGCATCATCAGCTCCTGCTTCCTGATCCACTTGAGTTCCAGCCCTGACTTCCTTTGGTGATGAACAGCAATGTGGAAGTGTAAGCCGAATAACCCTTTCCTCTCCTACCTGCTGCTTGGTCATGATGTTTGTGCAGGAATAGGAACCCTAACTAAGACAATAGTCAAGGGCAGAAATCAAATATAGACAGAGCAGGTCTCTGACAAAAAACTAATGTCTCTTCCCGAAGACATTAGAAATAAGGAAATGCCTCAAGACTGTATACAATAAACCCATGGCCAACACTGTATTAAACTGGGGAAATTGGGATGCTTGTCATCCAACATCTGGACCAAGTCTCTACACTTTCATTCCACACTGTGCTCAGTCTGCATCTTAGATAAAACAATGAGACAGTAGAAAAACCAAAACATATAGTTAGAAAAAGGGAGAAATCAAAATATCCCCATTTACAGATGAAATAATCCTGTACTTAGAACCTAAGTATATGTTCTACATTAAACTAATCACCTAAAGACTCCACCAGAAAACACTGACAAATGATTTGAAAAAAAAAAAAAAACTTTCAGCAAAGTAACAGGATACAAAATCAACACACACACACACACACACACACACACACACACATCAGTACCTTTTCTATATACTTGTTAAGGAAAAGAAAAGTCAAAGGAAAAAAATCCCATTCACAATAGCCTTATTAAACAAAGAAAGGGAGGGGAGGGGAGGGAAGATGCCTTGGAGTCAAGTTAACTAACCAGGTGGCAAAGGTTAAATCAGTAAGACAGGAATTAAAGACACCAGAGGATGAAAACCTCCCATGTTCAGGGATGGACAGAATAGATATTGTGAAAAGGCCTGTATTACCTACAGTAGCCTATGGACATAGCAAGTTTGCAGACATATCGGGTTACATGAGACAACATTAGTTGGCCTTAGAAAGGAAGTTATGACATTTGCCACAACATGAATGGGCCTGAAAAACATTGTGCTGAGTCAATAAGCCAGACGCGAAACGAAATCAGTTACACACAGAGAGTAAATAATGATCACTAGACGCAGAGGTGAAAAGAGACGGGACAACGGGGCGATGCGGAGCCAAGCAGCAGGTGCACTGTCCTAATTAGGGTTAATATTGCTGGGATGAAACGCCATGGCCAAAAGCAACTTGGGGAGGAACTTCACTCACAGTTACACATTATGGTTCATCATCAAAATCAGTGAGGGCAGGAATTCAAGCAGGGCAGGAACCCAGAGGCAGGAGCTGATGCAGTGGCCATGGAGGAGGGCTGCTTATTGGCTTGCTCCTTACGGTGTGCTCAACCTGCTTTCTTAAAGAACCCAGGACCACCAGCACAGGGATAGAGCCACCACAGTGGGCCCTCCCCCATCAACCACTGATAAAGAAAATGCCTTACAGGCTTGCGTACAGCAAGACTTTATGGAGGCACATTTTTTTAATTGAGGTTTCCCTCCTTTCAGATGACTTTAGTCTGTGCTGAATTGGCCTAAAACTCTCCAGCACATGCATTAAGTCTAGTACAATGTGAGAACACAATGCAGGAAGTGCAAAACACTTTTTGTAAAGTAGATACAAGCTGCTCTTGTCATAACCAAGTAGCTGTGCGATTATAGATGTATTAATTTGCTTCACTGCATTAATCAAGGTACTGTCTTTCTGAGTCCCATAATATGTTGTAAATCTCAAATATGCATAGTGCAATGCATTTTAAAATAACAGTATGAGGCCAGTAGGGTGACTCAGCAGGCAAAAGCCCAGCCTACTGACCTGAGTTCAATCCCAGAGATGAACTCATGGTGAAGGGAGATAGCTGACTCCTGAATGGTATCCTCTGATGTATAGATACACACACGTGTGCGCGTGCGCACACACACACACACACACACACACACACACACACACACACACATATATATATATATATGGAGAGAGAGAGAGAGAGAGAGAGAGAGAGAGAACACAGCAGAGGGGAGCACAGAGACACACACATACACAGAGAGACACATACAGAGAAAGGCACACACAAATAAATAAGACCACGAAGTTTTTCTTAATAATAGCAAATGAAAAAAGATTAACATTAAGCTTCAGAAAACAGCTAAATGAAGTGTCAATTGTGGTGGTAACTGTAGCACCGTCATGCTTAACACATAATCATAAGAAACATAAAAAGAAGAACCTCACAGACGTGGACCTTATTTATTGAGAGCCTCACCACACAGTAAAAGCTTCAGTCCAGGAACTGGTCATTCGAACCCGTGGCTCACAGGCAAGGGACCTAGTGAGTGTCAGGTCCTATTGCTTCAGTGTCACAGACACTCTGCATAGAGCGGAGCAATGGTTACTGTGGGTATGGCTCCCTGTAACTGTGAGTAAAGTGGAAATGGGTCTTAGAGACAGACGTGAGCAAGTTTACAAGGAAAGGCACACATACAACAGTGACATCATTCAGCCAAACCCAGGCAGGCAGCTGGTGCTCCTTACTGCTACAGTAAACTGTCCACCATGGCCCGCCCACCCGGACGGAATCAAGCACGCAGGGCATACGACAAAATGTTCCCTGGCAATCATCAGCCAAATAGAATCACTTAGGACATGATGTTCCTGGCATGAAAAACATGCCATGTTCAGGCAAGCTACCTCTTCAAAACAGCTACCATTTTTATAAAATGATCTTTAAGGCTTCTAAAGGCCCTATGCCAGTCACCTTATTGTATGCCCATTGGTGCTGGCTAAATGGGGCAGGATGGTAATGTCTGATGTCATTTCTCTGCTCTGCATGAGTGCTGATGTGAAGGAAGCTTTCTTTGGGGGAGACGGGAGCAGGAGTTCAAGGGATCAAAACCTCAGCCATGTGCACGCTAAGCAAGCACCCTGCCTAGAAACCACACCCCATAGTATTTCTTTTTAATTAAGTATGACTGTTTCGGGATGCTTGGTCTTCGTGCTCAGAATCAAAAAATCTCATTTATTTTGTCAAGTTACAAAACAAAGGCAAATTTCTAAACACATTTCATGAACAGAATGAATGAATGAATGAATGAATGAGGAAGGAAGGAAGGAAGGAAGGAAGGAAGGAAGGAAGGAAGGAAAGAAGGAAGCACTTCTTAGCAGAGTGACAAGCTCAACTTTGGGAAGCCTGGGTTCAAGTGCCCAGCCTGCCAAAGGCTGCTATCATATCAGCTTTGGACAGGAAGCTACCTCACCCTGTGTGCCTTTGCTTGGGCACTGGAAGTCAACCATTCACATAGAGCTTATCCCATGTGTCAGACCCGGTGCCAGGCAGAGGGACATATTTAGGATGAGGCCCCTGGATTCATAAGTTTCCTAAGACCCAAAACTCTCTTGAAGTTCTGAGATTAATAAAAATACCTAGGAAGCGATTTCAAGTCAGATTGCTAGGAGATTACATGTGCAGAGTGCTGAGGACTGCAGAGTTCTCCCGATGACTCACACCCTTACCACACCCGCAGAGCTGCCTCCATGCCGGACAGGGTCCTCTGGATTTCATCCTCTGTTTCCACAGCACTGACCTCTGGCTCCCAGGAAGAAGGTACCATGGCTACATGGTGCAGGATATCTACCCATTCCAGCCTTGATATAAAGTGTTCCTCCCGATTCAGAGAGTTGAAAGGATTAATCGCCACTGTCCAGCACACCGCTGTCCTAGCTTGTCAGACCCTATGACAAAACCCTTGGGTATTATTTGGAGGGAGGTGCATCTGACCCATTTTATAGTCATTTGTTGCGTAAGGACATCCAGGATTGGGTGAGAAGTAAACCCCAGATCCCATGTGGTCCCCTGTGTCCACAACTTGGCAGGTGCCCAATCCTATTAGCCAAGGAAAGTGAAGGACCAAAGGGCCAGTCTTACCCTTGCCCATTTTCTGGTTCTTAAGATAATTAGTTCTGTTCCAGATCGTGTGTTAGCTTAGTGATTTCCTCCCTGGATTGTATCTGTTTTGGCTTTGAAGGGGAAAATGATATACTGGTTCTGGTTTAAAAGACATAAACCAAATAATGTTCAGCTGAAAAATAATGTTCCTGAAAAATCATATCCTGACACAAAGGCTCGTGTTAGAGTCCTTTGTTTCCAGAGGAGTGGGGAAGTTACAGGGCAGGGGAATTATAAAGCAGAACAAAATACAGGGGAGAGGCAGGGCTGATTAAAAGCTGGTGCTGTCCAGTCTTTGGGTGATAGGCTGGGTATTCCAAAAAGCAGCAACCATAATTCTCAGTAAGTCTTCACCAAAGAACAGGAGACTGACTTCACACTTCACCCTTGTACCCGTTAGGGTAAATACAAAATGGGCTTCTGCCAACATTCTACAAGGGGAGCCTCCAAGGAGGGAGGGAGAAGCTACGTAAGTGTGTAGTGGTGTACACAGCTCACCTTTAAGAGGCACCTGAGGGCCTCTAACAAGGGGCCTTAGAGGGTCATGTTGTGATAGACAAGATGTGCCCCCATTTGACACGTTCCTGTTCGGTGTCTTTACTCAGGATATAATGCTTGTACATGGCATCAGTGGGTCATATCTACTTCCTGCGTTATTATTACTACATTCTTGATCAACTACTGGGTAGGTGAAAGTTATAGACGCTCTCCTGAATCCAAGAATAATAAGGGCGGAGTCGGATTTCAATTTGGAGAGGTTATTCTGCTTTAGCTTGCTGTGATTGGTGCCCTGCTGGAGCATAACCTCAACAATTTTGTTATAATTAATAATTCACTCAGAATCTATGCCTGAGAGTAACGCTGGGTATGAATGGGTCCCCTAAAAACCAGAATTATCATTTGCCCAATTATGTCTAACTAGGAAGCTAGCATGTGTAATAAGAACCCAATAAACATTTTACCACACAGGGGGATTAATTGAATAATTAAAAGCCTTTCCCACTTAGCATGAATAATTAAGAAATCTAAAGGAAATACAGGCTGAATTTTCAACAAAAGTTTCGGAGGCCAATACCAACTGTGCGTTAAAAGCTTAGCTCTATTTGATGCATCCAGTTGTGGGATATTCAGTACCTAATGGACTGTTCCTTTGGATCTTGTTATAACAAGTTTTGCTCCTGAAGAATAAACAGTATACAGATTTTTTAACATTGTCAGGAAAGATGCCCTCTTACTGTTTAGTTCTTGCCCCTGTAGACAACGGGTGTGATCTAAAAGCCAGTCCGTGGCATTGTAATCACTGTGGCCTTTGGCTAGGTAGGAGAGTTGGAGTCCTGAACTTAGTTTCAGAGATTATCGCACTGGTTTTAAACGCAAATAGGGCATTTTATGTGCAAGATACACTGGGACCCATTTATAATGAACATAGTTCCCTGTACAAATTCATTTCCATGGTTTATTATCCAAAATTTGTCCCTGGGGAGTGAGGGAGGCTCTGCAACTCTCCGCAGCTCTAACCCTCTGCGCTCAGGGGAGCCCCGCCCCCTCTCCTGAAGCTCTCTATCAGAACTTCACCGCTGTCAACAAGCTTCTTGTAGGTTGAATTATGAGGAGCGACTGGGCTGAAGCTCAAATGAAAACCAAGGTTTCTCCCCTGATCACCGGTCAGAATAATTAAAATAGCTCCTTGATTAGAGGTGCAACACTTCCTGCCCGTGTGACTGGCTATAACTCAAAATGAGCGTGCTGCGTCTTAGATTTGATGTGAATATTTACGGCCTCATTCTCGGGGAAGTTGGGGGGAGTCTTGCAGTCAGTCTGTCACCGAGGGAAGAAATGTTGCTCTAAAGCAGCGAAGTCTAATCCAGAAGTAGAGCAGGGCAGGAGAGTGCAGAAAGTGTGACTTCAAAGGATGAGGTTGCAGGCAGTAATACTCAACTTGACCCCTACACTCTACACCCTACCTCCCCACTCACCCTCACCCCCAACCCCTGTAGGCTTCCGGAGTTTGATGTGATTCCAAGGGATGGGGTGGTAAGGCTCTGTGTTAGCTGTTTGCCTTTTCTATGTCTTCCATTCTTCCTGGTCACATTTATTGATCAGCCACGGGGCTCCTGGCAGAGCTAACAGATGGGTGTCCGGGCAGGATGATAAACATCGAAAGGGGTCTGATGACGTCATAGCCCATCCCCCGCCCTCTGTGTTCGGCTTTCCTGCTTTCCATTTCTGGCAGCAAGAGCTGCCTGGTATGCCAGACGCTTGACTTGTACATCACCCTCTTCTTGAGTCATTTACTAGTCTCTCCGGTTCTCCCAAGTAAAGTCCTGAGGCTTCAAAGCCTTCTCTGTTTTTGGCAGTTCTAGGCACCTGGTAGGATCCACAGATATTGCCTGAATAAATAACCGCCCAGATGGGTAAATATTCCAGTGAGGACAAATAAACAAACAAAGCCTCTCGTCCAACAAATGAATGGCTAAACCAAATAATTGCAGGCTGTAACAAGTGGTGACTGAAGAGTGAATAGGTAATTAGGGAGAGAGAAATCTCCCGGGGCGGGGACGGAAGTGGGGAGAGTGGGGACCTGCAAGAAGAGTCTGAAAAATCCCAGAGGCTGGAAGAGAGGGGAGGCGGGGAGCCGGAGACCAACACTGGAGGTCTTCCCCTTTAAGAAGAACAGAGAGAAAAGAGAAAGTGAGAAAGATTAGAAGAGGTTCCTGAACAGCCCTCAAGTTTGCACTGCACATGTAAAACAATAGAAATATCATTGAAGGACTGATTTATAAGTAGCCTGTAAACTGCAGGTGCCGAGACTTTCCCACCACCCCTCCAGGGGAATGTGACCGCCTGAGACACCTTGGTCTAAGGCAGAATCTGGTACCCATCTCACTAATCCTCAAGTATTAAGATTCCCATTTCCTCTGTTATGGCTTCAAAAGGAGAAAGCCTTAGCAACACATCCCAGGCCTTAGCAACAGCCCCCAGGCTCTTGTATGGCTCTAGGCTCTGCGTTTTCATATTGAATCCAAGCTCTGGGTGCCTCCCTTATCTGTGACTTGGTGGGAAAAGAGGGAATGTTCCATTATTAAGATCTCTCTCTCTCTCTCTCTCTCTCTCTCTCTCTCTCTCTCTCTCTCTCTCTCTCTGCCTCTTTCTCCCTCCCTCTCTCCTTCCTTCCCTTCCTCTTTCTTTCCCTCCCTCTCCACCCCTGACCTCCTTCTTCTGAATGACTAATTCTTAGCTGGTCTGGAAAATCAACACAACTTGCTTGTTTTCTGCACTTTCTAGACTTTCACTGTCCCGCAGGCAGCAGGTCACAACTGCAAAGGCAGTCTAGACACGGAACACAATCTTTTCTCTCCCTAAAGAGAAGATGCACTTCTGCTTTGTCCTCACCCTTTGGGGCAACCCACTAGCAGGCATTATAGAGACCTCACCACCATCAACCCCCACCCCCACCCCATACACACTCTATTGGATTCCCCTGTAGAACAGACATAACTTATGGGCAACCAACTCTTCACACTATCCTTGCCCCGAGCTCTCCAGACAGAGTCATGCAAGGCCTAGTCTTCGTCCTACAGATGAAGATTCTTGGTAAGGACTTGCCAGGAAGGACTCAGCCTCACTTTACTCTCACCGTGCAGCCGCAGTTCAACCCTGCCAGTCACCCTCATGAGTCTATCCAGGTGGCCCAAACTTGAGGATGTGAACAAAAACTTCTACGAAGAAGTCGTCTGGCTAGGACAGAAGGAAGAAGCTTCTGGAAGGAAGCTGTGTCAGCAGAGACCCAGTGACTAACTCAAATCTCATACAAGACAGGGGTTGGTTACAATGTTTTGGGAGTCCAGAGACCAAGTACATTATCTGAAGCGGAGTTCTCATCCTCCAAAACCAACATTCCTTGCCCACCTCTGTGTTAGAACTTTTACCTTTCAACAATAGATTATAAATAAATAAATGAATGAATGAATGAATAAAAAGACTTTTGGACTCTATTAACTTAGCAGACAACTAGCTTCTACCTACCCAAACGCTAAGACTGGCATCGGGTAAGACACTGAGCCTACAGCAGTGCTTTCCTGTTCTTGCCATTCTGTCTCTCTGAGGGACCCACCAACATATTTTAAAATTGCCTTGATTTATAACTGCATAAAAATATTTCCTTTATTGTTTATTTTCTGTGTGTAAGGGCTTGTCCACAGCCCTGTCCTTGTCCCTGTGGAAACCTGACCGGGACCACTACTGTGAGTTTGCTGGAAGTTAAACACCGGTCTTCTAGAAGAGCAGCCGGTGCTCTTAACTGCTGAGCCATCTATAGTACAGTGAGACTTCAAAGATTTGGAGACCAATAAAATGCTGCAAGTCAGACACCTAGTATAAGTCACGCTTCAGTGCAATGCTCAGACACACCCTCATTTGCACTTCTTCATGCACAATTACTTTGATTTTGAGGCAGAATCTCATCTATCCTAGAATCTTGAACTCCTGACCCTTTGGACTAAATATTGGAATTACAGGACTGTGCCACCATACCCAGCTTCCATTGCCTAACAAAAGTGTGTGTGTGTGTGTGTGTGTGTGTGTGTGTGTGTGTGTGATGCATGGCTCTGTGCACCTATGGGTGCAGGTGCCTGTGCGATTCAGATTTGATGCCTAGGAGCTGGAGTTACAGGTGATGTAGGTGCTGGAAAGCAAATTAGGTCTTTTGAAAAAGCAGTATGCTAACGTCTGAGCGATCGACCCCACCCCCACCCGCACTGCCTCCCACCCTTGTTTGTCTTTTACAGAGAACAAGTAACATCTTTCACCTCCAGATGCTGAAGCAGTGGGGGCAGACCCCTGAGGTTCTTGTTGACTAAGTTGGCTCATGTGCTCTTCTCTGGAAAACAATTCTATTCAGGTCCAGGGGAATCACTTGTCCAGAGAGGAAGACTTACATTCAGAGGACAAGGCAGGAGCTGTTACAGAAGGAAAAATGACGGCTCTGAGACATGGCATCAATTGAACAGATGGCACTGCACCGCAATGTCCAGAGAACCAATTCAGGAATTGCTAGCATTTTTAATGAGTACCCACTACACGCCAGGCATGTGTAACCCAGAACAGAAGCATCCTCCCAGTTTTCAAGTATTTAGGTCACTGCTGACTTGACCTAAAAGTTTTCTTTATTCTAAAGAAGATCAGGAGGCAAAGAACAAATATTTAAAGCCATGGATTCCTTCCTTGTATCAAGCAACCAAATGGCTGTCCCTGCTACCGAAAGGTTTATTTACCCAGGACCCTGAGGAAACACCCAAGCTGAATGCCCACGTTCTGGGACTATGAGGTTCTATGTGTTTATTCTTTGGATAGGAGAAATTCCAAAGTGGAATAACTTCGGGGCGTTGACCTTGGTCTCCTCCGAGGACTCGGTCGCATGCCCTCACAGTCTGAAGCCAACTTGCTCAAATCTAGACAGCCTTGTTACTACCAGGTCCCAGATTCCCTCCACTATTAATGTGCTCATCTTTAAAATGGGGGCACTGGGCGATCACTTCTATTCTCTATAGAAATTAAGTCTTAACTGAATCAATTGAGGAAAAAATATGCAGTTTACCCTTCACTTAGCGTTCAAATCCACTCAATGAATGTTACTGCTGTTAGGGAGAACCCAGGAAATGGATTTCTGGGGACCAGAGATATTAAAGTGGTTGAGGGCCTATGATTATGACAATTCCTTGGTTTGGTTGGTGTTGAATAGGACAGCAATATTCTTCCAGAAACAATATTCTTCCAACAATGATTCATAAATTTGGATAGAACAATTTCTTTTTGCTGTTATTAGGTCATAGAGGACACCTTTTTTATTTTTTCAAAAATTTAAAGACCCTGGTCTTTTAAAATAAATATACCAAGTAATAGTATCTTCAAACAACAAAACAAAACAAAACAACTCTGTATGATATTCAGCCTTCCTGAGTTGTGTGATGTGGTCAGCCAACCAACAGATAGAAATATAAACACCCAGAGGTAGGCACTCCCTTCCACTCCGTAAAAGACTCCGAGACCAAGTCTAGAAAAACTGGCACCCATTTTAAAGTAATCACCATGTGAATGCAAACATGCGTACATGCAGATGCACAAACCAATGACACCTGAGGTCACAGTCATTGATGAAATCAAAGCCATAGAGATTTCCAATAAAACTAACAGACATAGCAGACAAAGTTATCTTTACATATGGTGCTAAAGTGAATGTGATTTTAAAATGTTGAAGATGTGTTAGTATTCATAAGATTGTGTGTATTAAAAAGACAGAGTTCAAACTCAAACTTTAATCCCAATCCAGCATCTCTACATTCACTCCAGCACCCTTCCCAGTTCTCTCATTTGGAACTCCATTCCTGGGTAGTAAGAACCTTGACAATCATAATAATAAATATTCTATTGACATATATATATATGTTACATGGTTTCAGAATTTCTAAACAACAGCTCTGTGGAAAAAATACTGTCTATAAGATTTGAGTAAAAAGTTATATTCTCATAGAATATACAAATGACTGTTGTCTGGTTTTGGGGATAATTCTGTTTTCCTTTGCCTCCTTCAGTATGATCATGTTGTCCATTTGTGTCCTTGTTAGGATCTATTTCCTGTTGCATTCTATTTCAGCCTCTCATTTTTCATTTCTGAGACACATGTGCTATTGTCATAGATGTACTTCCTTCAAAACCCTCTGGAGGGCATAATGAGGATGCACTGTATGAAAAATATCTATTTTCAATAAAATAGTAATAAAAATCAAATAAAAATGAGATGAAGTCTGTAATCATTTTTTAACATTGTATTTCAAGATACTAGCTAATATAGTAAAGCTATAAATTTTTCATTAACTGTAAAGGAGAAAATTTCCTGTTGTTTAAGAATAATAATGCTATCTACCTAGAGAATGTAAAAGGATCTATACATATGTTTCTAGAGGCTGTGAGAGACTTACTGGCCAAAGTCAACATAAATAATGTAAACACGTGTGTGTGTGTGTGGGTGTGTGTGTGTGTGTGTGTGTGTACATACGTACTTTAGTGTCAGACATAAAACAACATTTGAAACCATTAAACTATCAGTGATATAGAAGAATATCTTAAAAGACATGAAAGAACTCTATGAGAAGAGTATAACATTAGAGAGGTGACAGTAAACAGGACAATCAGTTTAAGCTCTGACTTTGATATCTTTGGCAACATACACAGGTCTCCTCAGAATTATTTAGATAGCTGATACATTCCAGTCAAAGTCAGGACAAATTTGTTTTTCCTTTGGTAATTTTTTTTAATGATTCCAAAACAGACAACGAACAACATACTCATAAGAGGAGGAAAAATAAGACAAGGGATTTGCCCCCTACGTGTTCAGACTTAAATCTAAATATCTAAAACAGGGGAGCGTATACACGTAGATACTACCGAATGGAATAAAACACAACCAGAACCCGTGAGCAAGTCAGTTATGGAAGAGCTGGCTTTGCAAGCCACTGTAAAATTAATGGCTTCCACAATGCACAGAGCAGTGTCAAATGATCACCCATATGGAAACAATGCAAATTGAATCTTATTTCAATCAGACAAAAAAGAAAGATCCTAAGTAAATTAAATCTTAAATGTGAAAGGAAAAACCATAAACTCATTGGAGGCAAAAGAGCAGTCTTTTATGACCCCTAGGGAGGAAGAGTTCTTAAAAAAAGTGTGTATATGTATGAAAGCAGAAAGACTGCTACATTAAAATTAGAAACCGTTTTCATAAGACGTCAAAGGAAAGCGAATTGAAAAACAGAAGTAGGGAATATATCTGTTACGTATGTAGTTGACAAAGGGCTGTGTGGTGATTACATAAATGTTCTGCAATTACAGACATGTGCCACCATACCAAGCACACACATAAACATCTTGAAATCTGCTACCACTCAAGCACCGGTCAGGATAGAACTGAACCCTCATATCCTGCTAACGGAGAAGAATCTGTACACTCTCCCTGGGAAACAACCTGGCATCATTTCCTATGTCGAGCACCTGCATGCCCTCTGGCCAGCCCAACTCTAGTTCCCAAGATCAATGTTCATGCCTCTGTCCAGAGATGAGTTAGTGTTTCATCGCTGAGAACAGACACCATGACCAAGGCAACTCATATAAAAGACAACATTGTTTGGGTCTAGCTTACAGGTTCAGAGGTTTAGTCCATTATCATCATAGCAGGAAGTATGGCAGTGTCTAGACAGGCATGGTGCTGGAGCAGCCAAGCATTCTACATCTTTATCCAAAGGAAGCCAGGAGCGGATTGTCCTCGGGCAGCTAGGAGGACGGTTTCAAAGCCCACCTCCACAGTGATACACTTCCTCCAACAAGGCCACACCTCGTAATAGTGTCACTCCCTAGGCCAAGCATATTCTAACCACCAGACAGAATTAGAGGTAATCAAACAAAGACAGTGATGGAGTATATATGTTGATTGTGGTCTACTCACTCAATGGGTCATCCCTGAACAGTGGGAATGAAAAGCTACAGCTACACCAACAGAATCCATATTAACCCAGACTTGATTTTCTTTGCAAAGTATTGAACTGTCAAAAGCTCTGCTGCATCCCTGGGATGTAGCACGCGTGGAGTACCTTTCAAGGATGGCAACAGCATCTAGTGAGATGACCTTGTGGGGGTTTTTTCCAGTTTGCCTATATGGTGGATTATATTTATGGATTTTCAGATATTGAGTCACCCCTGCATCCCTGGGATAAAGCCTGCTTGATCATGGTGGATAATGTCTTTGATGTATTCTTGGATTCAGTTTGTTAGTATTTTACAGACTATTTTTACATCAATATTCTTAAGGGAAATTGGTTTGAAATTTTCTTTCTTTGTTGAGTCTTTGTGCAGCTTAGGTACCCGGATGACTGTGGCCTCATAGAATGAGTTTGACAGTGTTCCTTCTGGGTGTTTTTTTTTTTTTAATAGTTTGATGAGTGTTGACATTAGTTCATTTTTGAAAATCTGGTAGAATTCTGCACTAAAACCACGTGGCCCAAAAAAGCAATTTGACAAAATCCAACACCCCTTCGTGTTAACAGTCTTGGAGAGAGCAGGGATACAAGGGGCATACCTAAACACAATAAAGGCAATATACGCCAAGCCAATAGACAACCTTAAACTAAATGGAGAAAAACTGAAAGCATTTCCACTAAAATCAGGGACAAGACCAGGCTCTTTACTGTCCCCATATCTGTTCAATACAGTACATAAAGTTCTAGCTAGAGCAATAAGACAGCTAACGGAAATCAAAGGGATACAAGTTAGAAAGGGAGAAGTCAAAGTATTGCTATTCACTGATGATATGACAGTATACATAAGCGACCCCAAAAATTCTACCAGAGATCTATAGCTGAAAAATACCTTCAGAAAAGTGGCTGGATACAAAATTAACTCAAAGAAATCAGTAGCCTTCCTTTATACAAGTGATAAAAAGACTGAGAAAGAATTTAGGGAAACAACACCTTTCACGATAGCCACAAATAACATGAAATTTCTTGAAGTAACTCTAACCAAGCAAGTAAAAAAAAAACTGTATGACAAGAACTTCCACTCTCTAAAGAGAGAAATTGAGGAAGATCTCAGGAGGTGGAAAGAGCTTCCTTGCTCGTGGATCTGTAGGATTAACCTAGTGAAAATGGCCATCTTACCAAAAGCAATCTACATATTCTATGCAATTTCCATAAAAATTCCAACACAATTCTTCACAGATCTTGAAAGAACAATTCTCAACTTCCTATGGAAAAACAAAATACCCCAGAGTAGCTAAAACAATCCTGAATGATAAAAGTACTTCGGGAGGTATCACTGCCCCTGACTTCAAGCTGTACTATAGAACAACAGTATCAACAACTGCATGGAATCAGTATAAAATAGACAGCTGGATCTGTGCAATCGAATCAAGACCCAGAATAAAACCACACACCTTCAGACACTTGACCTTTTACAAAGAAGCCAAAAACCATACAATAGAAAGAGAGGATCATATTCAACAAATGGTGCGGGTCTTACTGGATGCCTGCAAGTGGAAGAATGGAAATAGATCCATATTTATCACCCTGCACAAAACTGAAGTCCAAGTAGATCAAAGATCTGAACATAAAATCAGATACACTAAATCTAACAGAGGAGAAAGTGGGGAATAAGCCTTGAACTCATTGGTACAGGAACAGCTTCCTGAACAGTACACTAATGGCTCAAGCACTAAGGTCAAGAATTATTAAATGGGTCCTCATCAGACCACTATCAACACACACACACACACACACACACACACACACACACACACACACACACACACACATATATATATATATATATATATATATATATATATATATATATATATATATATATATCATCATCAGGACAAAATGACAGCCTGCAAAATGGGAAAAGATCTTCACTAATCCTACACTTGATGGGGGGCCAATATCCAAAATATATAAAGAACTCAAGAAGCTAGACCCCAACAAACCAAATAATCCAATAGAAAAATGGGATACACAGCTAAACAGAGAATTCTCAACAGAGGAAACTTGAACGGCCAAGAAGCATCTAAAAATGTTCAATGTCCTTAGTCATCAGAGAAATGCAAGTCACATGACTCTGAGATTCCATCTTCCATCCAGTCAGAATGACTAAGACTAAAAACTCAAAACACAGCACATGCTGGCGAAGATTTGGAGCAAGAGAAACACTTCCTCCATTGCTGGTGAGAGGATAAACTTGTGCATCCACTCTGGAAATCAAGTTGGCAGTATCTCGGAAGATTGGAACTAGTTCTACCTCAAGGCCCAGCTATACCACTCCTGGGCATATACCCAAAAGATGGTCTACCATCCCACAAGGACACTTGCTCAACTATGTTCATAGCAGCTTTATTCAAAATAGCCAGAAACTAGAAACAACCTAGATGCCCCTCAGCTAAAGAATGGGTACAAAAATGGGGTATATCTACACACTGTAATATTTGTCAGCCATTAAAAACAAGGACATTGTGGATTTCACTGGCAAATGGATGGAACTAGAAAATACCATGCTGAGTGAGGTAACCCAGACTCAAAAAGACATGAATAGTATGTACTCATTTATAAATGCATATTAGCCATAAAGTTCATGATAACCATGCTATATTCAATGAACCTAAAGAAGCCAAGTAACAAGGAGGGGACAAGGGCAGATGTTTGAATCTTTCTAAGAAAGGAAACAAAATAGCTATCAGACAGCAGGGGAGAGAGAAGGGAGATCTGGGGTAGGGAGAGGGCCCAGATGGTCTAAGGGGAAATTAGCTGAGATGCTTCACAGTGTGGGGGGATATAGATCTGGAATGGCCACTTCCTGTAGCCAGGCAGAACTCCCCTTGGAAGGATAAGGGCAGTGACTCACCCACAAAGCCTTTGACCAAAAATGTGTCCTGACTACAAGATGTGCAGGGACCAAGGAAGAGCAGAATCTGAGGGAATGGCCAAGCAATGACTGGTCCAGATTGAGACCCATCCCACAGACAAGAACCAATCCCTGGCACTATTAATGATACTCTGCTATGCTTGTAGACAGAAAACTGAGAGACTTCACCTAGCAGCCAATGGAAAGAGATGCAGAGACTCACAGCCAAACATTAGAGAGCCTTATGAAAGAATTGGGAGAAACATCAAGGAACCCAAAGAGGACAGGGACTCCACAGGAGGACCAACGGAGTCCAGTAACCTGGACCCTTGGTGGCTTCCAATGACTGAACAAATGACCAACCAAAGAGCAAGTCTAGGATAGACCTAGGCCCCCTGCCCATATGTAGCAGATGAACAGTGTGGTCTTCATGCATGTCCCCTAACAAATGAAGGGGGGGCTGTCCCTGAGCCTGTTGCCTCCCTGTCTGCGGGTCCAATTTCTGTAAATGGACAGCCTTGACTGGCCTCAGTTGGAGAGGGAAGGGAAGAATGGAAGAAGGACTTGCATGGGAGACATTGGAAGAAGAAAAAGGGCTCATATTGGGTTGTAAAGGCAATAAATAAATTTACTAATAGAAAAAGAATAGCAACAGTTTATAGGATCAAGGAGGAAGGGAAATGGGGGGGGGCGGACAAAGGAACTATTTGGCTTTCATGTCAAAGTTCTTAAACTAGGTGTTGGGTGTATAGTTCCTCATTGTCCCACAGCACTTTATGAATGAATTTACACTAGAGTAATCTGGTTCTACTGGTTGTTTTAGTAAAATGTATAGCCATTTTAAAACGTAGTTTGAGAGGAACACACATAGCTTAAGAACACCCTTCAGTTTACACCAGCACACACAGGTATCAGCACATATCCGTGAGGACGAAGTATCACAGGTGAAGGTTTGAAAGGTTGCTCAGTCACAAAGGATGATTGTAGGGTGAGAGGGAGGGCATAATGACAGGTGTCCTTGTATAGTGTTGCCGTAGCAAACTATAACACAGTGGATGAATTACACAGAAGTCATTGCTTAGCATTCTGGCTTCTGCGAGAGGAGTACCAGGGCACTGCATCTGTTGAGGGCCTTTGGTTTCCATGGTCCCATGGAAGCAGAGAGAGGGCTTAAGAAAGGGTGGGGCTAAAGTAGAAATACCAAACTCCTTTAGAATTGGTGTCAATCCAACCATCTCTTAGAGGTTCCATTATTGAAGGCTGTTGAACTAGGGATTCTTAAAAAACAAAACAAAAAAAAATGTTTGGGGACAGCATGTTTTAACTATAGCAATAGGAGTCAAGAAAATGTTGGTTACAGTTTTATTTCCGAATTTTCTACAACGAGGACCAATTTGCAGATGGATTGTGTTAAGTTAGAGTTTTACAAACTTGAAAAAAGATTTGGAGATAAATTGTTGCTCGTAGGACAGAGTCTCACTATGCAGCTAACTGGCCTGGAACCTTCTGTGTAGATCAGGGATTGTGTTGACCTTGAAGTCACAGAGATGTGCCTGCCTCTGCCTCCTGAGTACCACAGTCTGTAGAGAAATTGAAGTGAGGAAGAAAGGAAGGAGAGGAAATAGGGAAATGGGAGGGAGGGAGGGAAAGAGAGAGGGAGGAAAGAAGAAAGGGAGAGAAGGAGAGAAGGAGGGAGAGAGGGAGGGAGGGAAGGAGGGAAGGAAGAGATATGGGAGGGATAGGGAATAAAGGAAAGATGGGGAGGGGAGGGAAGGGGAGGAGGGGGGAAGGGAGGGAAATGAGAGGGAGGGAGGGACAAGCCAAGTCTTTAGTGTCTGTAGGGTGGGCTGGGAAGACAGTGAAGCTGTGTAGATGTCCCCGCTCCCCTACCCTCACAGGTCAGTACTTGTGAAATGCAGCCCCGTCTTCTGCAAGCTCTCTCAGGCTTACCTGCAGGGAAGAAGCTTCTGGCTGCTCTCTGCAGGGCTGACCTTCTCTGCTTCGAGGGGGTGTAGGATTGAGTGACTCACAGGTCTCTGCTTCCATGGAAAGGAAAGAACCTGCCTGTGGGTTCTCAGAGGAGACTCCTAAGTTTTGCTTCCAGGGAGTTTCTTCAGAAAATATGCTAATCAGCTGCCCTGGTTAGAAGGGACTTGGATGCTTCACCACCTCTTATCAATTATTCATAGCATAATTTTTTCAGAACACTGAGTTCTTAAACACGAATTGTGGTTTTTTTTTTTCTAAAACAGGTTTAAAATTCTAATATTTTCCGATGACAAGATTTGTCCTAGCTGAAGATTAGGCTCTCTCTTTTCTGTTTCCTGTCCACCAGTAAATGCCCCCTTCCCCCAAGGATAGTAATTACATTTGCAAATAAAATCATTTTTAAATGTTCTACATTTAAATATATAACACAATAAGCCAATGTCTCATCACCGTCCTCCAAGCAATGTTAGGTTCTGAGGTGGGTGGGGCATTAACATCAGAGGGGCACTAATGTGATAAATGGAGAGAACAGCTTTTAAAGGGTAGGGGAGGCACTGACCTTTTCCAAGGCGGTTTGTAAATTCGGTATTATTTATGGCATGCAGATTTGGAACTGCGAGAGTTTCTAACCTTGAAGACTATACATCCTGAAGCCGTGTTCCATTTGGGTAACTTTAAGACACTCTGCTGAAGGGCGGGAGACAGTTCCCTTTATCTCACTGCTCAGGGTGGTCCATCACATCTGTTAGGGTATTGTGGCCATTAATGCGTTACCACATAGCGTGTTTGTAATTTCAATAACTCACATATCTTAAGGCACTTATAATCAAAGTGATATGTAGTCGGCATTTTCAGAATGGAATGCTAAGAGAGAGGAAGAGAGACCAGAAAGAGATGAGCTATAAATGACAAATATTTTAAAGTGTACATCCTGGTTAATTTAAATCTAGTCTACATGTGTGAAATTGTTGGTTTTTTTTTTTTTTTTTTGGTTGGTTTATTTTTTATTTTCTCCTGGTTGCTGTTGTTCTTCTTGTTCTTGTTGTTACTGTTTTCTTCCTCTCTTCTCTTTCTTCCTTTTCTTCCTTCTTCCTCCTCCCCCTCCTTCTTCCTTCCTCTTTGTCTTCCTCTCCCTCCTCCTCTTCCTCCTCCTCCTCCTCCCCCCCCCTCCCCCTCCTTCTCCTCCAATTACTGCACAGCACCACAACGAGACATGCTAACATTTGCTCCCCAGCTTGGCATCCTCTTGAGAGCAAATCTAAGTAGGTTCCACTGCCGGGAAATTCTGTGTCATCCATCGCTCGGCAGCACTGCAGCTTCTTTTCCTTGACTCCTTCATTCATTCACTCGTTCACTAAACATTTAAGTAAGCACTTATGATGTACCCCCTGTACAGGATCCCAGACAGGTCGCTGAGGGTCAGGCTGTTCACAGGAAATCACTGCTCTGGAGAATTCTGTCCTTCTCCAGTGTAGCCTCTTCTCCATGTGAAGACCTTGCACTTGGCACCTTTTCGCCTACGCTTACCTCTGTACAGATCTCCACTCCTGTTTACAATTAACCCACCCCTGTTCTCTTTACCTCTGAAACTCTGTCATTTAGGAACAGCTCCACATTAGAGTCCATATGATCCCAAGTCCCAGTGTGATTCACATGTCTGAGTCATTGCTGTTTGGATAATATTTTAAGGCCATAAATACAGACACGTATGGAGATGCACAAATAATGAGTGTATGACCAACCCTAACCTTGGGTTAGAAAAAGGTCTCCCTTTAGGGATGAAAACTTCCGATGGCACAGAAGGCGGTGAGAACAGAAGGATCCCAGGCACGGAGCAGAAGGATCCCGGATGGAAGAATCTGTGTGATAGGGATCGGAAAAGCCACATGGTGAGAAACACAGCTGCGACTCGGTTAAAAGTGAGCTGGGTTACGAGCCATTCAGCTGGGACCCGAGACAAACAAGAGAATCCAAGGCTGCTGTCAGAACTCTTAGGCTTTGTGTTATTTTTTAGTAGCTGTGACTGAAATTCCTCAGAGAACGACTTAAAGGAGGGCTAGTTTAAGCTCACAGCTTCAGAGTTTTGATGCACAGTCCTCGGCTGTGATGATTCTGGGTCCTTGTGCGGCAGTGGACCATGGTACAGGAAGCTTCTGGTCTGTGTGAGACAGAGCATCATGGTACATGAGCCTGTGGGGGTGTGAAGCAGAGCATCATGGTACCGGAAGCTTTTGTCGGGGTTAGGCAGAGCATCGTGGTACAGGAAGCCTGCGGGAGTGTGAGGCAGAGCATGATGGTACAGGAAGCTTTTGTCTGTGTGAAGCAGAACATCATGATATGGGAAGTTTGTGTCTGGTGAGATGGATAATCATGATAGAAAAGCTTCTTTCTGTATGAGGGAGAGCATCATGATACAGGAAGCTTCTGTCAGAGGGAGAGCATCTTGGTACAGGAAGCTTGTGGTGGTATGAAGCAGAGCATCATGGTACTGAAAACCATGGCGGTGTAAGGCACAGTTTCCACCGTCTTCTAAAATAGTGCCCACCAGTTGGTGACAACCTAGTCAGCGCATGAGCCAGTGAGGACATTTCACATTTCAGCCCTAACAGTTTCTACCACATTTAGTCACACTGGTCACACCAGAATAGCCTTGATTATTCATTGTGCCTAAGGGCATGGGTTCTCATTAGAGAGCCTAGATTTATTCGTTCCAAGCAACTCCCTTTTCTGTTCTCTCGCAAAGTCCCAAACTGAAAGGACTTTTCTGGCCATTACACACCAGAACTCGGTCACACCTTTTACCTACTGGGGTCAGAGTTCTGATGCTGAGACTAAAAAATGCCAGGAAGCAACCTCCCCCATGTATTTCTGAGTTACCCACAGTAGCCTCCACTGGGGACCTTGGGTTCTAGTGATTTGCCACCTCTCTGGTGGGCATCACTGTGCTGATGCTGACTTTCCTGTTTGGCACGTTGATATGATAGTAAGGATGCCCAGTGCCCACAGGTAACATGTATGCCTGACATTGCTCCGAAGGATTACAGACATTAACCCCTTTTGTCTGGATGACAGTCTTGCAAGCTGGGAGCTATGATGATCCCCATTTTTCAGGTAAGGAAACTGAGGCATAGAAAGATTGCATAGAAGATCTATTTCAATAGTTACTACACTGAATTGTATTTTGCTTATTTACAAGAGGCTCTGTGACACGGCTGTAATCTTATTCTGATGAACCTGGTAATGTTGCTCTTTCTTCTTTCTGTTTGGTGTATTTGAGACTTAGGGTGTTCTCTGCAGTGTTCATCTAATGATGGCCCTATGATGGTTTCAAAAGAATATGAAACATGCTTCTGGTGCTATTTGTTGACTGGTTCTAATGTGTTAGTGATTTTGGTTCATTATAATTAATAACAAAATTTGCTTTTGTTTTTACACACTCCAGGCACATCTATCCTGTGTCAGGCGGTAACCGCATTTGAAGGAAACACTAGAGCCTTGTCTCTAGGATCACTGTCTCTCCTTCTCCTCAGGGACTGAGGCTGCAGAATCACTGCTGTTAAAATGGACTCTCTCCTTCCTGGCTAGACAGGAGAAGCCGGTTCTCTCATCAGGAGCCGTCTCAGGATGACTGCAGTTCACAGTAAGCTGCTCCATATTTGATGAAGAGCTGGAGGAGAGGAACTCAGAGTCTCTGAACACAAAGAAATGCTAATTAGCCTAGTTTGATTGGCACACGTTGATGTCACACGCCCCTTAAATAGGAACAATTATTAATTGTTAATGAAAACGAAGGAACAGGAAAGTCAAAGGAAAAATCATCTCTTTCTGTGGCCCTTGAATGTCATCCCAAGGTGGACTCTTGAGATCACTGTGAAGGTGACAGTCAGTTCAGGCACCTCAGGAATTTAAGGATGTCACAGAGTTGGCTATCACAAAATAATTGGTGTGTGTGTGTGTGTGTGTATGTGTGTGTGTGTGTGTGCTTGTGTATGTGTGTGAGTATATGTCTTCTTGTGTTCATGTATGTGTGTGTGCATAGGTGTTCATGTATGTGTGTGTATGTGTGTGCATGTTCATCTCTGCCATTGTGATTTCTCCGTTCAATGCAATTTTTAAAGGATAAGACATTTCGTCAGGTATATTTTGCCAATTTCCATAAAGTTTAGGGATTTCTTTGTGTTACAGCCACATAAAGCTATTTTTTTAAAGCTTTTCCCTGTACCTAGGATAAAATCAGGAGCATCACATCAGCAGTCCCTTTATGCGGCTGGGTTATGATTCTACAGTTCAAAATGTCCTTATTTCAAACCGGCCTGAGGGAAGTCTGGCTAAAATCAAGACTTTGGGGATACATGTAACTTGACACTAAACAAATTCTGAGGCTCGCTGTTTATCTTTCTTTCCATGTTGGGTCCCAGATGTGTGCTTTTCTCTAGGCTGTCTGGAACCAACTGATGTTTTTCTTTTTTTTTATTTCCTTCCAGGATCCTCTGTGAGGACAGCGATTGGTGACAAGAGCCATCAGAGCAAGGGGCAGGCTGACAGGAGTGAGGGCAAAGTGGAGCCAGCCCAAAGGGGCTCATTAGCTCAGCATTCTACATCATGGCTAGAGGCCTTGATCTTTACTAGAAAATTCCATACAGTCTCAAGTACTGAGCAAAACAGACAAGATTCCACTCCTAGGAAGTAAATGATGAAGAAAATGTCTTAATAAAAAGATAATTTTAACTAGTGGCCTTTATCATTTTGTTCAAGCACTTACAGATGGAGTGATCAAGAGGGTAAGTTTACAGTTGGTTTCCATCGTTTTTTCATAGATACCACTTGTGACCCACATATGTACCAGAAAGATGTTCTAGACCAGAACGTACGACATGTGAAGGCAGGATGGACATTTTAAAACTGACAGTAGATAGGAAAAGGTTGATCCCCTCAGAAGTGGAGCTTGAGACAAGGATTTGAGTGCAAATCCCTTATTTGCATAGAGCCTGCCAGAAGGGAAGTCAGTCAGGAAGTCAGGCAGGGAGGAGATCCCTGAAGCTCTAAGCCACTAGGGGCAGTATAGAGCAGACCTCAGCATTTAGCCCTGTTATTATATACCAGCTGCAGGTCTAGTTTTGTTTCCAAGTTTTTATCTACCCGGTATTTCCTGATTGCCCTGTGGCAGGTCTAAGAGCCAAGCATGTCCTTGACTATCTGTATTACTATATACAAAACGAAAGCTGTTGACCAGATGGCTTCCTGGAGCCCCTTCTCTCACAGATTCTCCATAGATGTCACGCGTACCCCTTCCCCCATGCCTGGAGCTTTTGAGTCCAAATGAAGCTACCGGGTGAGTGAATAAACAAAGTGAGATGTGTCCACGAGCTGAGATGGCTCACCTTTTTGTCTCCGCAATTTTTCCCTACTTCATTTCATGCACAACTCAGTGAAACCTCTGTGACTCACTTTGGCTCCTAGAGAGATGAGCATTTCAAAGCTCTCCATCCTCTTATCCTGTAATGATGGCTGACATTGCCCTTACAGAATCTTCCTGTCTTTATATCAAGTCACATTAGCAGTGCACAGTTATGTTCAGGAAATGCCAGGCATTTGGGGAAGCAGGCATGTTCTTTGGTGTCAGATTCAGACCTCCTGCAGACTTCTACCAACAATATACACAATACAACAATATACACAATACAACAATATACACAATGCAACAATATACACAATACAACAATATACACAATACAACAATATACACAATACAACAATATACACAATACAACAATATACATAATACAACAATATACATAATACAACAATATACACAATACAATATACACAATACAACAATATACACAATACAACAATATACACAATACAACAATATACACAATACAATAATATACACAATACAACAATATACACAATACAATATACACAATACAACAATATACACAATGCAACAATATACACAATGCAGAGTGTTCCAGGTACTTCATGCTAACAGAGAAGGGAGCTGTTCTCAAGGCCATGCTTCCAGCTGGCTGTGGGGAGTTCTAAGGACAGGAAATGCTCAGTTTGTCCTTCACAAGATTTTTTTGAATTGGGTGCCACTAGGTAGGGTGTGTTGACTTGGGTTGACCTGTTGTCTACCCCCCAAAGTGAGGCAGGAACCCAGGGCTTCATCACTGGAGATGTCCTGTCTGGTCTTCACTCTGAAGCCTCCAGCAATCTGTATGCCCAGAATCTTATAGATGGATATTTGGTGTTTGGACAAACCATCTTCCCATAAGTCTCTTTCCGTGCTGGAAATGAGCCCCAGGGAAACCAGTAGAGGGGTGGTGAGGGCTGGGTGGAGAGAGAGTTCCTCACTCCAGTTTGTAGAAGTGCCTATAACATCATGATCCTGGCTTTAGAGTTCCCCTCAGTCTTATAACTTCCTCAGCCTCCTCCCAACAGACTACATTCAGTTGTCTCCCAGTCCCTAATTACTGAAGCTCCCCCTTTTCCTTGTGCTAAAATTTAAAGCTCGGTGGTTTTTGTTTCACTATTGTTGGGAAACAGATCTTCCTCCCATCTTGCTCTCTACCTGCTGAACAGGCAGCTTTCAAATCAAAAAGCCTTCCTTTCAGGATTTTTAATATCTGTTACTTTAATAGGTTACGAAGCTGGAAGTTACAGGCATCGGATAGGAAGTGGTAGGAACTCCAGGCAAGCTTGTTTCACTTCAGTCTGATTTTAGCACTTGGGGGTGTAAAGAGCCGTAAGCGCTGGCAAAGCACTTATAAGTGTTACCTAAAAGTACATCCTTGCCAGGTGCAGCAGTGACCAGACTCAGGGCAGAGAGTGCTGCAATTGCTTTTGCAATAAGGAAGAGTTTGTTCCACTCTGGAAACTTTTCATCCAGGAAGAATTCATGCCAAAATTTGCTTAAGCACCCTTTTCTTCCAAAGGGCACAGAATCCTTGAGGATGGCCCCACTGGATGGCCAGACCCCATGAATGCCATGAACAACTTGGGAAAAGTAACCCATGTGACACACACTGGAGTCTAAGCAAACTGCCCAGAAATCAACTGCCTTTAGCACAAACTAACTGATTCTCCACAGAAAGCACCCTTCTTGGCAGCACTGTCTCTCCACAAAGGAGAGATAAGTGAATTAAGCTGAGTGTACACAAACCCTTCCACTCCTCTCAAGAACCACAGGAGAAAGTCTCCCCGCCAATCAGAAGAAATGAAGGTGGCTTTTCATATATTGCACTAAGGAAGTATCTACATTGGCTTCTTGTGTTGGTTTAAGTGAGAATGGTACCCATACGTTCGCAGATTTGAATACTTGCTCATGGCGGTTAGGGTGACACTATTTACAAGTATTAGGAGGTACGGCCTTATAGGAGGAAGTATGTCACTGGGGTTGGGCTTTGAGGTTTCAAAAGCCTATTCTAAGCCCAGAGTATCTCTCTGTTTCCTGAACAGCTGGATGTGGAACTCCCAGCTCCTTCTCCAGCATCATGTCTAGCTGCATGCTGCTACCCTGATGACAATGGACCAAACCTCTGTAAGGCAGCCTCAGTTAAATGCTTTCCTTCGTAAGAGTTTCTGTGGACATGGAGACTCTTTGCAGCAGTAGAATGCTGACTCAGACACTTCTTGATCATAGCTGTTAGCAGCAGCCCAATTTACAGAGATGGCTACCATGGACAAAAGTGGCAACTGCCATAGGCAGCTGTCCCCAACTGTTGAGAAGCTGAGGGATGGGGTGGCAGGAGAATTGTTCCAGAGATATTCATCATGTTTCTGCAGATGTCTAGCAGCCCCTGAGATCTATTTTGCTTGTACAGTCACCAGAAGTGAGGGTGTTGGAGACACTCGCTGGTTCCTCCAAAGTAATGTCTACTTTTGTTTTGTTTATGCACACAAGACATCTAGAATTCACATGATGTATTATCTAAGCCCCCCGAAAATTGCTAGAAGCATGAAGAGACTAAAGACTATAGGTTGACCGGGGAACTGACAACAGTGATTTCCCCCAGAATACAGGAACTGAAGAGACTGTGAAAGTCAACCAGGAGCAGTTGAAAAGAGTTAAACCTGGAGGTGCCTCTGCAAACCTCTATTCTTCACCACCAGCTTTCAAATGAGAAACTATAAACCACAACTAATTCACTGAATGCATCCAATTGGTTTGGGTTACTTATTACCCTGACAAAGTATTTATGTGGTTGAATGTACCACCTTGACTCTCAGAGGTGTGTAGCCAGAGCTTGAAGTAGACTGATGTGGAAAGCTGTCTTCTTGTTCCTCATGCAGAACGTAACCTCTTCTCCTTCTAGACAAAAACTCGCCATTTCTCCCTCCATTCTGTACCAAACACCAATCTAGGAATTTGTCCACTCTAGATTTCACTCTAAGGGTGAAACCATCCACAGTTTTCTGGGTCTGACTTGGTTCTCTTAGCAGAGTGTCCTGAAGGTTCACTCATGCTGCGCCAACAGATCTGTGGGTTGTCTGCCTCCTAGCTGGAGTAAATAGTGCCAGCAATGAACTGGGGATACTGCAGATTCTCAGGACAGATTCAGAAACGAGACTCTCGAATCGTGTGCCATTTCTATCTTTAGTTTGGGTGTAGATGTCATACTGTATTCTGTGACAAATGCTTGTACAATACCACCACAGAGTTGTTGATTCCTATTTCTCCACCTCACTAACACTTTTTAAAGATTTGTTTCATTTTTAACAACATGTACATTGACTTGGTTCCTACATCTGAATGCAGTTGCCTACAGAGACCAGAGGCATCAGGTGTCTCTGAAGTTCGAGTTACAGGTGAGTGTGAGGCATCTGAATTCAGGTCCTAGGAACTGAACTCAAGTGCTCTACAAGTCCTCTACCTCCTAACTCCTGATGCTCACCAACACTTTCCCTTTGTAAAATGATAGTCATTGTAATGAAAGGGAAATGGCATCTCATTTTGGTTTTGAATCCAGTGTGTCAGAAAAGACACTCTTCGGTCACGGTCTCACAGTGTATAATCCTGGTCAATACTCTTGCATCGATATTCACACAGAATGTTGATCCCCCATGCTCCTTGCTTTGGTGATGCCACTGGCTTTGCTGGTAGGGGAGAGCTGGTCTCAGAGTGAGTTTAAAATCATCCTTTCTCGTCAGGGTTTTTATAACACTTTTGGAACCAGCACTAATTCTTTTGGTGTTTAGTGGAATTTTCGAGTAAAGCCATCTGGTCCCAGGCTTCACTTTGCTGGGGAGTTTTTCTTTCTCTGCTGGTTGTTAGCCTATTCAGATTCTGTACTTTGCCCCATTCTAGGCAGGTATTACATTTCCAGGAACTCACTCACGTCTATGAATTGTCTGATCTATCGGTGTTCCGCGGTGCACAGTATTCTCTGATGTGTCGATGTACTTCAGTGCATGGTCTTCTCCCTCATCCCTTCCCCTTGTGGAGCAGTGATGTCCTCCCTGCCACTTCTAGTTTGTCTGCTTGGTGAACTTACTCTACCTGACTGCTCGAAAGTTGTATCAATCCAGAAAAACAGATTTCGTTTCCTTGTGTGATTTTCTTTCCTATTATTTTTTCATTCATTATTTCTATGAGTTCAGCTGTGATTTTTTATGTTTTCTTTTGTTAGAGTCTGATTTGTCTTGATCTCTGTTCCTTGTTGTGTAGTTAGCGTGTCAATTTGAGATCTTAAGAAGAATAAAGACAATGCTAGCTTGTGCCGTGATTTGTTTTCATTTGTCTCATGTTATTTCCCAAACCCCCCTTATGGATTTTCTCTGATGCATCCAAGTTAATGCCTATATATTCA
Organism: Rattus norvegicus; assembly: GCF_021556685.1. Classification (NCBI taxonomy): domain Eukaryota; kingdom Metazoa; phylum Chordata; class Mammalia; order Rodentia; family Muridae; genus Rattus; species Rattus norvegicus. The sequence continues at coordinate 123,269,594 of NC_141542.1, read as the reverse complement.
GGGATTCAAAGGATTGCTTCACTATGAACTATAATCTCATCCCATTGTGACCAGAAAAGATACTTTGCCTAACACCAGCATCTGTGGACTTGTAAAGGCTTGTTTTGAGGTCTGTCTTTCGTGGTCTGTGCTAAGAACACTTCTTGTACCTGTCCAGTTCTCCTGGCATGGGTTTCTCTATGTCTGGTAAATCCAGTTAGCCAATGGTGTTGTTCAAGCCTTCACATCTTTAGCAACTTCTAGTCTGGTTGCTCTATTCATTGTTAAAACAGGGTACGGACATCTCCTACTATTACTCTGTTACTTTCTTTTCTTTTTCTTCTCTCTGACCCTGCTAAAAATTCTTCCACATATATAGGCACTTTGAGGTTTGGTATATGATTCCTGTACCTTCTCGTGAGCTTACCCTTTTATGATTCCACGGTGTCCTTCTTTGCATCCTAAGACAGATCCCACTCACCCCCTGACTGAGTGTGTATTCTTAGCATAGGCATTTTGCTCTTCTGTCTGACATGAGCATGGAGTGTAACTTTCCATTTCTACACTCCCCTGTGCATCTGTAGCCCTAGAACAACCCTCTCAGATGTGTACTCCTTAGTTTTATTGTCAAATTGACACAACCTAGAGTTATCTAGGATAGGGGAACCTCAACTGAAAAAGAGTGCTTCAATCAAATTGCTCTGTGGTTGAGCCTGTGAGGAACTGTGTCTGTTGATTGATGTGAGTGAGTCCAGCCCACTGTGGGCAGCACGATCCCTAGGCAGGTAGCGCTCAGCTGTATAAGAAAGCTGGCAAACAGCAAGCCAGACAGCAAGCAGTAAGGAGCAGTTCTTTAGTTTCCTTATCAGCTCCTGCTCTTATTTCCCTCAGTGCTGGACCATAACTCGGAAGTATAAGCTGACATGGACTGTTGACTCCCATAAGCTCATTTTGGCCAGTATTTTATTTACAGCAACGAAAATCAAAGTGGACAGGTGGTAAATAGTTGCTCCCTATGTTTCCATCCATTCAAGGACACTGCACCTTCTGATTGGGAAATGAACCCACTTACACAAAGCAGTTACCAGTGAGGCTAGAGAGTCAGTTCAGGAGTGAAGCACACTGGTTACCTTTCCAGAGGACCCAGTTTCTATTCCCAGCACCTACATGGTGGCTCACAACCGTCATTAACTCCAGTTCCATGTAAGCTGCCCTCTTCAGGTCTCTGAGCATACCAGACACACCCTTGGTTCAGGCTAAGCACTCATACCTACGAAATAAATAAGTCTTCAAAAATTGAAAATGACAGTGATGGAGGGGAAAGAATTGTTCTACTTATTTTAGGGTTTTTGTTTGCTTATTTGTTTTATTTATTTATGTGTCACTCTTTTTGCCTCCCTTCCCTCTCCCAGTACTTTTGTTAGTAGCCCATTATTTTCCAGTTTGGGGATTTTGATTGACAGGCCACAGATGGTATTTCATTTCCCTTTGTCTGTATGTGTGAATAGTTTCTTTGCATCAAACTGTAATCACATGAAACAAAGTTGTAGCATCCAATTAACTATTAATGCAGCTACACATAGAACTTAAAAGTAACAATAACCTGGGGCTGGGGATTTAGCTCAGTGGTAGAGCGCTTACCTAGGAAGCGCAAGGCCCTGGGTTCGATCCCCAGCTCCGAAAAAAAGAACCAAAAAAAAAAAAAAAAAAAAGTAACAATAACCTAATTTCAACCAAATACAATTCTCTGCTCTTTTCGTATCTCATGTTTTTAATGTCTATAGGTATTACATATCCATTAAGGCATTTGTAGTTAATTTTTACACACTTATATTCTATAGACTCAAGTTAGAATACAGGTCGACATATTTTCCCAGATGAGTATTTTCTGTATGACTTTGTGCTTCTCTCTGAGTCCTTCTGTTCCAACCTGAAGGACTCCTTTCCCTCCTTTAATGGAGGCAGGGATTTTTCATGTTTTCGTTTCATGTTTCATGTTTACATCCCGCCCCTGTAAGCGTTCACTCCAGACAGCTGTCTCAGTCAGGGTTTCTGTTGCTGTGGTCAGATACCATGACTGAAAGTGACTGGGTGTGCTTCACTCCGTTAGCCACGTCCACATTATGGTTCATTATAGAAGGAAGTCCAGGGCAGGACCTGAAGCGAAGGCTTACTGGTTTTTCTTCATGGTTTGCTCAGCCTGCTTTCTTATACAACTTTGGGCACGGATAACAACCTTATGGAGGCATCTCCTCAAAGAAGACTCTCTTCTCAGCTGTGACTAGGTTTTTGTCAAACTGACCAAAACCAATGAAGAAAACACCTCTCTCTCCCTTTAACCTTTTGTACAGAGGTTTATTATGGATGAGCCCCTGTAGCTTTCGATCATCTGGGCAAGCCTCTGTCACCCCTTTGTTGCTGAAGGACAATTCTGACAACTGCCATAGTGTTTGACCTTTTGCTTTTTCCCTTTCAGCACTTCGAATTTATCATTCTGCCCCCTGCTGGCCTACGAGATTTCCACAAGGGAACCTGCCAGTCGTCTTAGGGAAATTCCGTCCTGTTCAGTGGTGGCTTCTGCTTGGCTGCTTCTCTCTGGCTTTGGATGGCCCACTGAACTTGTGCAGGACTATTTTTTTTTTGGCTTTGCCAGAGCTGGAGTTCTTTATTTTTTATTGCTTCTTTCTCTCGTCTCTCCGCCTCTGCCCCCAACCCCAACAGATGCTAATTCTACCACCGAGCTACATACCTCCAACCCTGTACGTTCATTTCTTCCTTCAACTTTAAGAAGTTTGGTGCCATTACATCTTCAAATAAGTTCCCCTCATAACACATGCATTAGCTCAGTTGTTTGTGATATAACGCCTAAGATAAAAAAACTTTTGACACATGGAGGAGAGCAGCCTCTAGATACCTGCCCTTCTTCATTCCTGTCCTCTTTCTGCACCCCCAAACTTGATGGCCTCAAACAAAAGGTTCAAATTTACTGATCCCCGCCCTTTTTATTCGTTGTTATTGCTGTTGTTGCTGTCGTCGTCGTCGTCGTCGTCGTCGTCATCGTTGTCTAACCAAGTCTCCTTTATCATTGCTACACATTCATTGTCGCTACAATGGAGTCTTTTGCCAAGCCGCTCTAGTGAATTTTCAGGCCAGTTTATTTTATTTTTCCGTTCTAGATTTTGATTCCTACCTCTAACTTCATTGCTATTCGTATTGTCACCTTTATCTGCGCCTTATCTGTTTTCGTGATTGTGTTCTCTTTCCAAAGCCCATCTAGCATCTTTATGACAGGGTTTAAACTCCGTCAAGAGCTCACAGGTCCCCATTTTACGGCCAATGTCTGAGCCCTTGTTGTGCTTCATTAGGCTGTGTTCTCTTGTCCCTTGCTGGCCTTACACTCATTTATTGCGATTTCGGTATTCGGGGAATTTGTTTTTAAGACCACAAAGTGGGAACTGGGCTGCAATCTTTACACCATGCCATCTTGTGCACTAGCCAGAGAACCTATCAAACCGCTTCTGAGCTCTTGCTCCCCCTGGTGTCCACGTGGGGAATTGCATCCCTGAAGTGTGGTTCCCCTTGGTTTTCAGGGGTCCCTGAAGTCACCCCAGTGGATTAGTAGTGGCCCCGGCTGAGGAGAGCCAGACCATCTAGAATTTTGAACGTATGGCTCACCATGACCTCAGTCCCACTGGAAGACTTCCTGTGGCTTGCGTTGTGCAACGTCGGGGAAGAGGAAAAGGTCCTCTATCTGCTCCGGTCTCTTCTCTCTTTTACCTTGGCCAGGGGGCTGTAGTTTCTCAGCTCATCTTTAGGCTTACCTCACAGAGGTAGAGTCTTTCTCGGGTGGTTAATAACATGTCTGTTCAGGACTGGGGGAGGAGGCAGAACCTTCTAGTTTCTTTTAAATGTCTTTTCTTTGTTTTTCTGTTTATTGTTTTAAACCGTAATGATCTCCTTGCCAAACTCTTCCTTCTGTGATGGAAGAAACAACATCTGAAGAATGCAGCTGCTGCCTCCACTTACCCTGTCATAAGCTAAGGCAGCATGTAGCTGCCTACATAAGTGTGCCTCTTCCTGCCTTTAGCCAGTCACACTACCAAAAAAAAAAAAAAAAAAAAAAAAAAAAAAAAAAGCAAAGCAAACAAACAAACAAAACTCTACATTGTTTCCATGCACAGGGCAAAAAGAGCAAAGAGTTGGGTCCTGTCAGCAGCTAGGTAAGAGCAGAGGTATTTATTCCTATGTGTGTCACATATAAACATCACATGTAAATGTCACACAGATGTGTGTGAATTAGGATGTTTTATTTACAAACCCTTATTTCCAACGATATGGATTGCTCTAGACAAAACACAAAACACTTTATTTCTCTTGTTCCTCCACAGGAAGACACACAGCCCTGTCTTTCTTCCACAATTCAAGTCATTTCATACTCGCTGTGAGTCTCGGGTCTGGGGTACCCTGAAAATATACCTTAGAGTTTTGCTTTGGATGGAGAGGAATGTCTGAATCTGCTGGAGGGAAGGGATGGGAAGAGTTCTAACCAAAGCTGTTGGATCAGGACCCAAAGAAGCTGAGTCTGTGGCATCAGGGGTGTTGGTAATCTGTGCCTAACCACAGTCTACCACAGTCACTGGCAAGGAGATGCTGTCTACCACTGACCACAGGGTGGTAAGGGGGACTGTCCTGGAGGGGACTTAGACACTATCAACTGTGGGCTTATGAATCCATGGCAGCCAAGGACACTCTTTAGTGTCAACCAGTGTTGATGAGTAATTGCCATTTTATTGCACCACTGGAGTCCCCCCGTTCCCCTCTGGTATTTCATGAGTGGAAAGGGAACCACACAAAGATGGCATACATTAAACATTCCCTCACCCGGGCAGGCACAGCTAACCATGATTTAATATACAAAAAGTCATTAAGTCCTATTTACTGCCTCTCAAGAATCATGGAGCAATAGATACACATTAGGTTTTTTTTTTCAAAATGGATCTATAAATTGCCTTTTCAGTTGATGTTCTGCTAGAATTATCACCCTGTGACATTAAATAGTCTTCTGTAACACAGCTTTCTTGCACGTATCTCGTTTTATTGATGACCACGAGTTTTGGAGGAAGAAGCTGATTATGTCATTTAAGAAGTGGGATAGAAGACTAGAGCAATGGCTCAGCGGCGAAGGGCTTGCTCCTCAGCCTGAGGACCAGAATTTGGATCCCAGCACCCAGTCAGGTCCTCTGTAAAGGACTACAACTCCATCTGTGAGGAACCTGACACTCTCTTTTGGTCTCTATGGATGCACAGACATTCACTTTAGTGCAGGTGTATTCATACACATGGGCACAAACACACATGTGCATGGGTGTGCATGTGTGCACATGCATATGAATAAATACATAGTTTTTACATAAAGAAGTAGAAGAAGAAAAAGATAAGGAGGAAGAAGAAAGAAAAGTAGGGTAGAGAAGAGACCTCTCTAGCCCAAGGAACCCGCATGGACAGGAACATATGGAATATATTGAAAAGGTGGGACACGGTGATATACTTGAGCCCAAGTTTGTCGGGACCCACAGTTCAAACTATCTTTAAGACGCAAGCCACAATTCATGCTTCAGGTCGATTTCCAGATATGATTAGTGTTATCGTTCATCCACTTGTGCATTAAAATTCAGAAATATTTGCTAAGGCTTACAATGTGCTAAACCCCATCTTAGGCACAAAACAAACAAACAAATAAAACAACAAAAAGGAAAGAAATTCCTGTTGTCATAGGATTTATTGTCTTATGAGCCAAGAACTACAGAGGCATGTAATACAAGTACAACCCATAGAAAACCCAAACTTATATGCACAAGGTGAGTCTGCCGAGAGTTTAGGAAATAAGAAGTGTGGTAACAGTACTGGAGCGATGGCTCACAGGTTAAAACCACAGCCGCTCTTGCAGAGCACCTGGATAAATCCCCAGCACCCACATTTTTTGCTTATAACTACGTGTGACCCCAGTTCCAAGGGATTTGATGCCCTCTTCTGACGTCCATGGGTTCCCAAACTACACGTATGTAGTATACATACACACATTCAGGCACACACACTAAATAAATAAATGTTTAAAGTACCATTAAGCAGTATTTATGTCAGGTCACAGCTGTAGGCTACACTCATGCTCTGGTTCCCCAGTAGAGCAAACTAGCCATAGTAGACTCCCCAGTGCTGAGTGACAGACACAAGGAGCCAAACTTTGAAATGGGCCAGTTGTCCAAATACGGTAGATTCAGAAGAGTGGATCAGAAGGAGTGCAGTTCACCTGGCCACATGCCAATGAGTTTCTTTTACATAGAAAGTAACTTGGGTGCCACTGATAATTTCTTATCCCCATCCCTACCTTCTTCAACATCTTTCAGTCCAGGCAGCCCGCTTCCCTACGCAGTTCACCAGACTACACTGCACTGTGTAGAAGGAGCCGTTCTCCATCTCCACAGTGACACTGGAAGTTATGTGTCAGGGGCAAGCCATGGGATCCATCCTGGTGCGTTCTCTCTGTTTCCAATCCGCTCTGTCTGTGCCATCCTGTGTTGGTCGTGCTGTTGAATTGAACTCACAGTCTAAGGTTTTAAACAAGTGCCTGAATCTACCTTGCTATCTGACCTAAGCTCCTTCCAACTCAAACTTGCTTCTGTGCAGCACTCTCTGTGGGGAGGACTTTGTTCAGCCTGTTCAGTGCAGAACAGCTGACAGACATTTGGGTAACGAACTCAAGGATATTTTGTTTTATACACTGATTGTGCTCAGAAGTCTCAGGGCCTCTCAAACAGCACTTGTCAGTGTCAGTACAATAACTACCATCTCTGCTGTGTCCGTGAGTCCAAACCCAGCCAAGGAGCCATCGGGAGGGGCAATGAAACAAATTTAAATCGATGGGAGATACTCATTCTCCTGATGATACTGTTTGCCCGTAAGCTGCCCCCTTGCTCTCTCCCTTCCCATGTGACTCTTCGGCATTTCTGCACACTAAATTGACATTTCAAAATGAGTGGGTGGTTGACATTGTCTTGATTTCCTGCGTGCAGAGTATTAATTTCCTCATGGCAAAACAACGAAGAATTGCATACATATAAGAAGGTGAAATGAGAAGTATGATGATTATTAATATTAACATACTGGTATTTAAACTGTAGTTTAATCATTTGCAAAAAAAAAAAAAACTAGCATGCTCCATAGTTAAAATTTCATACATTTATTAAGGAAAATCATGTAACTGAGTGAGTGAAGAACCAAATACGGGGAAAATATGAGAGCAGCCTCCGCGAGTTACGTCGATCTAAGGTGGGAAGTAATGTACTCAGCTTGCGGTTTTCCTCCTTCTTCCTCCCTCTGGAATCTATTTAAAGGCGAGGATATTTACCCAGCTGAAGTGGGCTGCGGGGTGAATGTGTAATCACAATTACCATGAACTTTACAGAAGAAGAAGAAGGTGTCTTTGGAATGATAATGTCACTCAGCTACCTTTGTGCTTGGCCCGGAATCATCTAATAAGGTTCGGCTGGTGATAACAGCAGCGCCTATGAATTCTTATCTTAGAGAGGAGAACAAACATTCTCATTTAAAAAGAGTTTAATTTGGAAATGCAGTGATGTTAAACCCGAATTAACGGGGCTATTCTGATCTGTAATAGCCACCTCTTGGGTCTGCTGCTCTGAGTGACAGGCGAGAAGATTTGCTTGCTTCACAACAGAAAATGTCGTCCATGAGTGAGCACCCTAAACGTCTACTTCCTGTAAGATTGCGAAGATGCTGAAGGCCCATGGCCTGTGAAAATAGGTCTTCAGCCACTTGGGCTGATGCCACTGGACCACCGGAAGTTAAAGCTGAAGTCCGTTCTCCAGAGAATGGTGTATCAGCCTCCCCTGGACCAGAGCCGATGTGTTTATCACGTGACTGGAGCAGGGACTCCATTCTTTGGAAATGGCCCGGTGAAGCAGAGGAGCCACACATATCACGAATGGGAATGGAGTGTGTTTGGAGACATGTAACAGTGTGGTTTTGAGAGTGAGGCTGTTCCAGTGAATCCCAAGTATGAAATTCCCAAACAACACTACAGTTCCAGAAGCCAAGCATCAACCTTAGGTTGTCAGCATGGGCTTGCCCTCTCTGAGGTACCCTGGAGAACACTCTCTACCTCGTCCATCTCTGATTGGGTTCCGTGTGGCTTGGGGCTTCGTCAACTTCACTACCACTTGCTTTCCTTCGTCTGGGTGACCACTTCCCTTTTGTCATCAGACTTAGCCCCTGCCTGGATGATCCAAAAAGACCTCATGTTCAGACTCAAGTTATGTAAACAAAAACCTCATCTTCAAAGAATGTCACACTCTCAAGTGGCAGGGGTCGGAGCATGTGCATGGGTCCGTCCTTCTGCTCACAATGGGTAAAGGTCTCAGCTAAAAAGCAAGCATGGAGGCCTCCTTCCTTCTTTTCTCCCTACTGGGAAGTACGTTCTTCACTTCCTTCACTTCGGAGTTCACGGTTCCCTGAGGCTTGCTGAACCTTGAGCACCACACCCGTGTTCACAAAAGGAGGAACAAAAAGCCCATTAGGGGCAAACAGGCCTCACTATCTCATAAATGCTCTCTAGGCTGTCTTGCCGGCAGATTCCAACATGGAACCCAGCCATGTGACCCACACTTGTGACTCGGCATCCTAGATACCAAGCACTGTGTCTTCCCAACTCTGTGATAGAGGAAAACAAGGAAGGAAGCAGCCCGAGTGGCTTCCTGTGGCCAGTCCTTAGTGGCTTCCTGTGGCCAGACCTTAGCGACTTCCTGTAGCCAGTCCTTAGAATCCACAGGAACTAATCCCAGGGGATCATGACACTGGCTTCAGAAGACCCTGTAGGGGTGGCTTAAATAGCATGCCACCTCGATGCTCCATTTCCTGCCTATACTACTTGTTTCAGCTGATGTAACATAGCTACATAACCCTTTACGGATGTCGATGACATGTGACTTATAGGGACCAATAAGACTGCCAGATTAGCAAATATGACACTCAGTTAAATTTTAATTCCAGTTGCATAACAAATAAATTTATAGAGTAAGAATGTCCCAAAGGGCTGGGCAAATGGTTCAGTGCTTAAAGCGCAAGCAAGAACACTGGGGTTCCCCAGCTCCGAAAAAAAGAACCAAAAAAAAAAAAAGGACACTGGGGTTTGGAATCCCTGCATTTACGTAACTGGTGGAACACAGAGGCCGGAGATACCCAAAGCAAACCAGCTAGAGACCAGCTGTATGGATGAGCTCTGGGTTCGACTGAGAGATCCTGCAGCAAAGAATATAATGAAAGAGATATCAAGGAAGAATGCCAACACTGTCCTTGGTCATCCACATTTGTGCACATGTGTGCATATCATACATACATGTGAATATACGTGCACATATACAACATGCACACATACACATGAGTATAAGAAAAAGACCATCTTAAATGTCCTACGGCAGTAACTAATCGTTCGTTATTTTTCTGGAGTGAAAAATTAGTTTAGAATCTGTCAACGTTAAACATCAGTGTGCCCTGCGCCAGAGTGCTCAGCCAATGAGCTAAGCTCTCTCAGCAGCAGGAATATTGAATATTCCTTTCATTATCAAATGCAGCTTTTATAGTTGTTAATGGTGACCATGATAAGCCCAGGGTCGTGTTTGTTAAGGAAGAGAAAACAACCCTTCACACACAGAGGTCTTCAGAGTTAGGAGATATTCCTTTTAGGCATTAGTCTTGTCTTTTGACAGATGATTTTGATCCCACTTTAAAAAAAAAAAAAAGCACATATTCTCTGATGAGCAATGTGTTCACTGTGACTATTCAAATGCCCTCTGTTCATGCACCTCTGGACTGGTTGCCTAGTGTGTGGGTGCTAAGGACTCTGAGAACAGGCCATTGTAGTTACTGTGTTCTAATTTTGCATCAGTTCTAGAAACCTACTGGGCACCAGGGCCCAGCCCTCAGGATTAAAAGTCACATAGAACAGCAAGCAGGAGCTGACACCCTCTGTCTTGTTTTCTCTAAAACATTGTTGGCCTTTGTGACACTTTCCTACTAAGGTAGAACTTGAACCCTGGTACAGAATTCTCTGGATGAAGTGTTCAGTAAACCCAGCTACTGTGAAGTTCATTTAGCAAATGGGCTGCCTCCTCTCCTCTCCTCTCCTCTCCTCTCCTCTCCTCTCCTCTCCTCTCCTCTCCTCTTCTGTCCTGTGGGACGTAGAGTAGCACAGCCAAGTAGAAAAAAGATGGGGCAATCAATATCACCGGCAGAACAAAGAACAGACACAAACTCAAACGACACTGTTGTCTCAGTGGTTTGTGGGATACACTGGAAAAGGAGAGTGATAATTGCTCATTGGCCTCAGAAACCAGCCGCAGTTAATTTCCGAATTGGCTAGACTCCAGAGGAAGAGTCAGTTGCCTTAAAATGGAACTTAAAGCTAGCAAGCAGTCACCACGTGTCCATGGGCTGGCAAGCAGGCACCGTGTCATGGAAAGAAAGCGGACACCTAGTGTGCACATGTGAAGGCCAAGGAAGAGGATAATCTCCAGGACTGGAGAGATGGCTCAGCAGGTGAGAGTGCACACTGCTCTTACAGTTACTGAGTTCAAGTCCTAGCACCTACACAGGGTGGCTCACAAACGCCCAGAACCACCTATAACCACCTCACTCCAACTCCAGGAAACCTGGCATGGCTTGTCCAGCCTCCTCAGGTACTGGCACACAGAATCCTATATGCTTCCCCACACCACTCATATATAAAAAGTAAAACTATAAAAACAAGTACTGGTTGCACAGAGCTAACAATGGCTAGAAAAGTCCTTTATTCTTTGCTTTTGTGGTTGTCCTGGGAAACAACTAAAGTTATCATGCCTGCTCGGCATGCTCTCTCCATTAAGCCACATGCCTAGCCTAGGATAGGTACAGTGGTTTGAATGAAAATGGCTCTCAAAGACTTATAGAGAATGGCAATGTTAGGCGGTGTGGCCTTCTGGGAGGAAGTGTGTCACCTGGGGATGGGCTTTGAGGTTTCAGATGTTCAAGTCAGGCCCACTGCCACACTCTCTTCCTGCTGCCTGCTGATCCAGATGTAGAACTCAGTACCATGTCTGCCATGATGATAATGGACTAGACCTCTGAACTGTAAGCCGGCCCCAATTGAGTGTTTTCCTTTATAAGAGTTACTGTGGTCTCCTCACAGCAATGGAAATGCTAAGACAATAGGCAGCTCTCTACTTCAGAGTCCATACACAGTGAAGGCATGGTTTCATATTGCTGTTTTCCAAACAATTTTATTCATATTAAACCATACTTACCAAGATAAGACTCTTTGGATCTCTTGCCCAGTTTACATATGTCTTCCCAATAAAAACATGCATGAAGAAGCTTCAACCAAATGTCAATGTGTCACAGATGTGTCACTACTGGCCAGAGCTCTTGGGTCTCCATGTGGCCCACCCACTGGAGTCATTGGCTTTTAAAAAAGAAAAGGAAAGGAAAAAAGAAATCCTCTTCAGTGACCATTGAAAGTGTCACAGCTGCACAAACTTCAGGCTTTTCCACCACAGTAAAGAAATGAATAAAAAGCCTCAATTGCAGCTCATTTAAAACAGACTTTCAGTTGTCAGATACAATCCAAAACAAGCATCATTGGCTCTGATAAGGGACTTCTTTCTTTTTCATCGTAAAATATGGTTAGAAATTTTATTTTGTTCACATGAAACTGCCATCTCATCTGCTTTCTAAGGATGAAGCTACCAAGAACTAATCCAAAGAGGCTGGTTGAGTGGGCCACCGCTCATGAAACCCCCTTCATTCTCCGTCTCAAACCTCTCTGCAATACAGTGTACATGAAAACTAGTTTATCAAGACATTGTCTTCACTTTTCGGTGTCAGCCACTCTCAGTGTCTTAGAAAGGGCGGCACTTGAAAAACCTGCCAGTAGGAAGCTCGGTTAGAGTCAGAAAAAGCTCACAGCAAGAACAACCCTCGAAGCATAAGAGCAGAACCCATGTGTGGCTTGTTGCTTTGAGAGAGGCCCTGCTTACCCCAGGGCTCAGCTATACCACAAAGTAGACCTAGACAGACATGCCCCCCAGCCCATCTGCTCCTGGGCATGGAATAAAGAAGAGAAGATGGCCGACTCTAAGAAGGAAACCAGAGGAGACAGGAGTAAATAACAGTTGTAAAACAGTTTCAGCTGAGTTAAAACATTACCTCCAGGAAGCTGGGTGGTGTTGGGAGGAGTGTGGCTCACAAGGCTCCAGAGGTAAACAAAAATATCATTAAAAAAAAGTGCAAAAGTGAAAGATTCTAGAAGGTTCCTCCCCAGCTCTATGAGGAGTGAACACCTGCTGGGGAGGAGCGTGACCAGCTGAGGGGCAGGGAGGAGACCTTCTGACTGTGGAGAAGCCTGGTTGCTGTGCAGGGAGCCCCAGGCCTGCAGCTTTCCTGGGCTGCCCTGGTGATGGGGCGTGGTATTTGGTGGTACCCATGCTTTTTAGGGAGTGAGTTATCCCTTCTCCTGTAACCCTTATGGTTACTTACTTGGTGACCACAGTAAACCCGTTGGCTCATCAGCGATGGGAGAGGGGGATAGTCTCTCTTAGAATGTATTGAACTGAGGTACCAAGACAGGGCTTGTCATTCCTGCACCAGTGGTATCTCTGGAGGCCTCCATTCATTGACAATCTACCAAGAGCTAGGTTTAGATGGGGAAATGGAGACTCTGCAAGGTACATTAACATGCCTGGAGTCACACACTCATTCTACTCCTGCTCTTTGTGGTTCCAGGCCTGTGTCAGGGGCAGGAATGGGATGTCTTTTTAGTTTAAAGAACGTTCCCCACGATTTCTTCAGTGTGTCTTCTTTGGTATTCTCTCCATCACCGAAAGCTTCGCAGAGTATTCTCCCTCGGTGTGTAGCAATACGAAAAGTGCCTTCACGGTGTGTGTTGTTACTTTTCCATCACATAGACTGTATGTATTCAGGAAGGCTACTGAAAGATGTTATTTGTACTTTGTAGACCTCATTTTGAGGCGTTGCTTCCTTTTAACTTGATTTAACATGCATTGCCAAGCATCAAAAGCTGATTTGTTGTAAGGCTAATGAAGAGTTATTTCTCATGGTTCCTCACTTGCACAGCCCCCCTGAAAAGGCTTTCTCCATGCATCCACTTGGTCAGATGATTCTGTAAATTTGGAATGAGGTGTTTCTACCACCCTCAGTGAAGAGCACTGTCTGATTCACTCAGACGTCTCATGCTGTTTCTGGTGATGAAGGGGTACAAGCACGTCTACACTCGCCAATCGGAAGCTCACTGAAGATGTAGTGTGAGCTTCTTGGGTATCTGCATGCAGCCCATGATAACTTCCATGTGTGATCAAACATGCTAGGATAGGAGAATGGGGGGATATGGCTAAGATCCTTCTTCCTGCTGCACTGATCGACCAAATCTTTTGACTTGCAATTAGAGAAGGAGGTCCTACTGGGCTTGAATGTTTCACCCAGTGCTTGGTGCCCCAAGTTGCAGAGAGCTGAGGAGAAACCCACATAGAGAGAGAAAGTAGAATCCTCTTCCAAACACCAATCAAATAGAACAGAAAGGCATTTTAGTTCACATTGACTTCTAAGCAATTAAATATTCTTCTAGTTATTAATATACTAAAATGTGGTGGGTAGAACTATAAATGCATAAAAGAAGGGTGTTTTATGGTAATTATATGTAACATATATTTTAAATCTCCCCTGTGTGTGTAGGCTTCCATGTGTGTGCACATGTGTGCACGTGTGTGTGTGTGTGTGTATGTGTGTGTGTGTATGTGTGTGTGTGTGTGTAGCACAAAGCCATAAGCAGTCATGAGTCAGCGATAAGCTTGAAAAATGTATCATTAGGTGACCTTTGGATGAACTTCATACCATACTAACCCACACTGTAATAAGTTAACTGAGGAAGACAGCCAGGGTACATGGTGTAGACAACGCTTCTAGACTACAGACCTGCCTGATTGTCACTGAGCTGAATTGTGTAAGCAACTATACCATGGCATATTTGTGTGTCCGGATGTATTTCTGCATAGAAACATCTAGTAAAGACATGACACCAAGCACACTTGTCGTGAATTAGTTACAGAACCGCAAGCTGCTCTGGGGAATCAAGGAGAGAGACAAATGAGTGTGGACACACAGCAGACTTGAGATGCTCAGTGTACGCTAAGTTTACATTTTCTTCTCATTAACGACATTAAATCATTATAACATTTTGTGTTGGTGAGGAGTGAGACAAGGTCTTGCTATGTAGCCCAGACTGATCCCACTGATACCTCTTCAGCCTTGGGAATATCCTACGAAGAAGAGAAGCAGTGGACAGGCAAGATGGTTCAGTGGGTAAAGGCACTTTCCACATAAGCTTAGTGAATTGGGTACAAGGCTGGGTTCCCACCTATGGGCTGAAGGAGAGAAGTGTCTTCATAAAGTTGTCCTCCAACTTCCACAGGTCCACAGTGTACACAACACACATCATGCACATGCATACACGATTTTAAAAAATTGATAGTAGGCATTGGGTAAGGAGGAGCTCGCACAGGGTGAGAACAGGTGAGCCTGCTCCAGTTCAGAGCAGACAGTGTCAAGTCGAGGGGCAAGGACAGAGTCCCCACAGTGCAGGACCCACAGAGTTGTCATTAGCAATGAGCAGGCTTGCTTTCCTGAGTGGGAAGGGGGTCCTTGGAAGGTTTGGGACCTCTGACATGACATGAACTGTCTTATGTTGCTATTGACTCTCTGTAGCTGGTATAGGGAAAACTTCACACAGCAAGTGAGGAGGCTGGGGCAGCTGTTGGAGGCCTGTGGTGGTGAACCCTTATTGGCATCTGTAGAGGTGGTAGGAAGTGGATAGATTCCAGGAAGATCTTGCCAGACAAGATGGTACTGGCTGATGTATCAGAGGTAGAGAGAGAGAGAGAGAGAGAGAGAGAGAGAGAGAGAGAGAGAGAGAGAGAGAGATCAGGAATTGATTGCGGTCTTAAGGACTGCACAACTGGAAGATGAAGTCGCTATTGGTTAGAAGGAGTGAGGAGGTAGCAATGGAAGGTTGATGCTGGATTCAGTGGGGGCACAGTCAAATTCCTAGTAGTTGGGAGGCTGAGGTAGGAGGTTCACAGGTGTGAAACGAGCCCAAGTTCTTGTCTCCAAATAAATAACAGGTAGCTAACTGTATCGTTGCTGTTTTGTTAACTAACTGTAGAGGATTTTTTCCTAGTATAAACCAGGCCTGGGAGCCACCTCCAGCACTGACATCAACTTGTCATTAAGAATATTAATAAGCAAAGAGAATACACATGGTTTGGTGGATCCACACCAAATTAAATAAATGACCACAACGTCACACTGACCTGTGGTCTTACCCAAAAATAGTATGCAGGGTTCTCTGTTTCAGTGAAATAAGTTGCCTATCATGAGAGAGGATGTTGACTGTGTGAGAGCTAGAGAGAAGTGTGGGCTGCGGGTGGGATCTCTTGTGTGTGAGAAACTACGCAGGTGTACTGGCTGGTTTTGTGTGTCAACTTGACACAAACTGGAGTTATCACAGAGAAAGGAGCCTCTCTTGAGGAAATGTCTCCATGAGATCCAGATGTAAGGCATCTTCTCAATTAGTGATCAAGGGGGGAGGACCCAGCCCATTGTGGTGGTGCCATCCCTGGGCTGGTGGTCATGGGTTCTATAAGAAAGCAGGCTGAGCAAGCCAGGGGGAGCAAGCCAGTAAGAAACATCCCTCCATGGCCTCTGCATCAGCTCCTGCTTCCTGACCTGCTTGAGTTCCAGTCCTGACTTCCTTTGGTGATGAACAGCAATGTGGAAGTGTAAGCTGAATAAACCCTTTCCTCCCCAGCTTGCTTCTTGGTCATGATGTTTGTGCAGGAATAGGAACCCTGACTAAGACAGCAGGGATCTCTTATGTGGGTGAGAAGCTGTAGTATTTACCTCAGAGGTTGAAGAGGATGCACAAGGAATAAAAAGCCAAATAGAACACTAAGGTTTTGTTTCTGCTGTTTTTCTAGCAATCACCAAAGTCCTGAATCTTGCACAATTTAATTCCACCAACATGCTCTCTGCACAATTACTCACTGTTTGTGGACTTCCCTGAGTTTCCAATAAACCACTGAGATGTTAGTCTGCCTCGCATGTTGCTGACTTCACCAGTTTAAATGATTTTCAGATACTTAGGGTGACTGGAACTCCACAGAAGCCCAAATATGAAACTAGGATTTTATTCATTGAGTTTTCTTCATTTTATTCCTTTCTCTCTATATACAAGCACTGGGAGTTTTGTTATATTTTTCTTGCACAGTGGATGAGTGCTGTTATACGCTATTTTTATTGAAGACTTTCACTGAATCCCTAGTAGGCCTGTGACCCAGATCGTCAATCCTTTAGCCATCTTTGGAGAGCTCGGTGTTACATTAATTGCTGCTCTACTCCCAAAGAAATCCATGTCAGGAAACGGATGACACAGGAAGTTTTTCAAAAGATAAGAAACATTTCTTCCTTTACGTCCTTCAAGGAGCCTTCTTCAGACATCTGGACAAGCCCCGGAACCAACAGAGTTGCGTCTGTCATTCCACAACCCAACCTCCAGGGTGCGCCATGCGGTGTTTCGTTTTGAAAATTTGTTTTTTCCACGATGACACTCGGGGCCTTGCATCCCAGACAACTGCTCTGTCACTCTACCGCCTGGTGAAGTTGCAAACTTTGACAAGTGTCTTATTTTTTGGGAAATTTTCTTTATTTAAATTTCAAATGTTATCCCCCTTTCCCAGATTCCCCTCTGAAAATCCCCTATCCCATCCCCGCTCTCCCTGTTTCTATGAGGGTGTTCCCCTACCCAACCACCAACTCCCTCCCGCCTCCCTGCCCTGGAATTCCCCTACACCAGGGCATCCAGCCTTCGCAGGACAAGGGTCTCTCCTCCCATTGATGCCTTAAGGGAGCAAATGACGTTGAAAGATGTCTTAGGCAACGTGAAAATCATTGTGGTTATTTTATTGTTTTAATTTTCCAGAACAGGGGTGAATTCCACACTGGCCTTGCAGAGTGGGAATATTTGACTTCTAGAAGGAAATTTTAATTGGATTCAGAAGTCAAGGGTACAGTGGGTATTGACTAAGTACAAAACGGACTGCAGTTTCAGAAGGCAGTGGTGAAGTGCTGCCTCCCCTCTGTATGCCACCGCCCCCTGCCTCTGCCTTCCTTGTGCAAATCATCAAGGCTAAAAATCATCAAGCGCTAGCTATCTCTGAGCTATCACACGCCATCACCATCGATAGCTATCACACACTCAGGTGCAGTAACTGTGAGGCACGTGACGACCCACATTTCACATTTCACTGGCATTCTCATGAGAGGAAACCAGAGAACAAGGCAAGATTAAGACCCGAGAGACCCGAGTACAACCTGTATGGCCTGTATCGGAGAGAAAGCAGAACAGGCAACGCTACAGCTGTGAAGATGGGGGAAGGATCGCTGGGTTACAATGAGTCCTTGACCAATGAAACCAAGAAGCCAATGAGCATTGGCGGGATGTTAATTTTACAGGATCCATTTAAGTAATCTCTTGATAACTTAAATCCAACCCTGTACCACGATATCCAATTCTCTACCACGATATACTTGTCAACCTCTCTTATCCGGGTTCCAAGTAAATTTTCAGGCTGAGTCTGTGGGGGATTTTTTTTTTTTGGTTTGTTTTTTGGTTTTGGGGGTTTTTTGTTTTGTTGTGTTGTGTTGTGTTGTGTTGTGTTTTTACCTACTTTCAACCTTCCAGAAGCCCAAGGAATATTCAAACTAAAATATATAAAATAAATACCATGCCTAAAAACCCCGTCTTTTAATGAGAAACATTATGATTTCCTTTCCCGGTTTCAGATTTGTAAATTACACCATTACCATCAAGGACTCCAAAGATGAATGAGGGCGTCTCTCGCCCGGAGAGGAATGTATCTAAATGAGGACACGAATGGCTTTTTAATTTCATAAAGAGGATGTATATTACACTCAGCAATCTGCAATGCAAATAGAGTTAGGACAAAGACCATCCCTGTCCACTGCTGAAGACAGGCAGGGAAGCCTTTTCAAAGGAAGTGCTTCTCTCCCTAAACAGTCGCAGGGTGCTGTCCCTTGATCTTCACTGCAGTTTTATGGCCAGAGGATGTGAAAGGTCTGAGCTAAGCCATCGCCTCTCTGGACTTCCACCTGAAGAATCCTGTGTGCATATTTACTTAGGTGAGGGGTTTGCTTTTGCTTTTGCTTTTTAATGAAAATTTCTATCTAAATTCAAAATTTCCTTCCTATTATAAATGGGCTATGTCCTCCCAAAGTTTTATGCAAAACAGACATCAACATAACCACTAGATGGCAGTGAACTGGCAGAAAAATGCAGATGCGGCAAGATGTTGACTTTGTCAAAAGAATGGAGAAGAGTGGAGTCTTTGTGGGTGCTCTATACCTGCCCCGTCCTTGGCCTTGAAGGACCATGGAAGCTACTGCTCGCCATCCAGGCCAGGGATCTATCGGATGCTGAAGGCCACATGAGCAGGAAGCAACAGGCAAGCCTCAGAATAAGCCACCTTGTGTCCGGGAATCCCACAGGCCTGACTGTGACACTTGGTTTGTATTTCTAGTTAGTTCCAGGATCTGAGGGAATGTTCTGTGCCAGACCTCAGTTTCCCTGCCATATCTGTCAAAGCGTCAAGAGCTCCTCCTCCTTTAGAGGGCACAGTGACCAGGGAATGTCTGTCAGAGGAGCCTCTTGTATGTAGAAGGGACTTCATAAACGACTTGCATAGAATTCTCCCAATTTCCCCTATTCTCAAAGGCATCCATCCCCATACACGGATCACAGTAAATAAAATAAGCAAAACACACACACACACACACACACACACATACACACACACACACACACACACACACACACACACACACAAAATCTGATCATGTTTTCCCTCCCAGTGAATAAGAATAGTTCTTGATGGTCAAAGTTTTAGGAAGATTATAATTGTGGATGTGACACCATGGGTCGTAACTGTCGGTTCTATACAATTCTGTGCTGTGCTTGTGGGTGTGAACGCACAACTGAGGGGTTGCCGGGAGGATGTAGCTCTTTGCTCTGTTTTCTTTCTATGCAATGGCTTTCACTCTCTGATTTTGCCTTCAGAACTCACACCTGGCAAAACAGCTTGAAGAAAAAAGCAGGAGAAAGAAAAGTGATGTCAGCACTCAAGCACGGGGACGCTCGATAAGGAGAGAGGCCTCTGTTAGAGCGGGCACTGGACGCTCAGAATTAGATGATGTTTAAAACTTTCCTTCCTGGTGAACGTTAATCTTCAAAGCGTGAAGGCACAATGGTGTGTTCCAGGAAAGACAATTACCGACATGACACTGAAGGGCTGTGAGCGGGAGGCTGTCCTGATGATGTCACGTTCAAGTTTCTCCTTCTTGGCAACACACTTTGTATCATTTCCCTGTGACGGACTATGAAGCCTCTCCTAAGCTGTCAACCCTCCGGGTCAGAAGCCACACTCTTTCATTGTAATCTCTTATAGCTGCACAGTACTCTCTTTGAAGATATTAGATAAACGTGGGGCTTTTAGCTTTCTGTTGGAAAAAATTCCGGCATACCAGTTAAGATATTTTCAGAGTTAGACACATCTGGGAGCTACATGGTCTCTTTCAGCAAACACTTCATTATGTATGACTCAGAGGAGGAAATCGTGCCTAAGCATTGAAGGGGCTGGAGGCAGAGCTCGCACAGGGAGTGAGGCTGAGAAGGTGGGTTTCTCCAGCGCTTTTGCACACACGAGTTTAATAAAATGTCATCTACACATAGTAGGTAAATTAAGTCAAAAGTAACTCCAGCTGTGTTGTTGAATCAGAATTAGTGCATAAGGGCTCCTTGCCCCCGGTACCATGGGAAAATGTTAGTAAGCTATCAGTCCTATTGGTGAGCAGATGCCAGTCAGTGAATGGCAAGCAACCTCTGATGCCAGATGATCAGCCAATGAATGTCAACCAATCAGATGTCAGTCAAGTGATGGAACCACAAACAAACCTTTGAGGTTCCCTTAGTGAAGTCCTGATGACCACCACCACCACCACCACCACCACCACCACCAACCAGCCCAGCTCCTCGGCAAGACAATCCTGGCTTTGGGCTGTCTCTTCTCCTTTAGTTTCTTCAGCCTAGAAACACATCTAAGTCAACATGGGCTCTCTGCTCAATGCCCTTGGATTTCCTGCCTCTCTACATTTCATTTCCCAGGAAAAGTTACTCATCCCCAGGGTCCAGCAGGCAGGGATACCACCTTGTCAAGGCCTCTCCACTGTTACAGCACATCTTCTGGGAAAGCATTTCGATAAGGGTATTTTGTGTCTCTTCCTCCGAGAACCCTGATGGGTTTGAGGGAAAGGAGACTTCTGAGTTGATCCTACTTCCTGGTCATGAAAAGTGTGTAGATATTTCACGTCACCTTGGAGTCATCAAGGTCTAGCTGACTAAAGTCTGTGGTAAGCAAGTAAAGAGAAGTAGCAAGGACTTCACTTTGTCACCTGGCCTGTCCCTTCCTAGAGTACCACACCTGTGGAGCCCCTCAGATGGGCTGGGGAACCTCTGTAAGCTGGCATGCTAGTAACCACGTATCAAGCATCTGGTGCGATTTCCGTAGTTTGACCTCCAGCAAGTATGAATCATTTCATCTGATATGTCACCGTTCTTCATGACGCCACTTAATGGGTTTCCAGATAACTATATGTATAAAAGTAAATTATTTTTTTCTTGTAACTGGTAAATCAGTACCCATCCCCAACCCCAACAGGCATTATTTGGTCATATGGAGGAGTGATTAAGGGAGGGTTGGTTTGCTAACATCGAGGGGCTGGGGAGGACTATTTTGAGGTTTTTGCTCTGTAAGCTTCTTGGAATCCTAAGGGCCATTTAACAGGAGGTCTGCAGGCTGAGGAAGAATGGCTGAATCAATGAATTCCTTGTATCTTTGGAAATGCAATAGCCTTCACTGTCTCTAAGAATCCATTTGTGCCGAGGGTTCGTATGTAAGTTCTTTTGTGTTTTCCCCATTAATTTCAAAGGAAACCATATGAATAAATGTTTTTAAATGTCTGACTGCAAAAATATAGCACAAGCTGTCACATCTGTCATCCATGTGAGTGACTAGGTTACTTTTCCAGCATGGGTTTGGCCACAGAGGAGGTTATGTATCACAATCAGGCATGTACAACTTGGTAAAAGTCCAGCCTCATAATTTGTCATAATTTTTGGCATATTCAACTCTCCAGTTACTTGGAGAGACTTTTTCTAAATGACTTTTTCAAGAGCTCAGCCAACAGACTCAAAGCTAACACAAACAAAAGTTCCTTTGTCTTCCTTGGATAGATTCTGTTCACCATGTGGTCTATCCCTTTGAAAGCCTCTCTTCTGAAAAGCAGTGGTGTTTTCCCACAGTGGGGTCAGCTCTTGATTGACCGTTGGTGATCGTTCCCTCAGGGGTGCTTTGCTTACATGTGTTTGTTATGACATACAGTGTTTTGATTATGGAAAATTCTGGGTATGATTAATAGCAGAGAAGGTAAAATGGTGTGCTTATCCCCTGGCTTCGACCTTGACCAGCTCAGAAGCAATATTCTTTCTTCCATGTGGCCCCCTCAGTCCCTCCCCACTCTCCGAATTACTTTCAAGCAATTTAAAATGTCATGTGGACTCTGGATATAAGACAACTGTCAATGTATTATATATGCACACTCACATCTTTGTTTTTAAAGAAATGGGGCCTTCACACGTTAAATGTTGCTTCCCTATCAATAGGCATGTGCCTTCCTTCTGTGTAATTCTGCACAGTTGCAGTCTCCCTTGAAGTCACTGAACATGGTCAGACACAAACTGTTTGGATATTCTTAAGTGGGTGTATTATTATTCTTACTGGTGTTGATACTGTCCTATATTCAGCCCGTGGAGCTTACATAACGCACATCAATTCTGTTGAATGGGATCTAAGTCATCCTTGGTACTTACCCTGGTTTGAGACGATGTCCTAAGTCCCGCTGAGTCCTCTAGTGAGACAGCACTAGCAGAACTCAGCTTGGGTTGTGTGCCGATTGCTATCCCATCAGCCTTTGCTTCTAGATCTTCCATTATGCAGAATTGAGAGTACCTATTGCTTCACAAAGGTTAAAGATTCAGGCTGCCACTCTCCTTTGAGTTCAGCAAGGAACAACTCTCTTCTCCTTTCTCCCTCACTCAGAACATGAATGCTGGAGAGAATTCTGTACTCATTTCACATTGCATCAACAACATATTAAAAACAATAGAACCATCACTCTCAACAACAGCTTGAGTGTTTGAAAGCATTTCGTGGTTTCTGTCATTAGCTGTTCCCCTTTTACATGTGGTCTAGTGTCCTAGACCTGCCTCAAGTCATTACATGGAGCTCCCTGGATGCTACACCAGCACCCAGATTTATAGCTAAACCCATCTGCCTAAGTGTACTGATAGATTTTAGGGCTCGTATTTTTCTTTTTATTGAGTTAAGTTCTGCAAAATATTACAGTTTCCTTCCTTAGTCTCAAGGCATAGTTAGAGAAATTAGCATAATTAGAAAATTACCACGATCCTCTCCACCATATCTCCCCTCTCCTCTATTTAACAATTCTATTGGCACAGTAATCTTTCCATTTGTTTCAAATATAAAACAAAACACTCGTATACTTATATTTCAAAGGAGCGTGGTGTGTGTGTGTGTGTGTGTGTGTGTGTGTGTGTGTGTGTGTGTGTGTGTGTCCTGACCTATTTGCTTGCTCCTGTAGACATATTTAGGGACTCACGCATTTTCAGAAAAGGTTATCTCTGATTTTTAACCTTTCTCAATGAGGCATGACCCTGGACTCTCACGGCAGTCCTATTAGCAGCTTCTAGTTATTACAGGTTAAAGGCATGCTTTTTGACAATGATGCATCATCCTCTTAGGACTGTCTACATGGCCACCTCTAGGCAGGCCTTCTTATCATCCTGATGACACACACATTTGGTCACAGCAGAAAGGGCAGGAGCCACCTGCTGCTTGGTCTCCACACTGCTGAGGATTAAGGGAGAGCTAGAACTAGGATCAAAAGAAAAGCTTATTCAATTATTTTACCTACCAGAATATTTCATCGGACAGATCACAGAATAGTCACTGGCATGTTTTTTCTATTTATTGACTGAAAAAAAGAAGATGTTATTTTTAGGATTCTGGAGTGTTGCTTTCCTTTTTAAAACTCTACCTACTGTCCTAGTCACTGTTGTAGTGCTGTGAAGAGACACTATGTCCAAGGCAACTCTTCTATAAGAAAGCATCTAATTGGGGTCTTGCCTAGTAGTTCCAGAGGCTGATCTACTAACATCATAGTGGAAACATGGCAGCAGTCATGTCTCTGGTGACCAAGTACTCAAATATGAGCCTGGGGGCCATTCATTTCCAAACCATCATACCTCCATTACTTTTACTTTGATAATTTGCAAACCAATTGTTGTGTGTATGTGTGTTTGTGTGTGTGTGTGTGTGTGTGTGTGTGTGTATGTTAAAGAGCCTTTATCCAGTTCATGCACATGTACACAAGAGGTGTGCACATTGCTTGATGGACGAGCATTGTCTAGCTAGTCTAAGCACTGAGCATAATGCGTTCTGACTCCATGTTTTCAGGGTTTTTTCTTTTCTTTTTTTTTTTCATTTTTTTCTCCCAACATACTATTTTTATTGATTGTAGGTTACTGGCCCTATGCAGGTGAGGGCAGGCACAAGATAAGACAAGGCCTGTGACTGGGCAGGAAATAGAGAAAGTGGGCAGAAAGATTTGGAGACTCGAGAGATAGGGAGACACAGGGAAGGAGAGAAGGTGGAGGGAGAGAAGGATGAACCAGATCCGCATGGATTTAAATAGCCACGGGTAACTATGAATATCATATAAAGGACGGAAAATTGCAAGACAGTTTGTCTTATCTAGGTGGGCGGCTCATTTCAATATCAATTGGCTCTGAGTTCATTGTGTGGATGTTTTGTGGAGTGAGAATTTACTGATATAAGTCTGACTGATAAATTACAAGCCTGTAGAGTTTTGATTTTATTGGGTTATGGAGATTTGTGACAGCTAACACAGGGGGCAGATGGCTAGGAATGTGAGCAGGCTCCACCACAGGAGAATGGCAAATTGGGCAATCGCCACTTAGAGACTCTGTTGTCGGGAAACCACATTACTAGAACATAGCCTGCGCTAATGTGGGTGCTGGCTTGTTTATATATTTCATGCAACAATTGATTATTTTGTTATTTCACATAATGTACCCTGGTCACACTCACTTCCCAGTGCCTCCCAGGTCTATTCTCCACACTTGTGCCTCCCCACCCAACCCCTCAAAAAAAAAAAAAAAAAAAAAACAGAAAAGAGAAAGATCAAGTCCAATTTGTTTTGCCCATAAACTCACTGGAGCATGGTCAAACTCCCATTTTTTAAAAAAATTAATAAAGTTGGCTACAGGGAGTTCAAGATTTTCAATAAATTAAAGATCTGTGGTCTTGAGGACCAGAGAAACCACTGAAGAGCAATGCTAGGGCTAAGTCCACTGGCTAGTGCATCTGCTTCACGCAACAGTGTCTCTGTTTCTGTCTCTATAGGGAAATGTTTGAGGGAGGTTGACATTATAGAGAAGAGATGCATGTTTAGCTCATAGTTTTGAAAACAGTTCAAGATTGGATGGCACAGGGGGCTGTAGTCTGGCAAGTTCCTAACGGAGTATAATGTCAAATTGAGCAAGAGACCACAGAAATGGAAGTCAGGGATAGAGGCAAGGGTCAGGCTCCTGCTTTTACAATAACTTAGTCTTACACAAACTGACTCGGAGCCTCCACAGAACTACCTAAATCCTTCCCAAGGGAACTTATCAA
This sequence comes from Rattus norvegicus, assembly GCF_021556685.1. Lineage (NCBI taxonomy): Eukaryota > Metazoa > Chordata > Mammalia > Rodentia > Muridae > Rattus > Rattus norvegicus. The sequence continues at coordinate 123,244,590 of NC_141542.1, read as the reverse complement.
TGATGACAGTGATATCCCACTAGGGCCTGCCTCCTAACACCACCACACTCAGCGAGTAGGAGAACCCTGGAGAGGCTACATTTGGACCATTTTGCTATGTTTTATTGAAGTTTCCTATATATGCACATTTTGAATAGCAATAAAAATATTACAAAAATCCGTAGTGTGTTATGGATATCTCTAACACCTTTAACAACCATTGCTCTATTTTGTCTTAGAATCTATCAACTGAGACCGGTTTCTCATCCTACATGACAGCTGTGGCTACGGAGTCCCAGTGGGAATATGACAGTGTCCGGGGCTCTCTAAGTTCCTTAGTCACAGCTTCCTATTCCTCATGTCCTAGCCTGTGAAGAGGAGTTGTGTTTGAGATTTCAAAAGGTCTCACTGAACCTCTCGACCTGATGGAAGATCCCTTTGTCTCTGTGGTACTTTTGCGGAGTTCCTCGGAGATCTTCTGGAAAACTGAAGGGGGCCATTTCTAGGTGTTCTAATTGAAGGGCTCAATTAGGATTTGTGGGCTATTACAGTAGGCATTAGTATGTGTTGATGGTTACCACAGGTATCTGAATTTTTAACATGGTCCTGGACTCTCATTTGTAAATGGACCATCAGTGGGGTTTTGTGTGTGTGTTTGCTTTGATGATTATAAATCTGGAATTATGTTTATGTATGACTCCTAAGCATTCTTCTTGTCATTTTATTCTACAATTAAAATGTGAAGTAGGCAAGGGAAAATGGTGGTGTTCAGAATTTACTGACCTACTGAGTCAAAGCTGGGAGGAGAAATGTCACTCACGGTAGTTAAGTCCCTGCGGCATTAGTAGTGTTCAACCAGTAGGATTTGAAATTTGTACACAGATCCTGTTGAACGAGGGGGTGAGCAAGAAATTAAGCTCCCTTTTTTCCCCCAAATTAATGCTTATACATTTGAGAAATAGTTTGGGGAAAGACATAGTTTTAAAGTATATTTCATGGAAACAAGAGGTTATTCCTTGTCAGTTTTGAAGGCTGTAAGCTAGCAAAGAATTTTCTGAATGATTCTCTCTCTCTCTCTCTCTCTCTCTCTCTCACTCTCTCACTCTCTCACTCTCTCTTTCTCTGTGTGTGTGTGTGTGTGTGTGTGTGTGTGTGTGTTGCAGTAAAAAAGGTGCTCACTCGTTGTGACTGGTTCCCTCTAGCACTGCTCTGTGCCCTTTCTCCTGTGCTCCTGCTGACCCAGGCAGTCCGTAAGCCATTCCAGCGTGGCACCTTGTCATGCTGCCCTGCCCTCGCTCACAGCTCCCTTACCGGGTTGCCACCATGCCAGGCACACTCATCACAATTCCATGGCAGGCCCAGTTCATCCCACTACCACACATTCTCTTGAATACAATTAAGTCACCACATAAAAGAACATACCACACAATAACCTCTGATCCAATTGATAAGATATAATTTGCCCATCTAGACAGCACAAAATCCTGTACACACTCATTCTCTAAAAATAGTCATAACAACCTGTATCTATGCGCAGAGAAGAATCTTAACATCTGCCTCCATGTTCTCCCAGCTCCTTCGCCTCCATCCGGCGCTCTCTCTCTCTCTCTCTCTCTCTCTCTCTCTCTCCTCCTGATTCTAAAACTTTGTTCTGGCCCATCCTTCCTTCCTTCTCATCCAATGACAGGCCTTGTTTTATCTTGTCTGCCTTCACCTGCATAATGACATGAACTTACATGTGTGTGTCCATGTCTGTGTGTGAGAGTGTGTATGTGTGTGCATATGTGTGTGTGAGTATGTGAGCATGTATGTGAGTATGTGTGAGTGTGTGTGTATGTATGTGAATGTGAGTGTGTGTATGTGAGTGTGTGTGAGTGTGAGAGTGTGAGAGTCAGTTTGTGAGTGTGTGAATGTGTGAATGTGTGTGTGAGTGTATGTATGTGTGTGTGAGTATGTGAGCATGTATGTAAGTATTGTGTGTGTATGTATGTGAATGTGAGTGTGTGTGAGTATGTGAGTGTGTGTGTGAGTGTGAGAGTCAGTTTGTGAGTGTGTGAATGTGTGAGTGTATGTGAGAGTGTATGTATGTGTGTGTGTGAGTATGTGAGCATGTATGTGAGTATGTGTGAGTGTATGTATGTGAATGTGAGTGTGTGTGAGTATGTGAGTGTGTGTGAGTGTGAGAGTGTGAGAGTCAGTTTGTGAGTGTGTGAATGTGTGAGTGTGTGTGTGAGTGTATGTGTGTGTGAGTATGTGAGCATGTATGTGAGTATGTGTGAGTGTGTGTGTATGTATGTGAATGTGAGTGTGTGTGAGTATGTGTGTGTGAGTGTGAGAGTGTGAGAGTCAGTTTGTGAGTGTGTGAATTGTGAGTGTGTGTGTGAGTGTATGTATGTGTATGTATGAGTATGTGAGCATGTATGTATGTGTGAGTGTGTGTGTATGTATGTGAATGTGAGTGTGTGTGAGTATGTGAGTGTGTGTGTGTGAGAGAGTCAGTTTGTGAATGTGTGAATGTGTGAGTGTGTGTGTGTGAGTGTGTGTATGTGTGTGTGTGTGAGTATGTGAGTGTCTGTGTGAGTATGAGAGTGTGAGTGTGTGGGTCAGTTTGTGTGTGAGTGTGTGATAGTGTGTAAGTGTGTGTGTGTGTGTGTTTCACACATGGACATCCTCAAACGTTTTCTGATCATGCTTCAGAAGCAGATTGCTAGCTTGGGACAGGGACTCAGGTCCAGCTGTTTTAGGACATACAGAACTGGAGGAAAAAGAGGCCCAAGGCTGAGCCATAATCATTGCTGAGGTCCCAGTGTCTTGCTCCTGACTCTGCCCTGGCTTGCCGACTCCAAACTTTGATGCAGGACCTTCCCTAAGGTTTCGTCAGCTGAAGCCATCCTTTCTGAATGAGTGCTTTGGGGCTGCAGGGCTTTTGCTTTGAACAGAGTAGGGACCGCCTGGTCTTTCCTGCCTATGTAAAGGAATGTGAATAACTCAGGATACTTTTGAGCGACCCCCTCATCCGTCATGACATCCTTCAGAGCTGAGGGGGAGTCACCCAATGAGAAGGATCCCGGTGTATGGCCTGATTACTTCCTCTTCTCCTGTAGTGACACTTCTTGCTGGGGAGACCCCTGAGCATGCAGTGGGACCCCATGCAACTCCAGGATTCTGATGAATTATGCTGCCAGATTAAGGGTGAACCAGGCTAATTGTAAACAGTCCTAAATTGTCAGGCAGCTGGTGCTCTTGAGGATCAGGCCAAAAAGCCTGGTCCTGCCTCCCACACTGCATGGGGCCAGGATTAGTTTATTGTTGGCTCCTATGGGTCAGGGATGGCTCTCTTCAGCATAACTAGGGGAAAGATTTTGTTGACTTTCACCCACTTCAGCTGCTGTCTCTCTTACTTGCTCTGAATTAAGAGACCTGGGTGGTTTTTATGTTTCCTCTATTTGGTCATGCCCTGCTGACAAATGCAGCTTCAGATGGACGCCTTTTGCTGATGCTGTGTCTCTGTGACCAGTATGCAAGTACAGCCTTCAGTGTGTGGCCTCCACAACCTCGCTGCCAGCAGGATGTTCAATGCTCAATGCAAAGAGAAAAAGTCCTCTGACCCCTTGCTTGCATCCAGTGGAACCTCTCTGCAGGATTCAGAACACAGGGGTCTGAACAAAGAGGCCTCTGAACGCTGAGCCTGGCCAGAAAGTACTTTACAACAGCAGGAGGAGAGTTCCCGGTCCAGCTTCACAGAACCCTGGGGTTCAGGAAGTCTTCAGGTCTCTCTAATTTGGTTTTCAAGTGAAAGTCCTGGGATAACAAGAGAAATGCCTCATGAAGCTAAAGACCAGGATTTGGTACACTGAGTAGACACATGGCCCACATTCTCCTCAGGGCTCCTTCAGGTAGCAAGTCTGTTGTAGCCCTGTAGGTCTATTTCCAACCCTTCATAGCATTTCCCCCTTATTCAAGGATAACTTCTCTGTGATTTCAGCTGCCTGTGGTCCACTGTAGTCCAACAATCAAATGGAAAACCCTAGACAAAAGTCATTCATAAGTTTTAAATTGCACTGTCTTCTCTAACATTTTAGGGTGCCATCTGGTCCAGGATGTGTGCCTGCGTGTTTTCCAGTGTGTTCTAGCTGCATATGTTACTCCATCATTACGTTCAGCTATCAGGTTGGCTTCCCTTGTGAGGGAAGTAACCCCCTGCCTTGCTTACAACAGCTTCAAAGGTGGTAACAATAGCAGTACAGGCAGGCAAAAGATGAGGTGGGAATTTCTGGTTTCTTTGGAAATTCAGTTGTGTCACGTGTGTGTGTGACACACAGATACGTGTCTGGAAGCTGTCTGGTGAGAGGATGTTTTGCTGAAGCAGACAGGTGAGAGGGCATATGATGTTTTGCTGGAACAGATGCTTGAGAGGGCACAAGATGTTTAGAAAGAATATAAAGTATAAACCCACAGACAGTAAGCAGATGCCCTTGCATCGCTGTGCCTTGCAAAGCTCTGCTGATCTCGCTTCTTCACTGGTCTTCACTGGTCTTTGCTGGTCTTCACTGGTCTTTGCTGGTCTTCACTGGTCTTCACAGAGAGAAATGCACCAAGGAACTTCTCATGGTATTCCTACTGATTTTTGCCACTTCTGTTGTGAAGAGGTAGTATGTTAACGGACTCAAAACTCTCTGGCAGGTACACACACACTCCTTGGTACCTAGCCAAATGGTTCTGAATTCAAGAATGAATGACACACACACATACACACATGGGCCTTATTTTTAATATGCCCTAAGCAGCTGGGCACTTCCAAATCTCCCCTCAGCTAACGTACTCTCCCCTCCGATATATCTGAGTTATTACTTACTAAAACCTACTGGCTGCCTTGGACCCAGTCCTGTAGACCTGTGTGCCATGACCCCTGATCTTACATCTTGGCAGTGTCTCTAGCTCATTCTCTCTCTCTCTCTCTCTCTCTCTCTCTCTCTCTCATACTTCTCAGGCCAAGACCTTCTCCTCTCCTACAATGGTGATTTTTCTCCTCCCTCGAGTTCCTTACTTAGGAACCTCAAGGTTCCCCCTCTGTCTCTCTGCCCAGCCATTGGTGCCAGCAACTTTATTTACCAATTAGAACCAGCCAGGGGTAGGGGCTGTCAGCATCTCACACACAGACATGTGAGCTCCCATGTAATTTGGGAACCCAACTAACATAACATGAGCAGTAAACCAAATCCACAACACTCTTGCCAATTCAGCAGAGCCTTGCAGTTTCTGCTGGATGGAGCCACTGCTACTGATTTGTGTTTGGTGTTTGCTATTGGACTGGACTAATACCCTGACAATAAAGACTGGAATTGCCCCCAAAGAAGTACTTCTAAATAGGTACACAACTCCTTTTTCCTATTAACCTTTCTCTGCTACCTCTAGTCGGTGGACTAGATGGGAGGTTGAAGCATTTAAGAACCCTAACTAAAGTAGGTTTTGAAAGATTTAAGCCTACAAAGAGGTGTAGTTTCCTTTAAGCAACAGCATTAAGCTTCCAATAAGGAAAAAAAATCATGCAGTAATGTTGCTAAGATCAGCAGTATACAATATTTAAAGAGGAAGAGACCACATTTACATAACTTTTCTTATAGCATGTTGCAATAATTAATCTACTTTACAACACTAGTTATCAGTCTCTCCCTGGGTCTAAGTTATATCAAGCCTCATTCTAAGCACGTATATACGAAGATCACATCATGTGTACAGAGTTTAACTCTGCTCACTGTTTTAAGGATCTTGGATTATATTCCCCAAAGGATAAGGGGGAGACCACTGATCTCATTCACCACACTGCCTAAGCTCTCAAATCATTCAAAGATGGAGTGCTTCAGACACTCAGGTTTATGTGGAAAAGTCTTATGGGCCTCTTCTTCTCTCAGCATGCATTCCAGTGTTTTTCTCCCACACGTATCTCCTTCAGGAAGTGTGGGGAGAGCCCGCCTGGGAAAGTGTGTCAAGTGATAGCTCATGCCTGTTGGAAAAAGTCTGGTGTGAGCAGAATCTGTATAAGGCTGTTACACTGACATGAGATTGGCTAGCCCAGTAAGAGTTAAGCATCTTGTTTTTCTAAAAGCTTTGCCATCTGTGTTAAAAGAGAGGAAAAAGTATAACATTTTATCTAACTTGTTTTTTCCTGAGAAACTAATCACTGCCCTCCACATCCACCAGCAACAATCATGGGTCCCATTTGTAGCAGCAGTCAGGGACTCTGTGGGCAAACAGCTAACCCACTCTCCTGTGTGCCTGGTGCTGATGTCAAAGGTGGGTGGACTCAGGTGTGTGTGTCACGGGAAGAGAGGGAGACAATGACTACATGCTCTGTGTAGAAATTGTTGCAGTTGTTTTTAGAGTGTGGTTTCTTCCCCAGACCCATCTTCATTTCATGTTTTGGTTTGACACTAAAGGATTAACTTATCATTATGATCATTAAAAGTTGTTAATTAGGAAGATTGGCTACCTACATAAAACAGCTCATCTCAAGTCAGTGGTGTGCCTATGGCTCTCTCAAGAATAGATTCGCTTCCTTGTAAGCCCGGGATTGCCTTGAGTTGCTTCATTCACCTGTTCAGAACAAATGAGGGAGGGGGGCAGAGGAGCCTACCCCGAATGTGTGGACACAGAGGAGCCCACCCTGAGTGTGTGTGGACACAGAGGAGCCCACCCTGAGTGTGTGGGGACAGAGGAGCCCACCCTGAGTGTGTGGGGACAGAGGAGCCCACCCTGAATACAGGGAGCTTTCAAATGAAAAGCCATGGCAGGCAAAACTGCAGCCGAGCTGCTGCTGGCCTCCTGTGATTGCTGAGGACACTCTTGGGCAGCTTTCTAATGGAACATTTTCCTGCTATCACAGAGAAACAGCACAGGGCTGGGTGGGTTCTGATTTCTGTGGCTAAAATCTTTATCTCCTATTCACACAAGCAGAAAGCACGAATGGAGTTCCTTCTAGACCAGACTGGAAATTCAATCAAAACAATAAAAAATATTTGTGCATAAAAACATACACAAACACACACACATATACACACACATTACATGCACACATATCACACACATACTTGTATACACATATACACACACATCACACACACATGTACACACATTATACACCCATATTACACACATATACGTGCATACATTACATACCCATGTACATACATATACATACCCATGTACACACACATACACACATACACCATTATACATACATGTGCACACATGTATACACATACATTACACACAAATGTTCACACACATGCCCACACATAACCACACACATTATACACATATTACATACTCACACACTTACCCACATATACACCTACATACACACATTGCACACATGTACACACATACACACATGTATGCACATATTATACATGCACACACATGTACACACACATTACACACACATGCTACCACAGCTACAGAAATCTGAATATCAGTAGGTTATATTCATGTCCACTTCCTGGTTGTGATTATACCATAAAACAGTCATAAAATATTAACAATTGGGGGAAATAAGTAAAAATATGTCAAAGATTTCTTTCCTTTCTTATCAGTTCATCTTATGTTTATTTATCTCAAAGTAAAATTGTTTAATTGTTTTTTAAATATTAGAAAAGTAAAGAGAAAAAAGTACATGCTGATTACATGATGTTTTCATTTCTAAATTATTGGTATGCTTTCTAGCTGCTTCCTTGTTGCTGTGATAAATCACTGAAGGAGGACTTTACCTCATTTGACCCTCCCAATGACAGACAGTCTGTTGTTACAGGAAGCCAGGGCAGGCACTGAGGCAGAGATCACAGAGAACACTGCTCTGCTCCACAGCTTACCTTTATGGCTTGCCCAGCTGGCTTTTTTCTACAAGCCAGGCATATTCACAGAAGGCTGGTCCATCTCACATCAATCACTCATTCTAATGTAGCCCAGGCTTGCCCACAGGCCAGCCCAATGGAAGTAATTCCTCAAGTGAGGTTCCCATTCCAGGTGACTCTAGGTTGTAACAAGTTGACAAAAACTAACGGGCCATGGGTATGGCATGCTTCACTTTATAAGGTCAGAGGCTATGCTGTGTACACTGAACCAGTTGACTCCATTATGGTGAGCCATGATGGGAGAGCCAGCTCTTTGGTTAATTTGTATAAATCAGATTGAAGAAGCACTTTATCTTGGATTGGGATAATCCAGATAACACTTATGCTTTCATAACTATGCTTGGGAAAAAAACAATGAAATTAGATAAATCAATTATCCTTTATGGTTATCAAAAAGACACTTACTGACACAAAGAATATAAGCATGTTTGTGGTTCAGGGATATAAAAAGGGGGATCTAGGAATAACTGTTAATATTTTCAAAAAATGTGGGATAACAATACTGGATATGAAGTGCATGAAGAGAAGTTCTGTTACCTGTCTGTCTCCACCTTCTGCCTATATGTCAGTCTATCCGTCTACCATCTATGGACTTATCATCTATGTAATATATTTTGTCTATGGCAGTATTCAGAGGATACATTTTGAATTCTTTGAGACAATTGAATTAGGACTGGAGAGATGGCTCAGTAGTTTAAGAGCACTGGCTGTTCTTCCAGACTTCCTGAGTTCAATTCTCAGCAACCACATGGTGGCTCACAACCATCTGTAATGAGATCTGATGCCCTCTTCTGCTGTGTCTGAAGAACAATAATTGAATTAGTTTCTATGCATACACTATTACATTAGACATTGAAAAATAATAACACAGAGGGTTTCTACAACTACAGCACACTGTTATAACCAGGAAACAGACACAGATACAATCCACTAGCCTGACAAATGACTTGTTTTTTTAAAAACTCTAATTTGGGAGTCTAATTTTTATGAACAGTTAACTACCGCAGTGCATTACAAGAAGCATACTGGAAACTGGAAACAACCCGGCCTTGGGTTCCATCCAACTAGAGAAGTAGAGGAGCTCCTTTTCTGCTTTCCCTTGGTCCTGTTTCTCTTTGGCTCAGTGGCCACTGCAGAGTGGTGAGTGCTTCGGATGCTTTCTGAAGCACGCACGGGATATTACAAGGCTGTGAGATAGATGACTTGCAGTAAAATAAGTCAGAGCCAGGCTTTGGACACGGGGTAATTAAACCTTGCATAACAACATTTATTACTCACCAACCTGTCAGAGTCTCTGAGATGCAATAAATTCTTGCCTCAGCACAGCCGAGTTACAGACAACCTCAACTCGGGGGATGGTATCACAGCCACTTGTTTCTGTGATAAAACACCATGACCAAGAGAACTGATAAGACAGAGTTTGGTCGGAGTTACAGTTCTAGGAGTTCAGCCTCCGGGACAGCACAGTGAAGGAACAGTTGTGGGAACAACTGAGAGCTCACATGTTGAACCGCAAACAGGAAACAGAAAGGCTAACTCAAAACGAGTCCTTCGAAACCTCAGAGTCCACTCCTAGTGACAATCTTCCTCCAGCAAAGCCATACCTCGCAATCCTCCTCAAATAGCCACCAACCCGGGACCAAGTATTCAGGTGTTCAAGTACTGTGGCATCAAAATGCAAAACGCATTTTGTCTAAGTTCACAAATCCTCATAGGATTCCATGATCTCAGTACTGTTTTAAATCCAACATCTCTTCTGGGACTCAAGGGACTCTCTTAACACAACCCCTGTAAACTAAAAAGAGCAAATTGCCTACTGCCCACACATGGTGAGCATACATGATGGTTCCAAAATGGGGGAATGAGGACACAGTGAGGAGATGCTGGACCAAACCAAGATGGGAATGCCACAGGGAGAGCTCCAAAACCTGCAGCTCCCACGGCCAATGTCAAAGGCTTGGCTGGCCCCACCCTTCACTTTGATACCGTCTCTATCAGCTCATTCCACTTCCCTTTGCAAAGCTCTCCTTGGCATCTGTCCCACAGCCCAGGGGCAGCCTCAACATCTCTAACACACTCCAGGCTTCACTTTCACAGCGCCACAAAATCAACCAGGTTTCATGTGTGTGACCCTGAAAGAAAAGAGGTCTCCCTTTAAAGTGCCTTCCTCCGAGAGCAGCACAGAGCAGGTGAGGAGTCCTTTCCATCTACTTCAAATGGAATTTGGGTTGCCTGAGAATCAGCTTGGAGGAGGGGGTCACAGCCTCAGAGCTTAGAGAAGTCCAGAGAAAATGCTGGGCCAGCTATGGAATCTAGGAGAGTGGCCAGCTGTGTGGCAGACACAAGAGACCTGATGAGGATCAAGCTGAGTGGAGCCTACTGGTGGCTTGGCATGGGCTTAGCACAGGCAGTTTATGCAGCCTGTTGAAAGCAAAGTCAGACCGGATTATATGGTAGGGCAACTTCACTACCTTTGAAAGGATGCAGGGGAAACTCTCCCTCCAGACCACTCTGGTTTTCATTTAAATAAGATGCCCTGCACCTGTGGCTATTCTGTTTGAAATTCCAGTGTACACAGTGAAATTCACTAAGTCCACACTCTGCTTGTCAGGAGTACTGACCACCTTTGCCCCCACACCTTTGAGAATGTTTGTATGGTAGGCAGCCCTAGAAAAGGAAACTTAACTGACTCTAGAGCATGACCAGTAGCCAATGAAAACCTGGGACCTCTCGTTCGAGCTTCCTCTGCTTGTTTGTGAGCCTGCTACAGTTGCAGGACCCACCTCCACATTGTCCTGTGAGAACTATGGCTCCCACATCAACGCTGGTACTCTGGCTACTGCGTTGTGAAGAACAAATGATCAGAGTTGTCTCTAATCCGGGGCACTCGTGTCTGTCGGCACATGTAAAATGGCAGAGATGAACGTAGCTTCATACTTCTGTGCTATCAGAGCATGTCAAGGAACGTAGATGGTAACTGATGTCTCTAGACAGTGTGGTGGCTCCGCAATGTGTTGAAATTCTCAGAGGAAATGGCTTGCGCTAGACTCTTTCATAAGGCCCCAGTAGACCACACTAAAATAAAACTTGGAATCACTCGTGGGAGCAGTCCACAGTGCTGAACCAAAAAATAAGTGGTTAGTGTCTGACTTTCCAAGGAACCCAGGGGGAAGAAAGTAAGTAGCCAAATTTCCCAAGCAGAACAGTTGCAACCACCATGGGGATGAAGCGCCCTCTGGAGAGTAACCTGCATGATTCCGGCATTACCCAGTCAGTCACTTCTCTATGGTTCTGTCTCCCCACCCTGCCTCAGGAGAAAAGTACCTTCCAAGTGACACATCTGTGCTTTTTATTTTCCATTGATTGCTGCATGTTTGTTTGCTTGCTTATTTGTTTGGGGATGGGGGGCCTGTTTTATTTTCAATCTGTCTATAAAACAATTCAACCTCTTCCACTGAGTTAATCAGAAACACTACATTTCGTAGAACAAAATGCCCCTTGCTGTTAGAATCACAAATAAAGTCAATTCAGATCTTTAAGGTCATCTCATTTAGTCGTGCTTTGGTCTTTTGACACAGGGTAAACAGGGATGGGTTTGGAGCAGAGCAATGAGCATCCTGGGCTCATTGTACAAACCACTCTCCTGCCACCCTGCTTTATGAAGACCATGGACCACTCACTTACCCAGTTCTTACTTTCATGAGCAAGATACTCATTTCTTACCTGACAAAAGGTTTGGGACTGAGCGTGTCCATCAAGGTCACTCTCCTGAACTGTTTCAGGCCCAGTGACCAGGGGCATGGCCCTATTTACTGGATTGCTTCCCCTGCCTTCTCAACTTGCTCTCTTATAGAACTCAAGACTACCAACCCAGGGATGAAACCATCCACAATGGGATGGGTCCTCCCCCCTTGATCACTAGCTGAGAAAATGCCTTACACCTGGGTCTCATGGAGGCATTTCCTCCAACTGAAGTCAGTGTTGAGAGGTTGGGGTGAGGGAAGGGGAATTGGTAGGGATAGAACAAGACAGAAGAAATATATACTGTTCCCCTGCCCTTCAAGTTAAGACAGCCTTGGATGGAGCTTCAGCATTTCTAAGAAACAGATATAAGTTCAGTCCCTTCCTCTTGTGCAGCATCTGGCCCAAGAGTCAACAATTATTTCCAACACATCATCTCAGTACATACGCTTAGAAGATATTTCCTGAGAAACTGAGCTATGGCAACTCTCTCATAAACACTGATGTAAAACAAAACTTTCATTTAGGAAGTATGCTTCTAATGCCTTTGCTGCTGTAAACTTGAGTGTTTTAGTTATCTGTAGGTTTAACAACTCATTGAAAAATCTCTGTAAGCTCAACAAAATGATATGGCTGATCCAGACACTGATGATTACATTGCAGACCATGTGTTACTATTTTTCAGCTTTTGTTTTGAGGTCAAAGCAGAGAGGAATAAAGAGAATAAAGGGGCAGCCAATATTTTGATCTGAGACCTCCAAGGTCATCTGGGATGAAGGATCAATGGAATTCTTACAAACTCCATCGTGAACCAACCACAAACTTGTACACCCCCCTCAAAGGGACCCCAAAAGCCAAAAGCAGATAAAACAATCATGAGGCCCAGCTCCTGAGTTAGGAGTTATCTACCTTCAAGACATTTCACTAACACTATTTAGCCCACCTTTAGTCTATGCCTCACCAAAAACCTTAATGTCTACAAAACTCTATCAAAGACATTTTATTCTCCTGTAATGGCTATTCCTGGTTGTCAACCTGACTATATCTGAAGTAAACTACAATCCAGAATTGGAGGGCTCACCTGTGATCCAGATCTTGAGGCTGGAAAACAAAAGTTCCTGACCTGAATCTTGGCAGGGAGATCTTGAGGCATAGTGGCCTTGAAAAGCTTAGGCCCAGTAAAAGTAGTATATGCTTTCAACTCCAGGAGACTGAAGCAAGATCTCTGAGTTCAAGGTCAGCCTGGGACAAAACAAGTCCCAGATCCAGGCACGGTGGTACATACCTTAATCTGAGTGACACCTTCTGCTGGAGGCCTACATAAGGACATTGGAAGAAAGAAGATTCGCTCTTCTTGGCCACTTGCATTTACTTGCCAGCACATCTGTTGGAACCGACGTCTACAGAAGAGCAGCTGAAACAACTAGCCTCGTGGGACTGAGCAACTTGGACTTCCCATTCACAGCTGACCAGTGTTGGGGAGTGTACTGGCTGGTTTTGTATGTCAACTTGACACAAGCTGGAGTTATCACAGAGAAAGGAGCCTCAGTTGAGGAAATGCCTCCATGAGAAAGGCATTTTCTCAACTAGTGATCAAGGTGGGAGGACCCAGCCCATTGTGGGTGGTGCCATCTCTGGGTTGGTAATCTTGAGTTCTATAAGAGAGCAAGCTGAGAAGGCAGGGGAAGCAAGCCAGTAAGAAACATCCCTCCATGGCCTCTGCATCAGCTCCTGCTTCCTGACCTGCTTGAGTCCCAGTCCTGACTTCCTTTGGTGATGAACAGCCATGTGGAAGTGTAAGCTGAATAAACCCTTTCCTCCCCAACTTGCTTCTTGGTCATGATGTTTGTGCAGGAATAGAAACACTGACTAAGACAGGGAGTTTGACTGCAGACTGTAAGTCATCATAATAAATTCCCTCAATATAGAAGGACATTCCATACATTCTGTGACTCTAGAGAACCCTGACTAATACATCTCCTGTCAAAACTAAGTCATCTGCCTTGGAGTGAATACAATTTGAAGCTTCTTCTGTTATTACTGAAAAAAATTTTATACTCTCATATTTGACTCATATCTTCCTTTACTCCTCTTGGGAGTCTGAGACTCCAGAAAATATCCCCTCCTGATCTCCTTCGCCTGAGGGTATCACCAGGCAGCTGATGAAAGTGAATTGATCATCTCTAAATTTATCTCTTATTCTGATTCTATCCTGCCTCATAGGAGTTCCAGGAAAATAAACAATAAAACGGAACCTTCTGCCCCATCTTAGGTTGGGTTACTATTGCTGTGATGAAACACCAGGACCAAAACAACTTAGGGAGAGAAAGTGTTCATTGACTTACATTTCCACAACGCTGCTCACTACTGAAGGAAGACAGGCTGGGAACTCCAGCAGGGCAGGAACCTGGAGAGAGAGGTTGTTGCAGAGGCCATAGAGGGGTGCTGCTGATTGCCTTACTCCTCGTGGCTTGCTCAGCTTACTTTCTTATAGAACTAGGACCACCAACCCAGTGATGGCCCCACCTGCAATGGACAATCATTGATTTTAAAAATTCTCTACAGGCTTGCCTACAGCCCAATCTTAGGTCTGCATTTCCTTAAATGAGATTTCCCTCCTTGAAATGACTTCAGCTGTATCAAGTTGACATAAACCTACCTGGTACATGCTCCTCTTCCTGTCAAGTCATAACAGACCCTTGCCTTCCTGTTTTCTTTCCTAATGGGTAAAATGTTTTCTTCTTCATGCCACGTCTGCTGCTCTGTTGATTTCTCTCATCGCTACTTAACTAAGTGTGGCCACGATGTCCTCTTACCCCACTAGGATTTTTTTGTTGTTGTTGTTTGAGTTTTTGGTGTCTGCTTGCTTCAATGGCTGGTCAGGATTATTTCTTCCAGAACTCAACAGGTTAGGCTTCAAAAGATGCTGGCCAATTTCTTCTAACCAAATTCCAAAACATCACATTGAACACTGGATCAAACATGACAACTTCTCTATGGGACCTTCCAGTCAACAACATCCTCCTTTATACCAACAGACTTCCAAATCCATACCCCACCAAGACAGATAATAAGAATGCTGGACCTGTAGAATCCAGTAACTCCAGTTACAGATAAGGCCCTGATGGGTTTCAACCCATTTCCCCGGAGCCACACCCTGGAAAATAAAAATGAATTGACCAATACTTACCTCTGAGTGGCTTCCATGAACCCTGATCATATTAACAATATAAGGCCAGAAGATTGCCCAACTGGCTTAAAGAAACTACCAAAGAAGAGATATTCATCTAGATATTTATATTGTTGATCAGTCAGAAAGAAATATGGATGCCATGTTAGGATTCTGAGTTATTTCTGACTCAGGGCAAGTCTGTCCTCGACTCTAGACCTGACTATTACTGATTGCAGTCAACTGAACTGCACTTGTTCCAGGGTGCTGTGTTGTTGAACATTGACTGACTATCTGTGTACCTCCCTCCCCAGCTCTGTAGAAGCAGTGCTTTACAACACCTTTGCACACTTGCTCTCTATTGTCTGCCAGTAGAGGTGTCCTGCAATATATCTAATCCACTTTCTAACATTTTTAGAGTTGGTGAATTCTTTGTGAGTGTGTGTTTGTGTGTGTGTGCATGACCACGTGGGCACACATAGTATATTCAAATGTGCATGTATATGCGTGCGTGTAGAGGAGAGGGATCAACTTTAGGTATCCTATCTCAAGAGATATACACATCGTTCTTGACCTTTTTGGTTTTTCTATTTGTTTGTTGCTTGTTTGTTTTTTGTTAGGGCCTCTCATTGATCTAGAGCTTGCCAGTTAATTTAGACTGGCACCAGCAAATATGAGGAATTACCTGTATCTACCTCCCTGGAGCCAAAATCACAGGCCCAGTTCATTACCCCCAGTTCTAATCTGGGTTCTTTGGATCTAACTCAGGTTCTTGTTTACACTAAGTCATCTCCCCTCTCTGGACTTGGTGAGTGCTTTTGCAGTCAGTATCACCACCAACTCATGCATTGCCCTGTGCTCCTGGAATGACATTTTCAAAGACATACTATTAAGTCAAAACAAAAACAACAGAAAAATCACTAGCTCATCTTAAATGCCCTGATGGAAATTTTACTGTAACTGAGTTCCAGTTTTCCCTTGAGATATAAATATGGTGACTGTTTTGTTGTTTATGCAAATAAACCACAAAATTGTGAGTCACACCATTTAATGTGTCCAGGAATACTATACTAATCTTCTGTTTTATAAAGAGGGGCAAAAAGACTGTAAGCTATATTGGCATGGAAACAGTTGTGCGTTGCACAACCTGTAAAGGAGACACAGTAATAATGAACATCGTTGGTAGATTCACTTCCCTGTTTCCAACTGTAGTCTGAAAACAGAAAATTCTAGAAATGGCACTCCATTTTTCTAACCAGCACACCCTTCTGAAGTATAATGAGTTGTCTCGTCATACAGCTCTGTTCCACCAGTGTTAATGCATGTCCTTTGTCATTGTACCAACCTACACATGCTGCCCGCTCCTTAGCCTCTTACTACTAGTCTGGATGGCCAGATCAGGTGACAAGGCATCACAGTGTTGTGCTCAAGTCACCGACAGTAACATTAAAGTGGAAGGAGAACATGATGGTTAATTTGAATGATGAAGTTGGCTAGACCAACGAACACCCAGAACATTAATGATGGATGCACACTCGTGTATACTTTGAGTATGTTTCCAGAGACACTCAACTGAAGAGGAAAGGTATGTCCTGAATGTGAATAGAACAAGCCAATAGGAGCCTGGACTGAATAATTAAAAACAAAAAAAAGGAAAAAGGCAGCTAAGCATTAGCCCTTCCTTCCCTTTCTCTGCTTCCTGGTTGGTGCTGTGTACCAAGCCACTCCCACCACCATACTTCCCTCCACCAAAAAAAAAAAAAAAATTCAGGAAAGACTGTGTGTCTCTAAACTGTGAGCCAAAATAAGCCCTTTCTTACTTAAGTAGCATTTGTCAGATGACAACCACAACAAAGGTGACAAGTACAAGGGGTGATGCTGACAACTAAGATGAGCCAAAATTAAAGTCATAACAAGCCAAATGTAAGGAGAAAAGCAAACATCCTCAGTTTGATAAGAAAAGAAACAATCATGAACTGAGGCTGCTGCAACCCACCCTAAGAACCAGAAAGCAATCTTGATAGAAGTTGAGAGCCCTCACTGGTGATCCTCTGGGAGTCCTGAGATGCCTCTTGCAGAAAAGGAAGTAAAGATGGTGTTTGCACCGGTGACTCCCAGATTGAGGACAATAAAAACAAAAGATAGAACCCAGAGAGGATGGTGAGTAGATAGGCAGTACAGGTGGATGCTATACCATGAACAGTAAGGAATTAAAGCTATCTTTTCTAATGATGCTACCAGCTTTATGCTGCCCACTTAATTGAGTCCAAAAAACCATCATATCCCTGACTTCCCTGATGGTATCTGATGCTTGTTTCTAATTTCAACACATGGTGGCAAAATAAAATAGCTCTCCACGCTTGATTTAGAGCATTTGACAATGAAATCGTATGTATTTAACCATGCTGAGCAGATTACAATTTTATACTGTGTTGAAGGAAGAAAATATTCATCGTTGTAAAAAATTAAAAGAAGCACTATATGGATTTTAAAGCCTTGTCCATATTGTTTTACATGAGAAATTCATCTTTTTCATGAATGTCTGCCTTGACTCTAAAAGTTTTGCTCCAGTTGAGTGAACTTCGAATTTTTCTACAGCTACATCACAAGTCTCATTAAACTAAATCCATTCCAGATGGACATGGTTGAGACCTTGAGATCTTTTCTTACACACACACACACACACACACACACACACACACACAGTACTTGACTTTGCCTGTGAACTAAATGCTAATCTCAAGATAAATGTTCTTTGTTTCACCACCCAAGTTTTCTGGTAGTTTTGCCTGGTGAACCAGTGGAACCAGTCACTGTTAATCAAGAATCTTACACAAGGTCTAACATCCAATTGCCCCAGGTGATCAAAGTTTCAGGGTCTACTGAACATTTAGCATGACGACAGTGTGTCCCCCACATGAAGGACAAATCCTTAGGTTGGAAGAGAAGTCTCAGAGATAATGAGTACTGGCAGCACAAGCAGAGAAGTGTTTGTTTAAAAACTGCATAGTTTCTCATTGTTGTGTGTAACAAGCAGAATCAAATTGTTCTTTTGTTTTGTTTTTTTTAACAATCCATGCATTGCTTCACATTCCTGCTATCTTACTAATCTCCCCACTGGGTCTCAAGTTCAAGCATGATGAAATAAAGAACATTTATCTTGAGATCAGCATTTAAATCATAGGCAAAGTCAAGTGCTCAACACCCCCCCCACCGTGTGTGTGTGTGTGTGTGTGTGTGTGTGTGTGTGTGTGTGTGTGTGTGTGTGTAAGTGATAGAGGGATCAAAATAAGAAAAGATCTCAAGATCTTAATCCATGTTCATATACATAGAGCCTGTCGCTCTAAGCCTCTGGATGAATTTGATTTAATGAGACTTGCAATGCAGCAAGTTTTCCGAGAAGCTGAGTGCAATGGCTTCTACCTGTGGTGCTCGCTACTCCTTGAGGATTGCTTAAGCCCAGGAGTGTAGGACCAAGTGGGGTAACAAAATGTAGTGTTTATCTCTTGAAAAGGAAAAAGAAAAAAGGAAGAGGGAAGAGGAGGAGGGAAAGGGAGGGGGCAATACTCTAATCAAAGTTTTTCAATGTACGGCAACCATGCCAAACAGCAAAGGGAACATTCCATGAGTTCTCAAACGTACGCAAAGCACTACGAGCAACTGAGAAAAGCTGAGAGCAGAGAGACGTTCTTCCTCAGAGAAGTTCATACCAATTAACTGTCTGTCCAGTGTCAAACAGGCAGTCTCAAAAACATACATACAGTGTGTGGACAGAACAGGTTATATCTAGGAAATATATGCATATACATATATGCATGTAATAATAAAATAATGAAAAAGAGTCCATACATTTGAAAGAGTGGGGAGCGATGTAGAGGAGAGCTTGGAGGGAGGGACAGGAAAGGTGAAATTTCATATTCAAATTATGATCTCAAAAAGTACAAAAAATTTTCTTGGGTGTCAGAGAAATCCCATTGTCCTAGAATGTGCTCAGAGATCCTTTTGAAATCTTAAAAGCAAGGCAGAATCTAACCAAAATATGAAAGATCCAAAATAATAACAATATAGGAAAACATAAAGGAGAATAGGTGTAGACCCCTTTCATAGGTATAGACCCTTCCATAGGTGTAGACCCTTCCATAGGTATAGACCCCTTCCATGTAGGCAGCATGAGACAGTCTTGACAGTCGTGATAAAATTTACAGATTGGGTTTATCAGAACTCAATGTCTCCGTGACACATGCCCAACTCTTGACTTTGGAAAACAACATCCTGGGCTATGTGAATGTGCCCTGTTCTTGCACTTTCAAGGAGTCCTTCCTCCAGAGTTTCTGATTCCAAAACAATAGAGATCTCAAATGAGATAGGACTAAGCCACAGACGTCTGAGCAGGTGTCATCAGTTAAGCTTCTTTGCAACGTGTTCGTGCAGGCTCTACTGTTCCCATGAGGAACTGAAGGAGCCACTGAGACACTATTGACTTTTTTCACGTTTGGACCAGATAAGTCTCAGTATCAATATTGTATTTGTGTTGTAGCTGAAGGGAACGTGGCTTCTGTTGCATTTCTCATTCTATTTTGAAAACTTTGCTTTCTTTCTATCGATGATTCCTAATGTGAATGACTCATAGACACCTGGGTACTGGCTTGGCTTCCAGGGTTGTCATGAGAAGGTGTTAAGAGCAGAGTTCAGGCTTAATTAATTAAGAGAAGAAACACTCCATAGAGTGAATGAATGAATGAATGAGTAAGTAAATAAATAAATAGGAACAGAAAAGAAAAGAAAAACTTTCATATGGCTCATCTTTGGAGTGTCTCACCGTGGCTACTGGAAATAAATTTCTGGCACTCAAATTCCATGACCTGACATGAGTTTAGTCACAAAATAAAGAGAGGCCAAGGGATCTCAGTGTTCTATATGGAGGGGTAATGATAAGATGAAATATTTCAAAACTCTAGACAGCTATCCTTCGGATCAATTTGAAGATTTAGAAATGTTCTGTTCTGTATTTTATTGAATCCAGATAATGAAATAATGAAGAGGAGTTTGTTACAACAAAAGATCTGCACACACACACACACACACATACACACACACACATACACACACACACACACACACACACACACACACATACACCTTAATACAACACACATTGTGTGTATGTGATAGGTTGAGGTAGAAGGATTGTCTGTTTATGTGTAGCCGTACATACACATACATTCTTTATGAATTAAGAATGTGAGATAAAAATTCAAACTTCCAAAAACTCTCCACAGAGATGTCTTGTGCTGCCTAAGCTTACTTTCACTCCATTTCAACTCTGAATAAACACCATGCCCAGAGCCAGCAAACACAGCATTAGTCATCACTGGATTACTACACCCACTTACAGAAACTCAGGTTCTTTCTCTTCTGTTTTTCCTTGTATTCCCTTCAGCCTTTTGCTTAGGAGGAGATTCTGCCCAGCTGCAAATGACCACCATGCAAATCCTAATTCTGAGAGAGGATATTCCGGTGCGTGTCTGAAGTCGCATGACAGCAGCAGGTCTTGACTACAATGTCATCAAGCATCAAATAATTCTGCTCAGAATGCTCTACGGTCACACTGCAAACCCGAGCAGTAAATCCATGTGGACAACAGGATGCGTGGGGACACTAACTTGTGTAGCAGCTGTGGACCAGGCCATGGGGCATTCCCATACTGTGGCGTTTACACTGTCTTCTTATGCATTCCTTGATTGACTAGCATAGCAATTCAGCAGATAAGGTAATATTATCATTGCTATTTTCAGAGAGTTGAGGTCCTAGACACAAAAACCTTTGCACTTGATCCCAAATGTTGCAATATTACCCACTTAGAACATTATCATCTGTATGTACAGGAACAGTCAAGAAATAATCAAGAGATGAGTGGGATGAGATGACTCAGGAAGATCCTAGTTACCGTCACCAGCGGCACACAATCCAGACTTCTCCATTACGAAGGCAATTTTTTTTTCAGAACATTTTAAAAGTTAAAATCACACATTGTTTATTATTGGCAAAAAGGTTATTTTTTTTTCCTGGTGGTAAAACAGTCAAAGGAATATGTTCAGAGGTCAAGGTTGCTGACACACACAAACCCAGCACTTGGGAGGCTAAAAGAGAAGGATTCTACTCCTAGGCTATACAAGAAGACCCTATTTAAAAGGGGGGCCGGGAGGGTAAAAGAAAAGGATGGAGAAAGTGAAGACAGAGGAGGGGGCAGGGAAAAATGACAGAAAGCCCCCCATTGTGAAGAGCAAGCTTCCCATATCCTGGGCTATCCTCCGGCATGCTCACGGACACCAAACAAGCTTCAGTCTGTACATGTCTAATTCCAGCAGGCAGCTGATTACACTGAAACAAATCCCAAATCGTCCTGACCTGCTTGCTTCTTTATAGTTGGGCAGGAATCCGCTGCATGTGGACCACTGCTGGTCAGGGAGACACGAGGGAAGGCACGATGAAGAGCGCCCAATGAAGACACTTTGGCTTTCTCTTTAAGCATTGGGGGGAGATGGATAAAAGGCAGAGGGGAGTGGGCGTATATTATCTTTTTTAACTCCACCATGATCATAATGGATTGTCTTCCACCCTTCCATTCAGGAAAGGAACTGAGTTTTGCCTAGCACTTGGGGACATAAGTTGGGTCGCAGCTTGCTCAATTAAATCCCCGGGGCTGCCTTCCTATGCTCTTTAAAGGCCTTGATTGCTGGAATCTTCCAAATAGCTCTATCAATTATTACTTGCATTATTTTGGCAGAATACTTTTGCTAAATGTATTTCCAAACCAAAACCCCCCAGAACCTTTAGAACCTCGGTCATGCTACTGGACTTGGGTGAGCTGCTGCCTTTTATTCCTTACCCTGCATAGAAAGCTCGGTGCCTCTGATATTTGCATTCAACATGATTATCTTCTTGGATATTAAAGTGCGCACACGTGAGAATCAAAACTCATGCCTACAGAAGCCCATAAAAGAATCTGACTCAAAACCATGATTTGAAAAGGTTTCCGAGCCCTCGGGGAGAATTGGTTTTAATTTGGGTGAGGCTTACTGAGAAGGAGCTGATGAAGTTGCATATTTATTAGTTCCCTTCTGTCTCTCAGAATACTTATAGTTCTTAGCTCCAGAGTCCTTAGCTTTTCTGAGCTGGAAGGCAAGGGGACCTTGAATTATCTGACAGATAACATACCAAGGTGTGATTCTATCACATGCTCTTGTTTTACCACAGGGAGTCCACAGCTGTAGCAGGCTGGACAGCCTCATCCGAGTAAGGTAAAGATCTTGAATTTCTTTCACCACAGGCATTCTTGTGCACCCACTGGCTTTGTTACCTTACTACCCGTACATGGATCATGTTTGACCTCTAACGGACAAGCCACAGACACCCGGAGAAAGAGTCTTGTAATATAAGTACACAAGGCCCAAGACAGAGGGCCCAAGACAGATACACAGAGGTCTTTTCTTAAAAGCGGCTTTAAATTCTGAAGGTTGAGTTACCCAGAGTCGTCTACTCTGGAGACAAGAGGCCACAGAAAGGGCTCAGGTCACAGGGTCATCTGAAGATGAGGAAGCTGTGCCTTCTCCAAGGACCAGTTGTTGAGCTTTCCAGTAGTCATTTCTGAAGAATTTCCCTCAGAGAAGAATAGCTTCCTGGGAACTATCCTACAAAATCCAGCAGCCAACCAAAGTCCTTGGGCTATAGAATACTAATAGAATAAGAACTTCATTAACAACAAAAGAAGCTTGCTGTGTGTTATAATTATGCAAACTATACTTTACATGTTTTATTATTTATTAGGTTTCTATAACGTATATTGGTCTTTCACCTATACGTAAGTCTGGGTATCAAATGCATCTCTGGTGCCTGAAGAGGCCAGAGAGGGCATTTGATCTCACAGAACTGGAGTTGTAGACATCATGAGCCACAATGTGGGTACTGAGACTCAAACTTGGGTCCTCTGGAAAAGTATCCAGTGCTCTAATTGTTAAACCATTTCTCCAGCCTTATAAACTGTACTTAAAAAGCAAAAACAAAAAAACATTGAGCTTTGTGACTTCTTTCCTTGTAAAATGCCAATAAATTTTTCTGCTAGCTTACTACACAAATTAGGGGTAAAAATGTAATTTCAAGATTTTACAAAAATGGCAGATTTTTTATTTGAAAATAAATATCAATAGAAATGTGTGTTATCACCTCAGAGACAAAGACAGACACTACCTCAGAGTGAAAGGCTGGAAAACAACTTTCCAAGCAAATGGTCAGAAGAAGCAAGCTGGAGTAGCCATTCTAATATCAAATAAAATCAATTTTCAATTAAAAGTCATCAAAAAAGATAAGGAAGGACACTTCATATTCATCAAAGGAAAAATCCACCAAGATGAACTCTCAATCCTCATCTTCGGTTGGTTTATACACACGTGTGCAATTTCTAGGCTTGAAAGTAAAATGATGCTATCTGGTGCTGGATAGAGGAGCCTTATTTTTTATTATGGCAGCTCTTATTTTTGTAACATAGTGATTTGGTTGAACACAATAAAGTACAGTAGTAACTGATCTCCCCTTCTTCCTGGATGAGTGAGGAGATGATTAAATGTTGATGTCAGCATCCTTGAGCATATTCAGATGAGCTTCTGCTTCTGTTGAAAAGGATGCTGTGTTTGATTGTGGTCCGAAGCTTTGAAGCACTACTTGGCATCTCCTTCCTTGGAGGTCTCACTGTTTAAACATAACAGATTTGATAGCTTGTTGGTAAGGTGAGGTCCAGCTTGTCTCCACTAGGTCATCTTCATGTGAATCCGGTGGTTATACGGTTTTGTTCTAGGGATATTTCATTTTTGTAATAACGGTTTTAGCTGACATTCATGGAGAGAATGAATCCTTAGAACTGTGCCACTAGTGAAAGGAAATCCTGTCTAGAGTATGTTTCTTTACAAAGCTGTGTCACACCATCATTTGGGCCCTCTGCTGGAAAAGTAGAATCAAGTCTCAAATAATGCCTTTTAAATTGTATCCTCTAGTATTATAGATGTAGGACAGTACTGTATCATACCTCTGTGGATGTAAAATAGCTTGTACCTGCTTTATGATACATAGTAGTGACCGTGCTTTATCAGAGCTGTTTTTAATGATGTTGCTCAGAATGTTTTCTTTCCAGATGATGATTGAGAAGCTAATTTAAAAAAAAATGGTGCCAGGTACCACAAGAGTAAAAATAAAAAAAAAATAAAAAAAATAAAAAAAGAAATATTCCCATATAAAACAACTTTAACCAAAAATATTTAGGTACTTAAACTTTAGTTGGCTGAAAATTGTACATATGTGGAAAACACATTTACTAAGAAGGCTTTGGTTAAATGATGGCTTCCATAGTCTCCTTTTGGACTGTGTGTTTGCATTAATCCTGGCAAGTGCATTCAGTATGTATTTATGTACTGTTCTCTGTCCTTCAGTAGTAGTAGTAGTCCCTTAACCATGGCAAATGCATGGCAAGACTCCAGTGGAATAAGATCGAGCCTTACGCATGCTGTTTTTCTGTACATGAATGTTGTTGATAAACTTTAGCCTATAAATTAAACACAATAACAGGTTAACAGCCACAAAAAAAAAAAAAAAAGACATCTCGTTTCTCTTTCAAAAATCACTGTATTTTTTGGAAGATGACTTTGACAATGGATGTCATAACTTAAGGGCCATTGCTCAATAAAAGAATACGCAGGAATTCTGAGATTTATGGCACTTAAAATGTTTAGGCCAATTTGTAAGAAAATGGCCCATTTTGATTAATTTGCTTGAAGAAACTTAAAATTTCAGAAATGTAAATGAAGAAACTGAACGACTAGTTCCTAGTCAGTGCTTTTCTCTTCCTAATAGGAATACCTTTTGAAAATGGTGTTTCAGAAAGAAAATATAGATTAAAGGCTTATTGATTCCAAATATTGAACTTGGAGAATTCAAAAAAGGGTATAGGAGAAGGAAATAATTGTGTCATTGGGGCAAATTTCATACTGTTACGTATGCTACACTAATATAGAATCCTCTTCATTGTGATAGCATATGCTAAAATCGTGGTCTGCAGTCATGTTACTCAGTGTCAATTAGAAAGAAATAACATGTGGCCTCATTAAAAAAAAAAAAAAAGAAATGTGTGTTATAATGCTGGGGCTCGTCTCAGCCTCTTCTGCCCTGGGGTTACATGTAGACAACAATGGACTCAGTCCTGGGGTTACATGTAGACAACAATGGCCTCAGCTTGGACCTTGGTATCTCAAATTTCAGAAATTAAAGCCACTCTTAAGAAGGAACCTCTGTGTATGTGTCTTGAACCTTGTATACTTATATTACAACCTCCTTGTGTGGAGGCTTTCAGAACCTCTAAACAACACTGGGTCACACACAATGGCAACTCCAGATATTAGACATACTTAGCCTGAATGTCTTGATCATATCTTTGTGGCAAGGAGCCAAGGATGACCACGAGGGTGTGGAGAGTAAGTCTGGTCTCCTTTCAACTCCTATACAAGGGGCAGGATATCAGAGCAATATTTTGGGGTGCCACCTTACATTTCTAAGATCTTAGTCAAGAGCTTATAATTCACAAAAATCCCTAAGGCATTGAGTGTTTTCTGGATGTGCAAGTTTTCATGAGATATTTACTGCAGAAAAATAAATAGATGATAGATCAGATAGATAGATAGTCAGACAGTAGATAGATAATAGATGATAGATAGATAGATAGATAGATAGATAGATAGATAGATAGATAGATAGATAGGCAGATAGATAGATATAGATAATAGATAGATGGATAGATATAGATAGGCAGATAGATAGATTAGATAGATGATCAGACAGTAGATAGATAATAGATGACAGACAGACAGACAGATAGATAGCCAAGCAGGCAGACAGGCAGGCAGACAAGGAATTTGGCCATGCGTTTTCAGCTGAACATGCTTAAGTGGCTCTTTATGCAGACAATGGCCAGCCATAGGCCATGCCCCGTGTCTCTGGCTTCCCGCCTTGGAACTTCTCTGTGGATGTCTTTGGGGATCTCCTGGGTGGTGTGAGGAGTTACCAGGGTGCATGAGCATCGGAACAGAACCACTTCCCTTTCGTGAAGATAGTCCAGCAGCAGCAGTCCAGTGGGCGGTAGAATGGCCACAGGTTAATTCTGTAAGCATCTGTGGTTCATTCCTCAAGCCTGCCTATGAGTCAGGCTACCTCTTCAGGGTGAGTCAGCAAAAGGACACCACTTCCTAGATGACAGTCTTATACTGTAGGTGCACAGTAAATGGATATGTCTGCAAAAGTGAGCAGAACACACTTCTGCAGACTTCAGCAAACTCTTTGATTTTGCGCAAGACCGAAATTCCCTGTTAGTCACAGCATTCTAAGGAGCGCATCTCAGCCCAAATGCCACCGCCTTTCTTCCTAAGCAATGGCTTCATCGTGAGTCACTTGTTCAGGTACATAATCAGAGAGATAAATGGGCTGCAGAGAAGGTGGAAGGGGGAGTAGAGAAGTATGTTGGAGGAACAATAGAAGTGTAGGAAAAGCAAACTCATACCAGGCAGAGCCATGTGAGAAAGTGCTGGAACTGGAAGGCCTGAGGACTTAGTCCTGATGAAGCCTGGCTTTGTTCTCTGGCCTGCCCACCCATGTCAGAGACAAGGATTAGGGTAGATAATGTGTTGCGTCTGCACACTCTAGAAATAAAATAGAGGAGCAGGCAGGTTTGGCCCTGATCATGGGAGACACTGTTGAAGAAGCTGATAGCCTAAAACAAGTTCATATAACAGAATTTTAAACATCCTGGAATCTAGGGGAATCCTGTCCTGACCATTGCCTGTTCTCTGGGCCCATTCCCTCCTGTAAAAATCATTTGATATTTATTTTAAATTTCCCATATTCCACATCAATATCTCTCACCTGCGGGCACGATGTAGAAACCCTGAATCACCTGACCCTATCTGTGTTTTACTTTGAGATTCTCATGAGCAGGTGCACACAATCAGCACATAGGCCTTTTCTCCAATCAGCCCGATGTCTGCTGTTCTCTTCCAGCAGACTCCGTGGCTGAACGTTCAGAGAGTAAGTTAGAACTTCCCCCACGTTAAGCCTTCTTATCTCTTTCCCTAGGACATTGTCCCATTGCATTGTTCCCCAATGCAAAAGCCTTCCAGCAGTTTTACCCTCCAGTCAACAGCACTGCACCTGAAGCCAGACAACCCCTATGAAGATCAAAACCTTAGCTGGTTCTTCAGGTTCAGCAAGATGAACCTTCCTTATTTCCTTCGTCAAAGAAAATTGATGAGGAAATTCAAGCTGCAGGAGAGAACAGGAAAGCCAGGAAACAGAGGCCAAACTCCTTCTTCACAGGGAAGTTGTTCAGGTGGACGCTACAGAGGCAACGTTTTATGCCAGTGCCTGCTGCGAAAAATGTCCCTTTGCTGTGCTAGAGGCTTCACTTCCTACCTCAAGGGTACACCCCAGCCCACACCATGGGGTACAGAAACACTAACCTTATCACCCGTTCAAAGGGCCTACTACCAGCCAACTCTCCTCCCCGCTGAAGAAGCTATTTAAGCCTCGACCATCTTGCCCACTCTGTAGTTTCAGTGTGTGTGTGTGTGGGGGGGGGGGGGCTGCCATGTAACACTCTCTCCAGAGAGGCAAGAGGGACAAGAGACCCCGAGTTGACTCTGTGTGATTTTGAGTGCCTTATCTTTTGTGGGGGTCCTTCTTAAGTTTGACAACATCTTTTATTTCCATCCAAGCTGGAAGCAGATCAAAAAGACTCAACTGACCGTAATTACCTTTCCCTTCGTTCCTGAGCTTAGGGACATAAGAGGACCTTCTGAACGCAAAGGGGAACCGTACCCATCCATAAGTCTTCCAGTTGGTGTGTGCGTGAATGTTTCCATTCGACAAACTGTCCTGTCCGGTGATTGTATTTACAGCATTCAGAATGACATGCTGCACGTGACTCCTGTGACACCTGAGATCTGCCAGACGTGACTAACAAAAGCTGAGCTACCGAACTCACACATGCAGGCAAGAGCTCCTCTGTTTTCTCCGTGGGGGAAAGTATGTGTAACTGGTTCATCTGCTCACTTGTTTTCAACCCTATTTCTGATTGCAAAATTCTATTGAGTGGGAAAAAGCAGGATTCCAGGTACATGGAAAAGCTCCTTTATCTTGAGTGGATTTTCATGGAGTCAAAATGCGTGCATGATCTTCCGTAGCAAAAAGCAATCGTGAGCCACAGTGATGCCATCCCACTTCAGCTCTGGGGGACAAATCATGATGTCTCTCGCTCGTAAGGCTCGGTAGGAAATGCCAGCTGATAAATACTCCAAGAGGAAGTCCCGCTCTGCCTTGCTACTTCCGTGATCCAAACAGATGCTCCTGACGTCACTCTTGCGTTGTGTTTCCTCTTCACTCTTTCTTCTCGGGTAAGTGAAGGATTAGAGCAGGAGAGTAAGTGGTCCTGAGCTGTCTGCTTAGAAAACCCATCAACTCCACGTGGTACAATGTCTCTCCAATCTACGGTGGACACCCAGCTTTCCCTTCCTGAATAAAGCTCAGGGAGAAACTCTCGGTGGAGCCTTCTGTGAACTTTCTTTGTTTTTGCCTGGTTCTCTCTTTACTTGTCCATAGCTCCTGCCTGGACAGCCTGGAGCCCATGTCATAGCACAAGTGTTACAATGTCCTAATGCTCTCTAGGCCTTAGTCAAAGATAGCTTTAATTAAATGTGTGTGTGAGTTTGTGTGTGTGAGTGTGTGTGTGTGTGTGTATGTGTGTGTTCTGTATGCACTTGAGTTTATGTGTACCGCATGCAAGCTGAAGCCCATGGAGACCAGAAAAGAACATTGGATACCCTAGAAATGGAGTCACAAATGCCCATGAGCTGCCACGTGGGTGATGTGAAATAAACCCAGGTCCTCTGCAAGAGCAGGAATCATCCTTAACTGCTGAGCCATCATTCCAGCACCTCCTATCCATTCTAAAATGGAGATAAGAGGACAGCTAGATCATAGATCACTAGGAATAACAGATACATGTAGTTAACATTTACTCTGTCAGGGTCGTCCTAAGTACCGACCAAAGATTGTCACATCTGTTCAATTCCAGTGTTGTCACAGCAAACCACAGTCGCAAACACTCAGCAAATAAATGCTGGGGGGTGGGGTAGAACCAGGCCTGCCCTTGTAATCAAACCAATCCTGTCATGGAACGTCATCCGTTATAACTGTAGAATTATAAGTAGCAGAATATATAGCTTACATTGTTGTTCACTGAGTGTTTATTAACTATCTTCTTTTTCCACAGCCATACCCTATCCTTTCAAATTCTAACCAGGCAGCAAGAATGGAAAGCCACCCAGGTATCATACTGTGCTCCTTGTTACTCAGCTGATGGGCTGCGGCAGGCCCCTGTGCGGGTAAAGTCTTCTCGGGTAACTCTACTTTACCATCTCTCTCACCAGCACTGAAGTCCATTCAGGACTTAGGGAGAGTGGTGTCTGTCCACTCTGAAGTCCAAGCACCTAACACATTTGAAGAATTCAACAGACATCCCATGACCGAAGAGGCAGACACATGGTTCTCTCCCTTTGATCTTTTCTCTCTGCCAAGTGGCTTCCTCCACATTTCTCTTTGAAGTGAGCGGCTGCCTGAGCCTTTCTCTGAATCATCTTATGGAGAGCAGTGGGAAATACATTTGACAGAGGCCCGACACTGTTTTTCCGTTCTGGTTGTTTTGTTGTTTTGTTTTCTTCTTCTAACCAACCACAAACTACTCAACACTTAACTGGCATTGATTTCTAGCTTTTCCTCCTTTGTTTGACACGACAACAGATAACCCAATGATTTTTTTTTTTTTTTTACGATACTGATGGCAGCAAAACACTTCCCTCTTCAATCGTGTAATCTAAACCACATGGGTGAATTCCTGTTCATTTTCCACGGTGCTCCGTGCTTTCGGTGTGATGGGAGACTGGCTTTCTTATGTGCTTTGCAGTTTCCAGAGCTGACTCTCTTCATGCTCTAAGAGTCTCACTTTGCAACTTACCTTACAACGATCTGGGGAACTGTAAGTTTCTGGCAGATGGACTGGAGCTCTCTCACATTCTCCCAACGTCTTTCTGTTTCCTTGAGACAGTTCTGAAGTGCGCATGACTTCAGGGCTGTATTGGAGTCGGCCACCCAAAATCCAGTGAGAGTAAAACAGAGAAAGCACTCTGACCTGTACTCATTTAACTTTCCAAAATCCCGCCCCAGTGTGTGCTTTAAGGTGCTCGTAATATAGGCAGAGAATAATATACTTTCATAGTCTATAACGATAATAAATACTCAGGTAGACTGAAGAGAGATGACTCGGTCTTGCGGAAGACCTGGGTTCTGCTTCCAGGACCAACACTGGGCTACTTAAAACCATCCACAACTCCATTTCCCTTTTCTGACATCCTCCGAGGGCACCTGCACTCCACTGCACGTGACCATCCATGGTCACACACAAGTCATGCACAAGACAAAAAGAAAGGAGGATTTAAAATAAATAAGCATGTGTCGGAGACAATCAGAACAGCGATGTGGGCACCCAACAGGAACAAGGCAAGTTTCGAGGGTTAACGGACACTGGAAAAGCATGCCCTGTTGGTAATCTTTCTCCAGTCTGGGCAGAATGGACTGCAGGGCTCTCGTAAGCAGAACCTCTTACTGTGGGAAGCAGGTAAGTGGGGAACTCAGAGAAGTAAGAGAGCCCTCGGCGAGGCACATGGCAACCCACCCGAGCTAGCCTTTCTGTAAGGTGATTCTGATGCAACTTTCTCTCTGTGAAAAGACAGAAGGTTTCCTTGGGAAGTCAAAGCGGGTTCTCCGTGGGAAGAGCAAAGGCCTATTTTGAGTTCTGAAAGAGTTCAAATTCGCTAGCTTAATCTTTCCAGAAAAATCCCATCCCCCATCCCCCACCCCCCACCCCCGTCGTCATTATACGGAAGAACATGCTGGAGACAGGAAGAGCTTGAGAAACCAAATCCTTCGGTAATGATTTTCAGACTCTTTATCTCCATCTGATTCTGTGGAGAAGGGAGTTGATGCTGCCTGGATGTTCAGGGAGATGAAGCTACAACCTGGTGTCTGCACACACGGCTGGCTGCAGGATGTACCTGGAGGCCTGTGATTCTCACCTTCCTGTGTTTGTGGGGTAGGTGGTGGGGACTAATCCCTGCCCTAGAGAGTGGGCAGAACTATCCAGGACAGAATGGCAGTGGGCCAGCGGGTTTCCCACCTTCCCTAAAAGCAATAGGCTGGAACAATCAGTTAATTGGGGCACCAATTATTTTCCCCTGAGACTCGAACTTGTGACAGTTTGTAGACTGACTCCATTTTCAGCAGTCACTTACCTTTAGTGGAAATTCCATGATCGAGGCGATGTTATCGAATAAAAATCTGAACTTGAAAAAA
Organism: Rattus norvegicus; assembly: GCF_021556685.1. NCBI lineage: Eukaryota > Metazoa > Chordata > Mammalia > Rodentia > Muridae > Rattus > Rattus norvegicus. The sequence goes on along the minus strand of NC_141542.1, from coordinate 123,213,294 downwards.
AAAATCTTTATTTTCTTTATCTTTATTTTTCAAGCAGAATAAGCAGACATCAAAGCAACTTTTATTCATTCATTCATTCATTCATTCATACATTCATTCAACTGTAACAAAACGATTTCTATCCTAGTCAGAAGTGTCTTACTTACATCTATGACCTGGCTTTTAATTGTAAACATTAAAAGGATGGTTCAGTGTCTCAAGGCCAGATATTTTAAACCTGGTTTCCAGTATGATGCAGGAAGGAAATGTTCAGATTACACCCCCACCCCCCACCCTGTGAGAGTCACACGGTCAACCTCAGAGTGTTTGAATTGTGGCTGGAGCTAAAATGATGCCTATTCTGAAACAAATCAACTGACAGGGACCAATACATCACCAGGAAAGAAAGGAGAGATAGGACCTGACTCAGACTGGAGGGCAATTTCAGCCCAATCTGCTGGGCTATTGACTGTGACGTAATTACAGAGTCCGGCTCACAGCCATTGCTACCGCTTTGTATTTGTGCTGAAGTCAGTCTTGAGAAGCCACCCTGTGAAGAAAAACGCAGAACATCTCCAAACAAGGAGTAGATGAAGAGGGGGTGTTAATAGGAGGCTGGGAGGCTGCCTCTGTGTTTACTTAGCTTGTTGCTTAGTTCTTGGCTTGAAAGGGATGAGGATTTAACTCCAAATAAAAACAAAAATGCATTGCAGAGATTCTGATAAGTGACTTTGAAAGAAGCTGGAAAACCCTGTTCTATCTGTTCGGTTTCCCTCAAAGCCCAGGAACAAGGTAACTCAAAAATAAAGGTCCAGTGCTCATGTCCAGAAACTTAAAACTGTTTCTGTCTCCTCACGAATGGCCATTACAAGCCGACAGCACTGGAGTGTCGGAAGCTTTGGGCCGTGTGGAGAACTGCCATGGCAGGCTTCACTCTGCTGCCCCTGCTGTGGGACTGAGGGGTTCCTACAGCCCTCGTTCTATTTCACCTTCCTCCCTTTCCCAAGGCTTTGATCTTTCCTTTCCTCCCCAGGAAAACCTTTTGGTATGCGCCGGAGCCAGCTGCTTCCTCTGGCAGAGCACCTACAAAAACAGGCTGGCCGGAGGGCAGAGTAGCTCCTGGAAGAAAGAGCTCCCATCTTCAGAAGTCAGCCCAGAGACTGCTCTGCTCTTGGAAAGGTGGCTCACGTAGCCATAGCAAAGGTCACTTACCTATTCCAGGAAGCAAGGTCAATTTTATAGTCAGAAGCAGTGTTGAAAACTAATTCTTCTTCTACCCTGAGTTAGCAGGCCCATTATTCAGGCTATTAGAGGTAGTGTTTTGTCTTTTTAATTTTGGGATTTTTTTTTGTCCTTTTACTATAAACATTCAGCAGAATGGACCTTATAGAATTGCTGTGGTATAGAACTACAGTAGACGAGAGAGCAGGAAGCACCAAGGGGAACCAAATCCCATCAGCTGTTTCAATATTCTGTTTATATCTACAAATGCAACCTGTCTGCTGACAGGCTAAGGGACGCTGGATCTCCCTGCCTCCCTGGTCTTCACAGAGTCTCTTCTTTCTCCCTCACCAAAAGGGAGGATGTTAAGTGTGGTGCTGTGATGTATTCAAATGCTAAACTCTGTACCCCAAGATCTGGTTGTCACAAAGTGAGCAGATTCCATGCGCACCAACCTTTGTTGTGTAAATCTTGTTCCCCTAATTTAAAGCTAGTGGTTAAATAAAAAAAGCTACAGCTTACTGAGGAAAATAGAAAGAGGTGGGGCTTGAGTTAGCAGGCTGTGGGGGGGGGGGTCACAGGGAGGGACCATAAGGAGTAGGAGAAAGAGGAGAGAGATGGGAAGGAGGAGAAGGATGAGGAAGAGGAGGAGGAGGAAGAGAAAGAGGAGGAGGAAGAGAAGGAGGAGGAGGAAGAGAAGGAGGAGGAGGAAAAGGAAGAGGAAGAGAAGGAGGAAGAGGAAAAGGAGGAGGAAGAGGAGGAGGAGGAAAAGGAGGAGGAAGAGAAGGAGGAGGAGGAAGAGGAGGAGAAAGAGAAGGAGGAGGAGGAAGAGGAGGAGAAAGAGAAGGAGGAGGAAGAGGAGGAGGAGGAGGAAGAAGAGGAAGAGGAAGAGGAGGAAGAGGTCTCCACTAGATGGAACAGGAGCATATAGAACAGACTGCTGGAGCAGAAATAACCCTGGGGAGATGCAAACAGCAAGTATTTGTGGAGCACAGTTAGGGAAGTAGCCAGTCTAGCTTTAGAAAATTAGACTGGGGTAACCCCCCAGTAATTCCACAAAGCTTAATAAATAAAATCACAGTCCTAGCCTCATTCATTTGAAGCTAGGTGTGGATAGAAACCCTGTTATTATTTACAGTTAAGGGCATACTACTTAGCATGCAGTGTGTCAGTCATGAGGAAGGCCTCCTGTCCAGGTATCAGATGGGTGGGAGCTTACTTCAGTTTACCTGGATTGCCACCGGTGCACCAGATCGTGGGATGGGATAGATCTATCTGTGACTTTGGAGGACACTGTCACAGCTGTATTCCTGAAGTAATGGAATCTGTCTTGTCCCCTCCTTAGACCAATGTGGTTTGTTCCCCCAGTCACTGCAAGCTTGGCCTCCAGCATGCTGATGTTCAGGCAACGTGGGACTGGTAAGATTTGCATCACTGGGCCGCGCTCTTAGAATGTGCTAAGGTGGTGAAACCACTCTTGAAAGAGTTGTTAGGAACCGCCCCAATATCTGGTTTTCTCTGTTTCCATCTGATCTCTACCTGTCCTGCACCCTTTTGCCAAAGTAGTACTGTCCCAAGAGCCAAGCAGAAGTCAACACTAGGTCTTGAACCACCCAGGTTTGAACTTGGTAAGCCTCTTTTCATTATAAAGTTCTCATATTAGTGTATTTCACTGGGATAACAGAAAACAGATAAATACAGCTTCATCTTACTGAATCCATAAAATATCCCAGCATTTCCAATCCCTCCTGTTTCCTGATGCTGCTTGTATTACGGATGCTAATTACATTCCTCAAAGAACTGTTGGCATGGGATGCTCTACACATAGCTTCTGGGAACCTGCCCCCAGTTGGTTCTGATTGGAAAATAAAGATGCCAGCAGCCAATAGCTGGGGAGGACAGGCAGTGGCTGGACTTTAGGATTTCCGGGGCTTGGGCAGAAGAAGAAGGAAGAGATCTGCATGCTTTGGGAGAGTGTGGAGAGAGGAGACACAGAGGCCGCCATGAGCTAGAGAAGCAAGGAGAGTACCTGGGTTCTGGGCCCCAGAAGGCTGCTCAATTGGGTCTGGAGTGGTCAAGTTGGAACATAGAAATTAGTAAGTAGTGACTCTGAGTCATCAGTGGGAGGTCAATGCTAACGGCATGGAGGGTAGGCAGCTGCCCAGCTATTGTGCTGCTTAGGGCTTATTAAAATATAAAGGCTGTGTGTGTGTCATTCGGGAACATAAAAACCACTGAGGCAGACAGCATCAAACCCACACTGATCCGGATTTATTAATTAATAATTAATACTAAAGTCTCCTTCTGCATATGTGTGCTGTCTTCTAGCAATGTTCCCCTGGTCTTGGTAAGGAGGCTTCTCTTTTGTAATATCTTAGTGTGAACCAACTTATTAGTCTAGTAACATCCAAGAGTCACCCTGAGATTCACTACCCTGCTTCATTTTTGTGAGTCCCATTCTGCTTTATCCCTCCCATGGTGCATCTCTTGGTTTCCATTCCAGCCACACATCATCTGAAAAGCCTTCTAGTGGCTCCTTCCCCACCCTAGCTTCGTATCTATGGCCTCCAGTCTCCAAGAAGCCTTTGTGCCAATTCTTTGTAGCTACAATGTATCTTCCATCGCTGTCTCCCTACTAGCCAGGGACAGAGCTCCTGCTACCAATTATGTGCAGTTTATTTGAAGAAATGGACTAATGTCTTGAGAAGGGGCAACTCGGCAAGCTCTGTGCCATTGTAGCAAACGGGTCACTAAAGATCAACATTTCACAGCAGGCCGACTCATCCTCCCCAACTGCATAGCATTCACCATCACATACAAAAACATCAATGACACATTTCCCGAGAAGGTAGGTTTGCTATTTTAGCGCTACAGATGTCATGTGGGTTTAGGATCTAATATAAGTTTATTTACGGTAAGATTTGGTGAAAAAGACAAAAACATGAAATAAAGACCTTAAGAATCTCATCACATGACCTGGTCAGTTTGCCAAAATTTAATCAAAACAATGAACAAAAGGGAAACCGAGTCCCCAGAGTAAGTATCTCACCGTGATTGGTAGATATCCTGTGGTGCTGCTGGTGCTGCTGTGAACTCACTGAACGTGGGACTGGGACGACATGGGGGCCTCCTCTAACACACTAGGGTGGAACTACTGTAGGTAGGGGTGCACATAGAATGCTTCAGAAATCATTTTTCTCTGTGTTGTCTGTGTGAAGAAGATGGAGTTTGGTGCCAAACACACCCTGATGAGTGGAATATAACATGTGTCACTCGACAGGACATTTTCAGAGCAAAGAACTAGGTTTGTGACGTGAACAGTGCTGTACAAACATCACAGGGTGACAGCTCTAGCATCATCAAGTGCCATTAGGCACTCTCTCAAGGGACAGCAGACACCTAGGCAGGTCTTTCATTCACTGTGAGTGTCAGTGTTTAGCAGCACATGACTGTTCACTCTCTGCCACAGGGCTTGTGTGCACCAAGCTGTTTAAACACTGGAAACCTGCGAGCTTTAGCTGCAGATGGAGATGCTGACACTAGCAGCAGCTGTCTGACTAGGGTTTTAGAGAAATAACTGCCAGACTCTTCTCGATACTCCTGAAGATAGGCTCCAAGAGTCTCCACAAACATCAGAATTTCTGACGTCATTCTGCTCTTACAAAACGGTGTGGAGTCTGCCTAGCAGCTCTGCACACCTCCCTGGGTACTTTAATCGTGTCTACATTGCTGCAGAGCCTAATCCCGTGTAAGTAGCTGTCACACCGTATTGCTTAGGGAATAGTGGCAAAGGCAGATGTAATTTTGTTCAGTTATTTTCCACTTGTAGCCAACTGATTCTTCAGACACAGAACTCACTGGTCCAAAGGGCCCACTGTTTTTGTCAGCCTTTCCCATGTTCTGCAGTGTGTTTAATAAACATCAACTACTGATTTTGATCGTGATGCCAATAAGTCCTGTGTTTAATATCCCTACATTGTCAGCTGTGAGTGGTGAGGCACGATATTTCCCTGGCACTGACTAAGTAAGACTCTTAGCTGGGGATTTGTCACTCAAAGCTTCCTGGCACAACCCTCTCAGTTTCTATAGACTTCATTCCTGTTTATGAGGGTGGTCCTTCATACCTCACCCTCAGTCCTCATCAATGAGTGACGAGGACTCATGACCTTTGATGACCTTTGCTTTGCCAACTGTGTTGACCTGGTCAACTTGTCTACCTCATCCCTGCCCCAAGTCCCTGGTTTTGGAGAGAATGGTAAACACATTGAAAACAAATACTTACAAAACAAAACAAAACATTGATGTTCGTTAATCAACTTTAATTTCTTTAAAAATTTTTGGTTCATGTATGGTAGTTGGGGTTGTGATTATGAGTATAGTACCCAAGAAAGCTAGAAAAGGGTATGTATTCTCCATGGAACTGAAGTTGTAGGCAGATGTGGGAGCTGCCAGACGTGGGTACTGAGAATCAAACTTGGATCCTCTGCAAGAGCAGAACCTGCTCTTAACCACTAAGCCATCTCTCCAGCCCCTTCCTCCATTTCTTTATACTTGTCCTTTCTAGATAGCAATATCTATTATCTTCATAACAGAAAAGAGAAAATATTGACCTGAAAATGCTACATTTGAAGCCAAGTACCAAGCAGTAGAGACCGGAACTTATAACAACAGCAGAGATGACATCATTCTCTTAGCACAGTCGCTTATGTTTCCTCACTCAATCTTTACATAAGGAAAACTGTCTATGCATTGAGGATACCGAGGGACATACACGTCAAGTGATTCATTCAAGGATCGCACACACTGTGGGAAGTTCAACCGTTAACAGTGACATGAGAATTGAGGTGTGTTTGCCTCAACGGCTAAGTTCCTTCTGAGCCGCACTGCACTTACAGCTGTCAACATAACTTTATTCTGAGGTGCGCTCAATGCTATATCGATTTGGTTAACTATAACATTACAATGTCCTATTGCACAATCAAAGAAAAAGAAGTCATCAACTTGAGGGAGTACACTTGGCAGGGGTTGCAGAGGGAAAAGGAAACTAGGGGGAGTGATTTAATTATGTTTTAATTAAAGTGTACTTATTAAGATATTTTCTTGTGATGTTTCCACCTAATTTTTCTTAATTCACACACATTCTCTTTTAAAGACACACCACCAAGTAGTGAATTAACAATACAAATGACTTGAAAATACAGTGAGAGTACATGTACTCTAGAAATATAGGCAGACTGAGCTCGACTCCTTCACTGCTACATATGACAGGATGTTATGGCTCTAGTATGAAATGTCCCTTGAAGCTTATGTGTTTGAATGCATGGGTACCAAACGCTGGTAGGTTAGGGAGGCTCTGGAATATTTAAGAGGTTTGACCTAGATGGAAAGAGTGGGTTAATAGATCTAAAATATGACGGTCACCATGTTGGGTCTTAGTTACAGTATGGTCCTAATTCTTGTCCCATCTCTCTTTCTTGCTGATTTTCAGCCTAAAAGATATAAGCAAGCATCTTCACACTCCCATGGCCATGACCCACTCCTCCCTCCACCAGTCTTCCTCTGTCATGAGAAACGGTACCCTCCAGTTGTGAACCAAAATAAACTCTTCCTCCCTTAGGATTCTTCCTATCAAGTATCTGCTTACAGCAAGGGGAAAGTAAATGACATATGTTTAATTAACTTCGGTCTGGAAGAAATCATCGAACTCCACAACCACCTTAGGAAGCATGACCAGGAAGATGTGAGGAAAACCCCTTTTTATTAATGGGGTAAAAACAGACAATAGTTCTTAGCAGTGTTCTTCTGTCTTTGTGGGTAATCCTCTTTGAACAGTAAGGCTTCAGGGACGCGAACAACCACACTTACCCTGCAAGTGCAGAGTATGTGCTGGCTCCCAGCTACTCAAATCCTATAATAATCAGCTTCGGAAGTTCTGGTTCTTCATCAGTTAGCCCTGTTGCTCTCGGCCTGTGGTGAGATACCATATGCCAGCAGGAGGACACGGTGAACCAGAACTGCTCAGCTTATAAGAGGAAAGGTAGAGGTCTATATAGTTGCCTTTAAGGGCACATTGGCTGAAGGCCTCCTGTAAGGCCCCATATCTCAAAGGTTCCACTAATTCACATGAGTACCACCACTAGATAGATGAAGCCTTTAACATGTGACCTTTTGAGGAATAAAATCCAAACCACAATCTGCCCTCTCATGGAAACATAATGGGCCAGCAAAGCAATGGAAAAGGCAGAAATATGCTATGCAAACAAGGTTCCTTTCATGGACAACCTGAGTGGTGGCATTTGGACCAGCTGATGATGATTTGGGGTGTGCCTTTGTCAGCTTGTCTCTGAGCTCCAGCTATGCTCCATCTCCCCCACCCTCTAGTCAGGCACCTGATACACAGACCAGTTTGTTTCTGATTTTCCCCCAAAGGTTCAGAGTCTACAGTGCACTAGACAGGAAGCCATTTTCCCATTTCTCTCCTCAGCAACCGCACAAGGGCCCACACTTCATGCCAGCCTCCCTTTACAGCAGAAGTGCCAAGGAGTTAGCTCTGAAGGCTTCCAGACAGACCTCTACGCACATGATGTGCTTGCCTGTGAAACACTTCGCTTGCTTGACAATAATCAAAGGTTTTATATCTTCAAACTCCATGTAGCATTCATGCTGTATCTTAATTAAAAGAAAATCAGAGCATCACATTTAATTAGTCTTTCCTAATCATTTCATCTCCACCTATCTCTTCCTTCTTTCCTTCCTTCAGCTTTCCTGAGCTGGGTTTAAGCAGCCTCACTTCTTGTAAGGATTGGAAAATATAGAAGGACTAAATTACAAGCTGAAAGAGCATTAATGGTCCATTAGTCCATTTCTGGGTAAATAGGGACCCCTGGGAATGCCGTCATTGTGGAATCTATGTCTGCACTAATGTAATATGCAAAAATGAGCCCTTAAAAGCAGCATTGACCCGGAACCTACAGAGAGGACGTAATGGGGTATCAATGCAAAAATGTTCTTGAAACTATCAAAGTCTGGTACTGTAGGTAGACATTGCTTCATAAGTAAGAAAAACAACAGCAACAACAAAGAAAGATGGATCTTAGCAGACAGCACATGGAAGGCCTTCAGGTTGGAAGGAGAATGTGCTGTGTTTTATCCATTTTGGTCACTAACGTAACCTCATGATGGGTTGTGAGAAACGAGGTTTGCTGTAAATTTTTAATACCTAACAGAATGACAAGTTGTTGGAGTTTTTTTCAATTGAAGAGCTCAAACGAGCGCAACAGGAACTAGATAATAGATTGATACCTGAATCACAAAGGATCATTTGCGCTACACTATACTCTTTACAGTCTTGTTAGTGGGAAATGTTAGCAAGGCACAAAACTCACTCTTCCTTGTGTGACTCTTTTTGTCCCAGTCCCGAACAATTGAACTCATAAGTGCCTCTCTTTATGTCCCCATTATAAAAGAACCCAGGTGATGAGTTACTGATAATCTCTCACCTCTCTTGGTCGTCATTTTCCCAAATCCAACAGTGTTCCCACTCTGAACAGACACAGTTCTGAAATGTCTGCTCCACATATACAAGTATACAGAGGAGTGGAATGCCCTGAGAACCCATGGAAAGATTAGTTCTTCCCAATCAGGTACCCCTGCTGCTAATGGAAAGTGGAGGGTCCAAGAGAGAAAGGGATGATGAAGGACAAGCCAATGCACCCTGATGGGATGGTTTAGGGGTCTCATCTAGGATGGTCTCTGTAAGACAGGAGGTACCCCATCAACACTGAGGTCGGTGCACTCTCTACCAAATACTAGGTCATCCCTTCTTGTAAAATGATTGTTTGTGCTGGGTTTTATTATCTTCTTTCTTCAAGTGTTTTCCCACTGAACAGTGACCATGCAGTCTTCCTTGTTTTCCGCAAACAAACTTTGGGAACTAGAAACAATGTGTCCAAGCAACCCATTGTTGCTCTCTGTATGTGTGTGTGTGTGTGTGTGTGTGTGTGTGTGTGTGTGTGAATGTGTTTAAGCGTGTGTTGGTGTCTGTGTATCTATGGTATGTGTGTGCGTGTATGTATGTATACATGAAGGTGTGCAGAAATGTGTGTGCACATGTATGTGCATTCAAGATATGTGTATGCTGCACATACAAACAAAAGAATGTGCTAATAAAACTTTGAATCAACTAAGGAGTATCCTCAATTTAACTTCAGGGAAATGGGTTTTCTGGAAAATGAGTACACAAACAAAAGTAAAGTCCAGAGCTGCCAAGGGCGAGAAGATGCCAAGGGAGAAGATTCCAAGGGCGAGAAGCAGCAACTTGATTAGAAAATGCAACCAATCACCTTGGGCTCCCGTTTCCTGAGGAATGTGTGCTCCGGAAGAGAAAACACTAGCATCCTGTCACTCAGAGCAGAGAGCGCATTGTTTTACCCCTTCCCTAAAAGTTTTAGGAATTTGCATTATATCCTGTGGAAATGGCAACATCCTCTGAAAATAATCGGCTGTATATTCTATACTCTGTCTTGTCAACCATACATTCTTTACGCATCTGCTTGTATCAAGGAAGAGATCTTTATTTGAAAAGACACTGTTTCGGAAATCAGCAGTCTGACCTCCGTTGGCATCGCCTCTTTCACTTTAATATGATAGCCAGAATCTATCCTCCTCCATGTTTCAACCATCAACCTGGATTTCTGATTGATAAACGTCTAAATACCCGGTTAGTTGTTCAACTTCAGAGCTGCTGCCCTGACGGGACACACAGTATTTCAGGTCAACTAATGGACACATCTCAAGATGTATATATTGAGCTCTCTATTTTGTGCTGACCAAATCGAGCTTTTATGTGTTAGCAGGTCAGGGCTTAGGAAAGTTAGTGGGAGGGTTACAAACTTTAGTCAGTCAAGACTTGGTCATCTAAAGAGAGAACGTGTGAAACTCCCACACTGTTGTCAACAGAGCTGTGGAGTTGGGAGAGGAAGCTTGGATTGAGAGTATAAGGCAGAAATAATCGGGGAGATAATGAGTGGTTTGTGGATGTGGACTGTTTTCCTCTATCTCTAGAGTGTCATTGTTAGCAGGGTCATTCACAAGAGACCCCTAGTTTCCAAGCAAACCACTCCCTTTGCATGACTATAACAAAATACCTGACTTGGTAAGGCACAAATAATAGCTTAATCCTCTCCTTCCTAGAGGTTGAGACATCCAAGGTACCTTCTGACTGTGGAGGGAGGAGCAGGAGGAACAGGAACGGTAAGTTTGTTTCTCAGCTATTTCTGAAGAATGTCAGTCCTATTGTCGAGGATTCAGCGCTCAAGGTCTCATCACCTCCGGAATGTTCGCCTGGTAATATTACCAAATTGGATCTGAAGCCAGGACATGAATTGGTGGGGGACAGCCATTTGAAGAATTTATCACTGAAGATAAATTTTCTCTCAAATCTTAGGAAAAGCACCTCAGTAAGCTACTGGAAGTCTCAGAATTTCTGCTGTTTAGAACGAGAACTCTGTGTTGACTGGATCTGAGCACATTGTCTTAATATAAGAGGAGGGAAAAGAAAAAAACACGTACGTTTATGAAACCTGCCTTTCAAAACAGTAGTCATGTCCATACGATGGCTGAAGGGCAAAATATGGCCCATGATATTTGGCAACACTTGCTTTTTGGTAGCTCGGTGTTTTCTTTGTAAACAGGAGTGCAAATGCCTCTCTGTTAGACGCGGTTTTTCCGTTGCTGTAAATGTGTCTCTGCCCTGAGTCGCTTAAACCCTAGCAGGTTTATTTGCAGCTACACCTGCCTGAGTGCTAAACCTCTATAGTTTGTCTCTCTCCACCATCTTTCTGTGTCTTAACACCCTGCCTGGCTCCAGCAGCCACACGTGCCTAATAACTGTGGAGCAAGCAGCAAGCTCGCATCTGTTGAGAGGCTATCCTGGTGCAGGAGCAGCCCTATAAGGAAATAGAAACTTGCATTCTAATATACAAAGAAAAACTAGGACAGTTGCCCCGAGGGCAGGGCCTGAGTCTCTCTCTCTCTCTCTCTCTCTCTCTCTCTCTCTCTCTCTCTCTCTCTCTCTCTCTCCCTCCCCCTCTCTCTCTCTCTCTCTCTCTCTCCTCACTGGCAGATGCTCTATCTATCTCTCTGCCCAAGTCACAGAGACTCCAAAGCTAATTCTGATGTAAACGCACAGGAATCTCTTTTTGTCTTTGTTTTGTTTTTCTTTAAAGTTCATTCAATACAACATAATCTCCAACTTAACTGAGGTGGCTGACCACTTCCAAGACCGAAGTCGCCTATGAAGTGGAATTTGATTGCTATGCCCGCCCCAGCCTCAGCTTTCTTGTCAGCTCCAGGGTGCAGAGCACTCCTTCTGTAGGTGTCTCTGTCTGCCTCCCGTCTTGTGAATCTTACAGGCTGCTCACCCTCTGGACCTTTGTCTGGAGGCCTGCCAGTCTCAGGATGGCTTTGACCGGGCACAATCTCCAGAGATAGAAGCAGGTAATATCAGAGATACTGGATGCCCTCATCCGGACAGTACCAGTAGAAATGTCTCCAAGCAAATTACTCCTTCTTGTAGCCTTGAGACTTGAGAGACTGCATGGCCTTCATTACTCGAAGGTTGGGCACATTCTTGACTGCCAGCTCCTGATGTTTGGGCATTGTGGACATCTTTTTTTGGCCACCATCACACCTTCCTTACAAAGTTAATAGATAGCAATCCAATTCTTCTTAGGCATTAATATCGAGGTGGCTGCCACTATGGTCTTTATTACAAGCTCACGAGCGACGTGAGGACTCTCACTGTCACTGTCCCAATGGGTCAGAGGTGAGAGCCTTGAGTTTAGGGGTGTAGGGTATTTATTGTGGTTACATCAAGTTTGGGGAAGTTCCATATGGGTCAGCAAGTTAATATTTTGAAAACTACTTTTCTGAGGAAATTTGCAGGAACCAAACACAGGGACAAAACAACCTGACAAACTGGATGTTCAGGCTGTCTGTTCTCTGCAGGATGTCTTAGGTTATCCATAGCTTGACCCTGCTGCTGTAGCGTAAATGGCTATTGCTAAGAGGGTGTCGGGGCTTGCCATAGGCTGTTTGCCCAAGTGGATTTTATGGTTTTCTTTCTGGAATTGGAGTATAGCCCCTGTTCAAGACTCAAGCTTCTTCTCAAACACAGAGTTGGTTGGGCTTGACATTATTCATAGCATTCAATGGTGATGCTGACTTATCAACTTGACAGTATATAGTATCATCAAGGAGAAGAGCCCCTAGGCATTTCTGTGAGGGGTTTTCTACATTAGGTAATTTCAGGAGAGACAACTCACCCAAGATGTGAACCTAGCCATTCCATGGTTCTGGGTAGGACTGGAGAGAGAGCAGGGTTATGAGAGGTAGCTCTATGCTCGAGTGTGTTTGCCTACCACTCTTGAATAAGATCTGGATTTGTTTTTTAGTAACCGCATCAGGTGTCTCACAACCATCAATAACTCCAGTTCAAGGAGATCTGATACTCAATGGTCTCTGTGAATGATGGTTTGCATATGCTCAGCCAAGGGACTGGCACTTTTAGAAGGTATGGCCTTATTGGAGGAAGTGTGTCACTGTGGGAGTCAGCTTGGAGTTCCCCCTCCTAGCTGCCTGAGGATGCACAGTCTGTTCCTGGCTTCCTTCCGATGAAGATGTAGAACTCTCAGCTCTTCCTGCACCATGCCTACCTGGATTCTGCCATGCTCCAGCCTTGATGATACTGGACTGAACCTCTGAACCTGTAAGCCAGCCCCAATTAAATGCTGCCCTTTATAAGTTTTTCCTTGGTCATGGTTTCTGCTCATAGCAATAAAACCCTAATTAAGATAGTCTCTATGGGGGGCTGGGGATTTAGCTCAGTGGTAGAGCGCTTACCTAGGAAGCGCAAGGCCCTGGGTTCGGTCCCCAGCTCCGAAAAAAAGAACCAAAAAAAAAAAAAAAAAGATAGTCTCTATGGGCACCTCACCTGTGTGGTGCATATAAACTCTCTCTTTCTCTCTCTCTCTCTCTCTCTCTCTCTCTCTCTCTCTCTCTCTCTCTCTCACACACACACACACACACACACACACACACACACACACACACCAAACAAATAAAAAGAGAGAGCTCCTACCATGGGCTTTCCTCTACATGATAGACTACACTCTCAAATGTGGGCAGCTTGGTCTGAATGTTTACACTCATGTTGGGATTTTCATTTCCATTGAGAGGTATTAAGGCACATGGTCTTAACAATTTGATTAGGCCATGAAAGCTCTACCTCAAGAACCAGTCATCTACAGATTAACAGACTCATGACTACTGGGTTCGCTCCATTACACTCAAGGCTCTGTGTATTCTATGTGAGGGCCCTTGCCATATAATGCTTGCAAATCCCTATGGTTCCCATTACAAAGAAACCCCTCACCAGATGCTTTATTTTACATCCTGTGATGGTTTGTATATGCTAGGGCCAGAGAATGGCACTATTAGGAGGCATGGCCTTATTGGAGTAGGTGTGCCATAGTGGGTGTGGGCTATAATACCCTAGTCCTAGCTGCCTGGAAGGGAGTATTCTGCTAGCAGCCTTCAGATGGAGATGTAAAACTCTCAGCTCCTCTATCACCATGCCTGCCTGGATGCTGCCATGCTCCCACCTTGATGATAATGGACTGAACTAACCTCTGAGCCTGTAAGCCTGTAAATATTGTCCTTATAACAGTTGCATAGGTCATGGTGTCTGTTCACAGCAGTAAAACCTTAACTAAAACATTTCCTAAATATCCCCAGAGACATACATGCCAAAGCCTTGAGCCCTCAAATAATGGTCTTGGAAGATGACAGAAATGTGAAGAAGTGTAGCTTTGTAGAAATAGGATGTCTTTGCATCATTGAGGGTCTGCCCTTGAAGGAGTAAGTGGAGCACGGGTTTCTTTCTCTTTTTCTCTATCCCTTCTCAGCATGAGATGAACAGTCACAGTCTTGCTCTAGCATGGTCTTCCATCATTGCAATGAGTGTAGTAAAAAATGCCACTTAGACATGTAGAAATACCTTACTCACAAACTCCATTACACTCAAGGCTACACCTGATAACCAGAACCCAGTGATATCACTCACTCACGGTAGCCAGACACAGAACGAGAATTCCATGATCCCCACTGGATAGCATAGAAGCAGAGACCAAGAGCAACGCTTGACTCTGCACATCTGGAGAGCCAACAACTGGATTTGCCCTGCAGCTGCAGAGTCTCCCTCAGGAGCCTGACCCTTACATCAGGGACTACTGTTAGAGACCGGACTTGACCTTCAGCTAAGATACATCCAACAGGTGAGCAACCTTGGAGAGATAGACTTAGGACTCTAGCTGAGAACTGGGAGTGCGCATTTTGTGTAATGACCCTCAGCGTAATAAAATATGACTTTTGTTATAGCCCTATGCACATCTACCTTCTCGCTCATGACAGTTATGATGAGCTGTCCTCAGAGCCACCACAGTTGTACCTGATAATAGACCAGAATCTGAGAACAAAACAAATCTTTTCTCTTCTGACATGGATCGCCTTAGCTTTCCGTTGTAGTAATGGAAGGTTAACATCTCACATGGTGCTTGTTACCCCCACAGAACCATAAGAAATGCCTTTCACTATAAATTAAACAATCCAGAACATTTCATTGAGCCATGAAAAACAGCTTATGCCATCTGACAACCTTTTATCCACATGTTAAAGTCTTGTGCATTTTTCAGAGCACCTACATAGGACCAATAGGCAAGGGGAGTGGAAAGCAAAGGGGCATATAGAGTGCTTGTCTTCAGGGCATGAAGGAGGAGGGAGGCTCAGAGGTGTGTTTGGCTGGCTGGTGTTGCCTCTTGCTAGCCTGTACCAGCTTCCAGCACAAGGCAGTGCAGGCCATTTTTTAGGGTTTTAAATAAAGAGCCATAATATCCCGTTAAGAGGTCCAATTGGCCTTGGACTATTTAAACACATTAAGTTTTATCACTAGTCACACCTTGCTCAAGGTCAAACAGACTGTGGGGTGATTTTATCAAAGCCATTTCCTATTTAATAATAGCAAGACAATGAAAGGGGGTGCTGGATGGGGGAGGGGAGGCCCTTGTCAGTATTTATCCACAAGGCCATAGGAAATTCTCTCACTTTGGTTCTTACAGAGCTTGCAGCTGCCCTATAGCATTAGAGCACTAACTCCCTGTTTCTAAAGGAGGAAAGTGAGAGATGAAGTAATTTGTTCCAGGATGGAAATTGGAGAGGCAGGAATTGACCTCTGCGCCCATGTTGGGTCTTGACTACCATGCTCAGGGCTCTGGGAATGGAGGTAGAGAAAGATGAGGAAGGGTGTCAGGCTGAAGGCTATACATCTGACCTTGGCTTTTAATCAAGGACCTTTATCTCATGTGGGCCACAGAATGAGTCAGAAGACCTAGAATCAACTCTCAACAAGTCCTATCTACAAACAGAGGATAATAACGTGTACGTTTGTTGAAGTCTGATGTCTTTTCTACAGAATGAGGGTGTATAGACTAATGACATAACTGCTCCATTGTATAATTAAGGGGGAGGTTTTTATTCTAGATATAAGAGAAAGAGAGAACAACCAGAGGCAACTGGAAGAATCCAGAACAGAGAGGGAAAGAAGTGGATTGAACATGGCCAGCAGACTAGACCTGGTCAGGGCTATCTGTAAGAGATGGGAGAATAGCAAGGGATAGAGACTAGAGAAAAGACAGTGAGAAAGACAGGAATAGAGACAGACAGGCAGGCAGGCAGACAGGCAGAGAGACAGACAGACATTCACACACAGAGACATTCACACAGAGAGAGAGGGAAAGAGAGACAGACAGAGGGATAGACACATCTACACACAGTGAGACAGACAGACACATTCATACAAACACACAGAGGACAGAGAGAGACAGAGACAAAGACAGACAGAGACAGACAAACAGAGGCAGACAGACAGAGGCAGAATAGCAGAATTATAAAGAGAATTATAAGCAGTTGGGGGAAGGGAAGCCCATGAGCTTGAGGGAGTTTGTGGTAGAAAAGGAGGTAAGAAGGGCTAGGATGTAAAATGGACTTTGAAATGACTACCAGTTACTTGGGATACTGAGGGAACCTAGAGGCTAGCATGAGCTTTGATATGCTAATAGGTACCACACGTAGCCACTTGTCTCTCTTCTGCCAGAAGTTAAGAGAAATGAATCCTTTGATAGATGGGAGACAGTTTCCCAAGTTCCTGAGAAGTGAATGCTGGTTTTTATCTACCACCAGAAGTTCTTCTGTAGTCCAGGATTTGCTCATTGGACTGCCTGCCTTTTGGAATTTGAGGAACTGGAGTTTCCTTTGACCTTCATGGGGGACTCAGGCAAGAATACTTCCGACTGTGGGACAACGATTGACCCACTGAGTCTAAGAAGCTCACAAGTAGCTAAGAACAGTGATACATGTGCAAAAGTAACTTCTGATAAGCACAGAGTAAGTACTGGGAGCAAATTCCATTCAGTTCAAGCTGGGGAAGTCTATAAATGCCTAGTCAAACACAGGCTTTCTCTGCACACATTCCTACTGCTCAGATAATATCTAAGGCAACATTCTTCTTAGACTGCTGCTCTTCGTTGGGACTTCTAAGGACATCTGTGACGTTGGCCATTATGTGAGTGGACATCAAAAAGTTGAAATAGGTCCTTCGGATGCCACAGACCTGAGGGTTATCTACTTTCTAGCTGTCTCCTTTGGTCCCTGGGACCACCCACAATCTCAGCATCACTTGTCTCCCATAGTCATTGTGAGTTTGCTAAAACTCTTTACTTTTACGGTTGATGGTGGAGCCTCTGCTGAGTGTAACCCTTCAGCTAAGCATCAGGTAGGAGGGAAGTCAACCAGGAGCGGGGAGAGCTTCAGAACACAGGGACTCCATGTGAACTAGTTCTGAACTACACATCTGAGAGGAAACGTCAGCGAGCCAGCCTGACCGACATCACACAGTGTCTTATGTTGCAGCCTAAGGGAAAATATAAGTTAACTAAATCTAGCAAAGAGGTCACAGGCAGCCAGAGCACAAACTCTGGGTGTCCTGAACTTATCATCCTTTGGACAGAACGGCTCAAATACAATGACATAGGAGAGTAGTAGAAAAAGCAATGGGACCTGTTGACATTTGGTCTGTTGCTAACTATTGTAATGCTAAATTCTGGACCTGAAGGTCTAGGCCTATGAGTGATTTCTCACGTTTACAAGCTTTCATTGTGCAAACCTTGTTCCTTAATTTAAAACTATTGGTTAAATAAAATTGGCTATAGCCAGTTACTAGAGGAATTGGAGGTAGGTGGGTTTGGAATTATGCTGTTGGAGATGAAGAAGCAAGAGAAAGAGAAGGAGAAGAAGGTAGAGAGAGGAGAAGACCACATAAGGTACGTGAATCATAAGAGCTGGCCATGTGGACTGGCCAGTCAGAGTAAGGGCCCACGCAGAACATGGCAAGTTATAACATGGGGTTACTGAAGGGGAAGTAGACTTAATAGCATAGAGGGTGGGTATCTGCCCAGCACTAGTACATGAAAGGCTTATTATAAAATATAAAAGTTGTGTGTCTTTTATCTGGGAACTGAATAATCAAAGGCAGGGTAGAAACCCCCAGCTAAGATTAAATACTTACTACAGTAGAGACCTGCTGAGGCTCAGAGTATGTGACACTTCTGGGACTCAAGAGTCTACTGATGTCACTGATCCAACTGAAGCAAGAGACCAGCCAACACCTATGCGTACATTGTCATGCTGAAAAAAAAATCACCAGAAGGAGAAATCCAGGGCTGAAACCCAGCACAGGACACCAGGCTGAATCTGTGTCCAGGAACTACATGTGTCCCAATGTGGGCAGGTTTTCCCTAACTCATGCACCTAGCAGGGATCCTGTTTCTTTCCAACTCTTATAAAGCTCTCTGATAGGCCTGGAGTCCCCGCATCTGTAGCTTTCACTTTCCTCAGCATTCTTTGGGATATCTACTCTAAGAAACTCATGATTTTGCTGAGTACTGCTCTTCTTCGGGAGTGGCATTGTTAAGAGAAGCATTTAGTAAGCTATTTTAACCTCAGCAGCAGAGAGCTGAAGTGGGCTCCATCAGTCTCTGGGTTAGTATCTAGAGCAGGGTCACTTATCTCAGAGATGGGAACCAATGGAGCAGTTATCTCCCAGTCAGAGGCCGAAGCAGCTTCATGAGTTCCTACCTGGCCCTTGTCTGTGGGAGGCTGAGAGTCAGGGAGGGAACTTTGCCCTGTAGAGCAATAATTTTCAGGCTCAAACAGCAATGCAAGATCATTGTCTCTCTATTGCTCTATGGGTGTGCCCATCAGACCTGGAATGGACAGGTAAGCTGGACAGAATTGGACCAGACGAGTTGGACCAAAGAGGGCTGCATGTAGGAACTTAATGGGCTCAGGGACCAGGAGATGGCCCATTGTAGATGCCCAGTAATTTTCTGTTAGGTGAAGGTATGAGTGGGAGGGTGGGGGATGTATGGGTGAAATGTCAGTGAGTGAATTAATGAATGAGTGAGGGGCTGGACAAATGAATGAATTAATTAATAAAGAGGGAGGAGATTACTAAATGAATAAATGACTGATCAAATATGCAGTCAGTCAGCTTGTGGAGCAGATAACAAATGTTCCCCAGGTAGGTCTGAACCCCAGAGAATGAGCTCAGAGGAAGCATGGGTAATGTTGAAAAGGCAATTGTTGCTCGGGGTGGGAACTGTAAGGGTATACAAGCAGGGCTGGCTTTTATTGTTGTCCTTGTTGTCCCCCCACCCCACCCCCAGCTCTGGGTTCCATTGCTTAGAAAGCAGTTGTTACACTGATAGCTAGCGAATAATTAAATGGTTTGGGGCTTTAAAAGTTTGTGCTCTGACTAATTAAATTTTATGTATCTGGCTGTTCACTGAACATTATTTTAATATTGCTCTCCGAACAAGGCACGCTGTGTACCTCTGGCTCCATTAGAATGGCATTAGTACCCGCTGAGGAACGTTTTATGGTGTGTGTGGAGAGACTCCCAAGACAAATGGGCCAGAGACATATATGTGAGCATCTCGCAAAGTAAACACAAGGGGCTTTCATTATGCAAAGCTTTCGCAGTCACCATTAAAGCCTAATATTTCGTCCGACATGTAAAACTAGATAAGTTCTTAAAAAAAAACTTATTTTTAAAAAGTGCCATCTGATATATCTGATATGCTAGAAGAGAGAGTAAGAGTGAGAGAGAGCAAGGAGAGAGAGAAAGAGAGAGAGAGGGAGGAAGGGAGAGAGGGAGGGAGAGAGGGGGGATGGAGGGAGGGAGGGCTAAATATGCAGTATATGAGAGTTGAAAGTAAACAGGTTTTATGGCTCCAGCTTTGAGATACACTTTCAGCTGAAAACCTCCAGTATCAGTTTGTCAGAGGCATTTAAGAAGGAGTCTGAGAATCCTCATTGATTTAGAGAGCGGGTAATCAGCACAAAATGTATGAGAATTACAATGATTCTATAAGAGGAAACAACAAAATGCATTGCTTCCTCTCAAACATCAAGCTTGTCCATGAGACACAGCGGCACCCATGAAACATGAAACACAGTGGCGTCCATGAAACACAATGGCGCCCATGAATCGCAGTGAACAGGAAACACCATCCATGAAACACAGTGGTGCCTATCTAAGTGTGTCGCAGTGAAAGAAACCCCAAGGAAGTCAACTTAGAGGAGGAACCTTTATTTTTGTTTTGAGTTTTAAAGGTCTTTATCCATGATCATTGGTCTGTGACTCTGGGTCTTTGTTGAAGGTCATAGAGCCTCATGGGTGGCAAAGTGCATGGCAGAGCAGGTGTTTGTATTATGTATCTGGAAAGCAGAGGAAGCTACAGGAAGTGTCTGCCCTCTTGACAAGTCCATCAAGGGTACCCTTCCAGGGACCGACTTCGTCCCACTAGGTTTCTCTGTTTACAGTTCCAACCATCTCCTTATTGCATCATGGGCTGCAGCTAAGCCTTTTACCACATGGACATTCGAGGGACCATCACCCAAGCCATGGCAATAGAAATATGAACCAATGGCCTGCACCTTCAGGATACACTGAGTGAGAGCCCTGCGGCTTCCTTCTCTGTTGAAGATGGCTAAAACACATGGCTTTCTTCTATCAAACATTCTCTTGGCTTGTTTGCAGCAGGTCACAAAGAGGAAGCCTGTGGAAGGCCCCACAAATACTTCAGCCCTAGCCTCATGTTCCGTTCTGGTAGAGGGTTCACTCATTCTTTTTCTGTCCTGTCAAAGTTACTGGTCTAGGTTATTGGACAATAAGAAGTGGCTGTTTTCACATGGCTAAGGTTGCCAGGAGACTTTAAATGACCAGATACTGATGCCATTTATAAAGTAAAAGCAAGGGTATCGAACACAAATCACAACATTTTCCAGGAAAAAAATAGTTCGAAGTTGAAGAGGCATCCTTGGAATGAACCATCACCTCTGAGAATGGAGGAGCTGGAGGGGCAAAGAGTTGGATGTGCCCTGCTCGCCCCGAGGCCTCATCGCTTTATCCAGCTACCTGTATTCTGCAGAGTGACCGACTGCCTGTTGGTTTCCTGAGAGGAAGATCTCATTTGCAGATTGATGGCCAGGTCTTCTTCGGGTGGAAAGCAGACTTGGGATCAATGCAAATTACATGCAGGAGTTTAGTTGGCTAATATCCTGCCATCTCAACGCTTTCTTTAAAAAGTCATTTTTTTTTTCAGAGCTGGGGACCGAACCCAGGGCCTTGCGCTCGCTAGGCAAGCACTCTACCGCTGAGCTAAATCCCCAACCCCTAAAAAGTCATTTTGAAGTGAAGATGAGTAACACCTAGCAAACCCGGCATGCCCACGTCTAGGTGACTGGCTTCCCGAGAAGCATGGGAACTCTTCTCTGAACCACCCAGTGTGCCCTTCATCCATGGCCTTAGTTAAGACAGAGTTGTTTCAGACCTCTGGCAGGTTTAAACTATATTATTATTATTATTATTATTATTATTATTATTATTATTATTATTATTATTAATTGTTAGCATTCCGTATGCCTGACACTATAAAAGGAGCTGCTTGCCCCCTCCTCACTCTTTTGCTCTTGCTCTTATCTTCTTCCCCCTTTGTCCCCTCTCTCCCCATTCCCCTCTGCCCTTCCCTCCATGTGCTCATGGCTGACCTCTACTCTCCTCTTCTACTCTTCTTGTTCTTCTTGTTCTTGTTCTTCTTGTTCTTGTTCTTCTTGTTCTTGTTCTTCTTCTTGTTCTTCTTGTTCTTGTTCTTGTTCTTGTTCTTGTTCTTCTTGTTCTTCTTGTTCTTCTTGTTCTTCTTCTTCTCTCTCTCTCTCTCTCTCTCTCTCTCTCTCTCTCTCTCTCTCTCTCTCTCTCGTTCCTCTCCCTTGTCTCATCCTCTCATTAAACCTTTCCACGTGGAACTGTGTTGGCCTAGTATGGTTTGTCCAGACATGAGCTGAGATTTCTACCCCATCTATTATTATTATTATTATTATTATTATTATTATTATTATTATTAATTATTTCCAATTGAAGAATAGTAAGTTCCTTCATGACCAGACCTGCAGCATTTTGCAATGGATACCAAATAACCTTCCTAGAAAAGCTTGGAAAAGCCAGGGTCTTGAAGAGGTATCACAGAGAGGTATTCATCTATACCCAATAAAGAAGAGACCCGGCTACTGCAGACATGGCCCCACCTCTGTTTGGCACCACAGACTGGGCTGTGTGTGTTGGTTTCTATATCACTATTGCAAACACTTGAGGGAAACAATTTGTCTTGGCTCCTGGTCTTCATTTGCTCTGTGGTGTCTGGGTGGTGGTGAGGCTTACCATCATGGCTTGGAGCTCAGGATGGCAGAATACTTCATGGTCCCTGGGAAGCAGAGAAAGGGGCAGGGATAATGTGAGTCCTTTAAAGACACACCCCCACATCTTCCTCCAGGGGGACCTTTCCTCTTCTACTTCCCTCAAATCCCATCAAGTTATGAATGCATAGTGGAGCCATTCATTAAGTCAGAGACCCCGTGAGCTGATCACCACTCAGTGGTTGGAGACACCTGCTGGAGACCAACACTTGAGAGTGGTTGTTTTCTTGAGAGGTTGAGGGTGGTCACTTCATATCCAAAATGTAACAGGCAAGACACAATGTAACGGGCGACATACAATGTACTCCTTGCACTTCTCCAGGGTTTTGGAGCCCCCACCCCTCCCCCACCCTCAGGTGAGAGAAAAATATTTTTATCTTTTCAACTTTGTTCATCCCTTCAGGCTCGGCAAAGGGATTTTAATTTTTACTGCTCATTGTGATGTCAGTGCCCACTGCAATTAGGATAACCTTGTTGGCTTTGTTTCTAAACACCTCCCCCAACCCCCACAGAGTTCTCGTCTTTGCTACTCTCTATTGCTTTCTCTCAGGAAGATTTTGTTACCTAAATGTCACCAGGGACCAGCCATATTTGTGATCTTGTGAGGCTTTTTAAAATGTTTTTAAGATGTTTCAGTGATTTATTCTGAGGGATGTGGTTGAAAAAGGGAAGTCACTCGAAAGCTGAAGCTTTGACCAGAATTGTACCTGTGAGAAGAGGCGGTCTTGCCAGGCATGGTGGTCACTGATAAAGAAATGCACTTACCTGAGATCCCCTACCCTCAGCCTGAAGTTACTAAGATGTCTCCAGGTCTCTACTCCCAGGGTCATCAAGACAAACAGCAGCAAGCAGTCTCAACCTCCCTCCCCCCTCCGTGTGTGTGTGTGTGTGTGTGTGTGTGTGTGTGTGTGTGTGTGTGTGAGAGAGAGAGAGAGAGAGAGAGAGAGAGAGAGAGAGAGAGAGAGAGAGAGAGAAATATGACAAGAAGGCTACTTAAATACCCAGGATTCCTGTGGGGCCCGTGTCCTCTGCTTTCCAGCTCCCACCTGGCACAGAAAGTTCCTGGCAGCCTCTTGCACAACAGCTGTTCTGCCACTCGACAGCTGAGGGCTTAACCAGCCGTTGCTTGTTTCTGAGGTAACAAGGGCAACTACATGCAACGGCCCAGCACCAAATCCAAACCTACAGAGGGTGGAAGTCATATTTGAGCAAGAGACCATGGCAAAGCCAAACACAGAGTGGAAGCTGTGTTTGTGGGGATTGAAAGCCTTCCTAATACTCCAGAACTCCAGCAGCACATCCTGACACCACAGGGCCCTGTCTGCATGCGTTGGGATATGTAATTGTTCCTTCCCACCCCACCTGACACATTCTGATTATCTTGTGGACATATCACATTTAACAGTTGTTTATTAACTTTTTCCCCTTGTGCTAATACATGTGGGGCCAGTGACATTCTTTGCCCACCAATGAAATACAACCGCAGTCGGGGCAAACATGAACTGCTTAGAATCAGAGAGGAACATAAATACAGGAATACAGATTCTGTGGATTTCGTGGAGATTTTGGCAATGGAAAAACTGCTCTCTGGCTGGGGTACTGGTTCAGGCATTTCTTGGAGTGGGAGGCAGTCAAGAGTTTTAATAGGGATTCTAGGTGTATTCACTTGGATTCTCCAAGGAAGCAAAACAATTAAGAGCTCTATTGTAAGTTATTGCCTCAAACATATAGTGAGACTGCGATGTCCCACGCTCTACCATAAGTCAGTGGGTGGTGTAGATGAGAAGTTCAAAGGCCTGATAGTCAGAAAGCTGGGGGTAGGGGAATCTAGCCTAGATCTGAAAACCTGCAGTGTTAAAGGCTAATAACATTCTCTGGCCCAACTATGTTTGACTTTGGTCCTCAGTAGGTCAAGTGGCATCCGCTCACACTGGGAAGGAACTCAGCTGCAGGCTTTACTCTGCCTGATTTAAACATCCACCTTAAAAAAATCCTTATAGATTCATAGATACAGAGATACCCAGAAATAATGTTGAATCATACACCTGGACATCTTATGGTCTAGTCAAGTCGGCACACAACCTTTACATTGGGAAAACCTATGTTCTTGCTCTAGCTTTGTGCCCTTGTGACAAAGAAAAATAAATCAGGGACCCCAAAAACACCTCTCAGCACCCAAAGCCAGGAAGGCTGGGGAAGTTTCTGTAATCTTGCCAGATTTGCAAATGTAGTTGGAATTTAATTTAGGCTAAGTGCTGGTCAATCTTCACTTCCGTTTGATTGTATTTGGAATCAGCTCTGGGTATGTGTAAGAAGGTGTCTCCTGCAAAGTTTATCTGAGGAAGGAAGAGTGAGTGACCATGAGGATCTGAGGAGTCATCCCACAGGCTGAAGTCCTTGAACAAATAAAAAGATAACAAAAAGAAGCCACCGCATCACCAGCGGCCCCTGCTCTACTTCCTGATGCACTGAGCTACGGCCAAGGTCCAGCTGCCACAGCTGCGGGCACACCGTCCCTGCCATGACGGACTAACCATCAACCACAAGCCACAGGAAATCTTTTTCTCCTTTAGGTTGCTTCTAGCCAGGCATTTTGTCACAGCAATAAGCATGTCACCAACACAGGCTGCTTTTAGAAGTGGAAAAAATAAAGTTAAATTCAACCAATCAGAAGCTGTCAATTAGCATACCCCACCAGGAACCTCCCAATAAGGTAGGGCAAATGAGGCAACTCCAGGAACTGAACCAACCAAATATGCTCTCCTCGCTTCACTCATGTGTACACTTTAGGAAGGCTCCCCCTCCTCGTGCTCTTGGACAGAGCCCCTAACACTTTTGGGTAGATGCTGTTTGGTTTATGAATTGCCGTTAGCTCAAATAAGCTAAACAAACAAAGAAACAAACAAAAGTTTTGTTGTGCTGCAGATAATCTGTTCAGAGTGACTTTGAGTGACTTTCAATACCTCAGTCTCGACTGTGTTCCTCAATGAAGGCATTAGACACAATAATCCTCTGAACATTTCCAGTGAGTACTATTTCTCTTATATATGATTTTACTCATCTAGCATGTGCAAATAATACTGGCAATACTGTGGCCTTTGGTGTAGCAACAATAACCTGCAAGGGTCAACTCACTTCTCCAAGGCTTCAGAGCTGAGTAATGGCTGATCTAGGAACACAGCCCTAGTCTCAAGAGGTTCTTGTTAGTTTCTTATTGTATGTAGCGGCTTCTTCTTCTTCCTCTTCCTCTTCCTCTTCCTCTTCCTCTTCTTCTTCTTCTTCTTCCTCTTCCTCTTCCTCTTCCTCTTCCTCCTCTTCTTCCTTGTTCTCTCCCTCCTTCTCTCCCTTCTTGCTCTCTTCCTCCCTCTCCCTCTCTCTCTCCCCCTCTCTCTCTCCCTCCCCCCCTCTCTCCCTACTCTGTAATGGTGGAAAGCTATAGAGGTGGGGTCCAACAAGAAGCTTCATTTTTAAAAAAATGATATGGAGAAAATATTAAGGCTACTGGCTTCAGTTGTCTGACAATATTTTGGAAGACTTGAAATAAAAAATTAAAGAATGCACAGAAACAGAGATGGAGGAGTGTTGTAGGGCAGAAAGTGTGACTACTGTGAAATATGTGAGTGGGGCAAGCCTAGGACAGAAAAGTGACATCAGATCTCAGTTTGGAAGCACCAAGTGGCTAGTCATGAGACATTAGACCCATAGACCACTAGAACCTGGAAAAAAAGAAAATCTGCAGCAATGGATCATATTAGTGTGATTAGGAGTGGACAGGGACATGGGACTCCCATTGCTCTGGAGAGTATTCTATATGGGCTGGACCCAAGGGACCAGAAGGCCACATTCCAACACTAAAGGATGAAAGCAGACTTTCCTTTTGCCAGTAACAAGTGGCAAAACCCAGCCCTGACTTCATGCCTGTGTGATAACAGACAGAGTTCATGGGGAAGCAGGGTTTGGTCAGAACCTAAGAGAAGCAAGGATTTGTATGTTTGACCACGTGACCCCTGTGGTGCAAGCTGTGGTCATGTATCCCCACAGGAAAGATGGAGGCTCCTTAAGTTTATTTTCTAGTATCTTGCAAACCCTTTCGTTTCTGTTGGCTATATTAATTTTAGAAGTTGTGCAGTTCTCTGCGTTGTGATGAGTAAGGTTCATAACCGTGGGCACTTAGGAGAGCAGTTCGACCCTATGAGCTGACAGCGCGCCCAAAGGGAACTAAAAACTCACTCCAGGTTAATGTATAACTTTTTACTAGAAATGGCGCCACATCTGGCAAGTTTAGCAGCACATTGGCTACTGACACCCATCAGAAAGCAGAAGAGTTAAATCAAGAAAGAAAACACTGGTTTGTCACTTTGTCAGAACAAGCAAACCCTGAAACTTCAGCACAGAGCTTGTGTGACAGTGTGACAACCTCTCCCTCACTAATGACAAAAAGACAGAAATTCTGTCTGCCACCATCTGTCCCAGTAAAGAAGTTCTGGATCTGGTCTGTCCTCCCAGCATCTGAACAAGATCCATCAACAGCACAGCTTTAGGGGACCTAAGCAGACGTGAGGTCTGGTGAGAACTGAGGGAAAGTATCCATCACTATGACAAGTGGGACACCAGGAACCTTGTGGTCTGCTTGCTAAGCAAAGAAATGCAATTCACTGTACCATGGGGGACCAAGGGACAAAAGCTATATGGTTCTCCCAACCCTGTTGCACAGGGACAGCCAACTATCACTGAAACTTCCAAAGAAATGGGTCAAGTAAGCATAGCCTCTTTATAAGCTTATTTATCTCAGGTAATAATAATAATAATTATTATAGCGACAAAGGGTACACACACACACACACACACACACACACACACACACACACACACTTTCTTGTACCCTTAGGATCTCTGCAGGCACAAGCCCTTGCTTCAGACATGAGACAGGAGGTCCTGATAGCAGCTTGTGGGAAAGATGACAGAACCCATTGCAGAGGAGGAGGTGGGAAGAACGTAAGAGTGGATGAGGAAGGGTGCTGTGACATGCTGTCTTCTAGAGCTCTCACGAGCTCACCACAGCTGTGGTCACCCTGAACACGATCAATACAAGCTCAAGTAGCCAAAACTCCAGCATGGATGAGGGAGGAGCTCTCCTAGCTCCACCCCTTACTGAGGGGCTACTGGCAGTTGGTAACTGCTTGGGAAGAGAGAATACTCCACTCTTAGAGTTCCCGTGTTCTCGTGGCTGGCTCTGTACACATACTCGTGGCCAACACAGGTTGGACATAGTAGGATATATTTTCTAAAAAAGATACAAAGTTGGGAGGGGACATGTTCAGAGGGAGTTCAAGGAGGGAAAGGAGGTTTACATACTCATAGTTCATTTTGTATCTGTATGAAATAATTAGAGAATAACAGATGTTTAAAAATAATAAAATTGATAATGAAGTAAATCTAAGAAAATTCAGAAGTATTCCAATGGTTTCTCCATCGTTATGGTCAGTGTCATTCTGCTCCTCTCTTTAGCGTTCAAGAGGAAACAAAATCAAAGTGGACACATTGAGTCTCTGTAGGTTTGGCCCCATAGACTCAGGTGTAAATATGCTTGGCCCAGGGAGTAGCACTATTAGAAGATGTGTCTTTGTTGGAATCAGCATGTCCTTGTTGGAGAAAGTGTGTCACTGCAAAGGCTATCCCTGGTTGTCAACCTGACTATATCTGGAAGGAACTACATTCCAGAATTGGAGGCCCCACCTGTGATCCAAATCTTGGAAGACACAAGTTTCTGACCTGAATCTTGGCACAGAGATCTTGACACACAGTAGCTATGAAAAGTTTAAGCCCAGACAAGGGAGCGGACACCTTTAATCCCAGGAAACTAAGGCAAGGAGATATCTGAGTTCAAGGTCAGCCCGGGACAAAACAAGTCCCAGATCCAGGCGTGGTGGTACACACCTTATTCTAGGTGACACCTTCTGCTGGAGACCTACATAAGGACAATGGAAGAAGGAAGATTTGCTCTTCTTGACCACTTGCATTTACTTGCCAGCACATCTGTTGAAACCTACTTCTACAGAAGACCAGCTAAAACAACTAGCCTTGTGGGACTGAGAAAATACTAGATTCTTGGACTTTCAATTCACAGCTGACCATTGTTGGGGAATTGGACTATAGACTGTAAGTCATCACAATAAATTGCCTCAATATAGAAAGACATTCCATAAGTTCTGTGGCTCTAGAGAACTAATACAGTGGGCTTTGCCAGTCCTTTCCTAGTAGCCTTCAGATGAAGATGTGGAACTCTCAGCTCCTCCAGCCCATGTCTTTCTGCATGCTGCCATGCTCCTGCCTTGATGATACTGGACTGAACCTCTGAACCTGTAAGCCAGCCCCAATTAAATGTCCTTTATAAGAATCGCCTTGGCCGTGGTGTCTCTTCATAACAATAGAAACCTTAACTAAGGCAGTCTCATAGAAATAATTCTCTTTATTCACTTTATTCCTGGTCTTAGTACATCAAAAGACTGTATCATTTTATGTCAAAAGATTTGAGTGACTATAGTTAACTATTTGGGCCTATTAATCTCTCTTATAGTAAAGACAATAGCTCATTTAATACAGCAAATAAAAATAACGTCATATTATTTTACTTGTCAGTCACAAGGTCATTATCTTGATATAGTTGCTCTCTACACAGTCAAATAATGACATCAGGTGCATGGCTGGCAGAGATGTATTTCAAGTGCTTTCCTCAAGCTTTTCATAGAAAATGTTCAATTAGATTTCCAGAACAAAGGAGAAAATAGGACTCTTGCTATTCAGAACGAAAGCTTTGAACAGTGGTTTTTTATCACTATTTTTTCCAAGATACTGTACACTTCTTTCAGAAAGTCAGGAAATATGCAAATTCCCCCAAGAATAAAGAGCAGAGCATAAAAAAACGTCCTTGCAGATGGTGGATGTCTGAGTAAATCTGACCTACCATTTCCCAGATGGGGAGATTCAGTGACTTTCTGTTGACATCCCTCTGTAGTTCTCTCTGTTCTTTAACTTCTTCTCCAGATTCCAAGAGAAGCATCTTCTTGTGAACAAACCACTTCCTCTGTGTGATGGCCATTCCCAGATGTCACCTTGTTCAAATCTGGAATGAACTACAATCCAGAAACGAAGGGCACACCTGTGGTCCAGATCTTGAGGCTGGAAGACATAGGCTTTTGATCTGGATCTTGAGGCATAGCCAGGCAAGGTGGTACACGCCTTTAATCCCAGGAGACAGAGGCAGGCAGATCTCTGAATACAAAACCAACCTAGGACAGAGCAAATTTCAAGGAAAGAACAGCTTAGGTCTAGTCATGGTGGTACACCCCTTTAATCTGGACCATACCTTCTGCTGGAAGCCTACATAAGGACAATAGAAGAAAGAAGGCTCACTCTTCTCTGCCTCCCACATTTACTTACCAGCACACTGTTGAAACCTATTTCTACAGAAGACCAGCTGAAACACCCAGTCTCATGGGACTGAGAAACTACTAGATTCTTTTCATTCACTGTTGGGTTAGTTGGACTGCAGACTGTTAGTTATTCCAGTAATTTCCTTTAATACATAGAGAAATTCCCTATGTTCTGGAACTCTAAAGACACCTGACGAATACTCTATCTTCTTCCTTTGCTCCAGGCTGCCTAGTTCTCACCCTTACACATCACTGACTTTTCTACTCATGACCTACTACCAGAGGCACATTCTCTCAATAAACATGCTTGGAGAATAACAAGGGTGTTATGGTTTGAACACAAAATCTTCCCCATAGACTCAATGTCTGAACACTTGGTCCCCATCTACTGATGCTGTTTGGGGAAGTTGTAGAAACTCTGGGAAGTGGGATTTGCCTGAGGGGTAGGCCCAGAGGTTTATAGCCCAGTGACTTTTCTTGTCTCATCTCTGCTGCCTGTTCTACTGTGCTGAGATGAAGTGAGGAAACCCATACACAAGCTCTCATCACTATGGAGCTGCTTGCTACCATCCTTGTTTGGCCATAACGTGCTGGGCCCACTCAAGCTGTGAACCAAAAGAATTCCTTCCTCCAATAAGGTTCTTCGCATCAGGAATTCGAACACAGAGATAGGAAAAGTAGTTACTCCACACAGGAAACTCTACTCCTCCTTTGTGTCACTGCAATTTGGGTTCTCCCAGAAGTTGACCTTGGGACTTCAAGTGCAAATAGTTAGGTAGAGGATTCCTAGAAAACAGGAGGGAAGTAGAGAAGATGGAGAAAGACAAGAAGGGAATTCATTATCAACCAAATCAGTCCAGTAAGTAGCTGGAGCATGGTTCATCTTGGAGTTACAGCAAACAGTTGTTGTCTAAGGGATGGGGAAGCTGGGGGATTCGTTGGCCAACCTTCCATCCCTTCAGCTACTTATTATTAACTCTCCAGCATTTGTAGGCAAACTGGGTCCCTTTGCTGCAAAAGGCTCTCAGGCAAAGAATTCAGGTCACAGCTGATGCTAAGCAAGTATACACTGGGAGTCCAAGGGCCAGGGCATATGTGCATAACAGGGGTCAGGGCAATCATCTTTTAGCACTTCCTTGTTCAAGACTTCTGCCTTATGCTTTGTTTATGACCAGACACTAGTGGCAAATACACTTTATTTAGATGTTAATTTTAATTGGCTTCTTAGGAGTGATCCTGAGATTACATTTAAAGTCAGAAGGGCAGAAACCCTGCAGTTGATGGACAATCTCTGCTAAAATAGAATTGGGGTGAAGCTGAGTATCTTGCCAGCTGGTCTGTTATCCTGAATCCTGTGTTCAATCCTGAGAGTCTTCAAAAAACATAAAATTGTCAAAGGGGAAGTGGCTAAGCATCAAGGACTGTCTTAGTCTATTTAAGCTGGGGTGACAAAATTTCACAACGCCTGGCTTGTGGGCACGCTGACTTTTCTCTCATAGTAGCATAGAAGGAGAAGCCTAAGAACAAGGTATCAGCAGGCTGGGCACTGGCTGAGGGCCTTCTCCTCACCGATAGCATCTTATCACAATGTGCTCATGTAGGGGAGGGGTGAGCCTCTTTCAGACAGACACCATGACCTAAGCACCCCACCTCCCAATATCCATATCCCAATATCCAGTTAGGTTCCACACCTGAGCTGTGAGGTAGCACAACTTTCACGCCACTGGAAGGCCTCCTCTTCAAATCAATTCTTCTCCAGAGAGGTGGAGGGTGTGGCTTACAGCTTTATCTTAGTTTCCGTATTATTTCTCATGAGTTCTTTCCCACCAGCTAGTTATAGATAACCATGATAGGCAAAGTGGAGAAAACCATTTGGGTGGCAAAGAAAATAAATTAGCACGAGTAATAAAATTTTGCCATAAAGATTGAATATTTCGTGTTGTCTTCAGAAGACTGACTTGCATTTACTTAGGAAAACCTTATGAGCACCTGTCACAGGCCACCATTACGTGCTCTTGGACAAGAGAAAGAGAAAATGGCCTAGTCTAGCAAACTAGGGGAAATGCTAATAAACATATTCCAGTGGAGTGGGGCAGTAAGATGTATCTTACCTGCCTGAGCCCACCTATCACTTGCTGGGTGACAGGAGAGAAGTACTTGGTCTTTCCCTCTATCACTGTCCCAGCTGGCTCTCTTACGGAGCTGCTTTGGAAACATTATCTGTTGATACATCTAACGGGAGCCCACACATGCCTCGCAGTGGTGCCTGATGAGGTTTCTTTTTTTTTTTTTTTTTTTTTTTTTTTTGGTTCTTTTTTTTTCCGGAGCTGGGGACCGAACCCAGGGCCTTGCGCTTCCTAGGTAAGCGCTCTACCACTGAGCTAAATCCCCAGCCCCCTGATGAGGTTTCTACGCTGCTTCTGCTCATTGCCTTCTCAGTGAAAGCTCACGTTAGGAGCATTTCCCTCCACCTCTAGAAATCATGCTGCACACCCAGAAGAGCTGCTGTTTGAATAGGCATTGGGTAAAGAATGAAGATGTCTAAAAACGGAAACCTTAAAGCTCCACTGGGCAAAGAGCAAGCAGCTTGTGTGGCAGAGGGGAGGGCTGTCTGGGGAGCAGCACCCCACTGAACATGAGGGCTGAAGTAAATGTCATTCTTGCTTTCTTGGGTGCCGGAAATGATGACATACGTTCATCTAGGCAACACAAATTATCACAGTTTTATCTTACAATTATAGCTTGGCGATGGCTGAGGACTCAGCATATAGGAAGGCTTGTGGCATGAACTTGAGGACCTGGGATCAGAGCCCCCCAGAACCCCTGTAAAAATTTGAGGCTTTCTGGAAGCCAGGGTGGCACCAGGTTCAGTAAGAAACACCATTTCAAGGTGATAAGGTGGAGAGTGATGGAAGGGACACCCAATTTTCTCTTCTGGTCTCCAAGCACATGAATGAACAAGCATACCCACCCACACAGTGCATATACACTACACACACACACACACACATGCATACACACGTGTGCACATATTCTATACACACACATATATGCACATACACTACACCCACCCACATATATGCACATATACTACCCACACACATAAACACACATGAACACATATACTACATTCACATGTACATACTCTATATATGCACACATGTGCACATACACTACACACATGTGTACATACACTATACCCACCCATACATGTACAATGCACACATACAGTAAACACATGTGTATGTATGCTACACACATATGCACATACAATAAACATGTGAACATAAAGTACACACATGTGTAAGAACACTACACACATGTGCACATATAGTACATACATATACATTTGCACATACACATGTGCATGTATGCTACACACACATGTGCACACATGCACACACACACACAAACACACAGTAAAAGTATGGCTCTTGCAGAAGTATCAATAAAAGTGCAAGAATTTCCTCTCCCTCACTCCTTTCTTCTTAAGCTTACTATATACACCCTGGATCTAAAATAAGAATAAACCAATTCAAGTTTCCAGAGTCATGGCAATCTGAATCCATATCCCATAATATGCCCAACACAGCTGGAAGCCACTATGTACACCAGGCTAGTTGCAGCCTGGAGCTCACTCAGCTGGCTGGAGGTAAAATGCCATGTACACCATCAATACTCACTGGAGGGTCAACACTCTACACAAAGTCAGCAGTGAGTTTCAAACCAAGGGAAGCAGTGCAAGGGAAATGAGTAGGGGTTTGTTCTATATTAATAGGG
Source organism: Rattus norvegicus (assembly GCF_021556685.1). Classification (NCBI taxonomy): domain Eukaryota; kingdom Metazoa; phylum Chordata; class Mammalia; order Rodentia; family Muridae; genus Rattus; species Rattus norvegicus. Next base: position 123,179,956 of record NC_141542.1, on the reverse strand, counting down.
ACCTGGCTTTCCTCTCAGTCATGGATTGGGGAAAATATAACTTCTACAGGGTCAGAATAGGTAACCTCGAGCCTGAAGACAATGTAGCCAGACACTTGAAGATTCAGCCAGGACAAAGCATGCCAGCATGAACAAATTACCTTGGGGAAAGAAACAGACAAGCCAGCAGGGCTGGACTGTGACCTTTTCTCCTTGGCTTGCTCACACACCAACAAGAAAGAATAGCTCACGTGATGCTCACTTCTCAGCAGAAAAATTAGTCCTAACTTGACTGCCATCCCAGTCTGCCCAGGAAAAAGAGAGATGAGACATAAAGTTTCATCGAATGTCAAAGGAGCCTGGGGAGCCCTCCCCACCCCAAGGTCAAGGATATCTGTCGAAAGCATGAAGGATCTGAGGTAAATGGGTGAACTCTTACATTTGCTGCTATGCTGGGCATGACTCCCTCACCCTTAACCCTTCGCCATCCAGCAAAACTCAGACTCCAGGAAAGCACCGTTCTTGAGGTTGCCTGAACTATTCCTCTTCTAGGGTCATTTCTCCCTTAGTCTAATCTGACCTCAGGAATGACCAAACAATGGCAAAAGCAAATGGCTGAGGCATTCCTTAACTGTTAGGAGCGACCACAGTGGAGCTGCCATTTCAGTGCAATGACTTGTCTCAGCCCTAGACAAAGAGAGCGCACGTTTTCCTCGAGTGGCTCCTAGGGGCTAAGCTTTGCCTGTGACATCTTCTCTGGTGTCTGGTCTCACTCTCCCACAGTCATCAAACAGGCTGCTGGATGTTTTGGAAACCAGAAAAGCTGGAGTTGCAGGACTGGCATCTCAGTGGAGCCCAGAGCAATGCATGGTAAAGAAGCCCTGGCTCTCTCAGGGTAAATGTTTATGCTGCTCTTATTTTAAAGTGATGCTTTTACGGTCTCTGTAAAATCACCCCATTGTTTTTACATTCTCTGTCTTCCTTACATGGAGAGCTGAGCAGATTATCACGCTGCTATCAACAAAATACAGGTTGTCGGAAGGTGGGTTGGTTCCTATGCAATGGGAAGGTCTGACATCCAAAATGTCCTCCCTGACACTTCCCAGATACTGAAAAATCAGGAGAGGAAAGTCCCGTTAGCCATTCCCAGCCATAGGACGTAAGGTTTGTTCAGGTGGTTGGATTTCCCACTATGATCATGGAAGGCAGAGGTATCAAGGTAAAAGACTGACTAATTGATTAAGAGGAGAGAATTGTGGGGCAGGGGAGGAAAGGAGAGAGGGGAGGAGAGGAGAGGAGAGGAGGGCAGAGGAGGAAGGAGAGAAGAGGAGAGGAGAGGAGAGAAGAGAGGGGAGGAGAGGAGAGGAGGGGGGAGGAGAGGGGGGAGGGGAGGAGAGGAGAGAGGGGCGGAGAGGAGAGGAGAGGGGGGAGGAGAGGAGAGGAGGGCAGAGGAGGAGAGGGGAGGGGAGGGGAGGAGAGGAGAGGAGAGGAGGGGAGAGGAGGAGAGGGGAGGGGAGGGGAGGAGAGGGGAGGGGAGGGGAGGAGAGGAGAGGAGAGGGGAGGAGAGGAGAGGAGAGGAGAGGAGGGCAGAGGAGGAGAGGGGAGGGGAGGGGAGGAGAGGGGAGGGGAGGGGAGGAGGAGAGGAGAGGAGGGCAGAGGAGGAGAGGAGAGGGGAGGGAAGGAGAGGAGAGGAGAGGAGAGGAGAGGAGAGGAGAGGAGAGGAGAGGAGAGGAGAGAGGGGAGAGGAGGAGAGGGGAGGGGAGGGTACGGGAGGGGAGGGGAGGGGAGGGGAGGGGAGGGGAGGGGAGAGGAGGGGAGGGGAGGGGAGAGGAGAGGAGAGGAGAGGAGAGGAGGATGTGAGAGAAGCAAAGAGGGGAACACGAAGGGGAGGGGCTGAGAAGAGAGGGCAGAGAGCCATGTGTAGCAGAGACAAGACACGTGTGGAAGACACATTAGATGAAGTATTTGGGATCCATGAAGACAGTAACCTAAAGCCAGCTGCTGAAAAGGAAGGCAGAACTCATGAATAATTTCTTGGTGTGAATAAACTTCAACCACTTTAAATTTTCTCCCAACACCAGCTTGGGAAAGTTGCAGGCCTCCTATCTAATGTGCAGCTGTCTGCATCAGTAACTCACTCATCCATTAACCCTACATGTATTTATGTGCACCCCCTGTGAGTGAGGGGTGCCTAGGTCCTAAGATATCGCCATGTACGGAGAGGCAGGCGTTTGAACACATCTCATTAGTCTAAGCCTTCCTTCAACATTTTAGTAGTTGACGCTCTCCATTGAACACCCTACTGCTTCTATTGTCAGATCCTCTCATGAAGTTTCAAGACTTTTAAAAGGTCGGGACAAATACCAAACTCAAACTCGTATTAAAATCCTATGTTTATCTAACTTCTTCCTGTTCTGGCTTAAATGCAGGGTCCACATCCTTCACTCTTGTAGCTTTTCTGAGGGATGCGGAGGAGTGAGGACTAACACTGAGCAAATGTGAGTTGGCTAAGTCATTCCAGATGTGCCTTGTGTAACCTCTATTGATTTTACTGTACAGATTAAAAAAACCAACCTTGAGGCCAGAGGATGGAGAGAAGCTCACCTAAGAACACAGGACTCAGAAAGAGAAGAATCAAAACTGGGCCTGAATCTGCCTAAACCACTAGGCCAAGCGCTTCCCCGCAACATGCAAGGATTTCCTGCCAACTTAAAAACACAGCATTGGAGCCAGGCAACATGTGTAAAGTTGCAAGATACGAAGTCAGAATAAAAATCCCAGGAGTACACTAACCAGAAAAGCAACAGCATTGAATGGATACATTTACAATGGTGACAAAGACAAAGGGGCATAGGAAAGTCACACAGCCTAACATCGTGTATTGCCCAACACAGATAGGATGGATGGAAGAGGGCATAGGCAAATGGGAAGGTGTTTCGTGGCCATGGGTGGGAAGAGTTTATATTCTTAAAATGTGCATACTACTCAAAATGATTGACCGGCTTGCTGTGATCCCTACAGAAAATTCAATGATTTTTTTTATTTCCACAGCAATGGAGAAGTAATGCTAAAGTTCCTTGGAAATCATTAAGAAACCTGATAGGAAACCAATCTTAGCAACAAAACAAAAAACAAAAACAAAGAAACACACACACTAACAAACAAAACTCCAACAACAAAAAGTAGAAGTGGAGGCTTCACACTGCCTGAGTTGAGATCTACTGCAAACGTCTAACAGTTGAAGCGCAAGATGCAGATATAAAAGCAGACACATGTAGATAGAAAAGACCCCAGAGCCCAGGAATAAATTAATAAATTCACACTTCGTGTCAACAAGAAGTCAATAACACATACAAGCAACAGCCAGTCTCTTCAATAGATGGACGTCTATGTGCAGAAGAGTGACTCTGTATTCCAACTCACACAACATACAAACAACTAACAGAGAGTGTAGTAATGGCCTAGACGGAGGACCTGGGCTTGTGGAATAGCTGGAAGGGAAGCTCCCTGATACTGGACTGTCAAAACCTTTTTGCCTCTGACCCTCAGGTGATGAGAACAAAGGAAAAAAGGGACTGGGGTCTCCAATGTAAAAGCTTTGGTAAGCAAATGAGAAAACAATGGGCTGAAAAGAAAACCTAAGGGATGGGAAGAGATGTTTTCAAAGTATGCAACCATTGGAGAGCTTTATCCAAACTATGCAAGAACATGATTAAAACAGGTAAAGAACAAATCGACACTTACAATGTCTGTAACTGAAACTCGAAGTCCATGGAGAAAAGGGAACCTTTGTATGTTAGTACAGCTGTTATGGAAAACTGTATGGGGGAATTTCTTAAAGAACTGAAGCTAGAAATATCATATGACTCAGCCATCAAACTGAGAGAGTACAAAGAACACAGAATCAACATGCCCATGACAGACACATTTATAACCTTGTGTTCGCTGCCGTGCTACCTACAAGGGCCAAGAATAAGTGCCCGTCAATGAATATGCCCATATGACAATGTGCACAGACACAAGAGAACACCTTTGAGCCTTTGAAAAGGCAGGAACGTCTGAGAGTTCGTGAGTTTGGGGTAGAAAGTGAAGGGCATTGTGCTAAGTGAATTAAGCCAGCTACGGGAAGACAGATGCTGCATGATGTCACTTATGTGTACATAATGACAGGGTGGAAAAGTTGGACCCATTTTAAAAAAAATAAAAGCAGGGTATGAAATGAGTCAAATGAGTTACCAGAGGCTTGAGCCAAAGGGTCAGGGAGATACCAACTAAGGAACCCAAAGTTTCCCTTACTCAGAAAGTAACCTCAAGAGAACTACTGTATACCCTAGTAACTGTATTTGATAGCAGCGTATTGTATACTTGTTAAACGTTCTAAGAAATACTTAAGTGTTCTTCAAAACACCACTAAGTATCAGAGACAACGCTTCGTGACTTGATGGGGCCGTCCCACGATATATAAAGATATCACTGCTCTCTGCTTCGCAACATGATTTCAGTTTCTTAATGGATACTAAATAAAAAGCAAGCCAGGCACGGTGGTGGATTCCTATTACCCCAGCCTTTGGGAAGCTGGGGCAGGAGGGCTTGGGCTGCAGAGCAAGTTCCAGGCAGTACGGTGAGACTCTGTCTCAAAACAACAACAAAAGCAAACAAATAAAGGAAAGCATGGTGGGTAAGATAGCACATCGTGGAACCAGATAGCATGGGCTTCAGTCCACACTCAGCTGAACAACCTGACCCTGGAGCTGTAGCCCTCTGTGCATCGCTGGCTCCATTAGAGTGTGCCTTCAGTGTCTGCAAACAGAACTCCCCTCAGTTACCGGGATATTCAGTCAGCGGATACTACAACCACTTAGACTATACGCCTGTCACAAAGGAGGTGAGACTTGACCATTTATTAATTGTTATTAATATCAGTGGCTTACTAATCGAAGAGGGCTGCTTTGGAACAACACCATGGTTTTACTTTCAAAGGCACTTCTGCTTTCTGCCTTGTCATGGTTACTTGCCGGCTTTCTGTCACTGTGACAAAATGCCAGAGATAATGAGCTTCAAAGGAAGAAAGGTTGATCTCCACTCAACAGATTCAGAGACTTCAAGTCCATGCTCAGCTGGTAGCCTCCTGGTTTAGGCGTCCAAGACAGCACATCACGATAAAAAGCATGGAGTAGGGAAAGATGCTTATCTCCTGTCAGACATTAACCAAGAAGAGAGAGGAGGGGACGAAGAGTCCAAGACCCCCTTCAAGGGTACATCCTTGATGAGCTGACTTCCTTCTATTTGGTCCTCTTAAAGGCTCTGCTGCCTCCCAACAGTGTGATGAGCTTTTAACACATAAGCTGGGTTTTGTTTGTTTGTTTTGTTTTCTGTTTGTTTTTGAGGAGACACTTACTATCTCTGATGGTTTGTCTATGCTTGGCCCAGGGAATGATACTATTAGGAGGTGTGACCTTGTTGGGAGTAGGTGTGTCACTGTGGGTGTAGGCTGTAAGACCCTCACCCTACCTACCTGGAAGTCAGTCTTCCACTACCAGCCTTCAGATGAAGACGTAGAACTCTCAGCTCCTCCTGCACCAGGCCTGTCTGGATGCTGCCATATTTCCCCCCTTGATGATAATGGACTGAACCTCTGAACCTGTAAGCCAGCCCCAAGGAAATGTTGCCCTTTATAAGACTTGTCTTGGTCATGGTGTCTGTTCACAGCAGTAAGACCCTAACTAAGACAGTGTCCAACCTGTAACAGTCACCTTGTCTTTTACAAGCCCACCACCTCATGCCTTCTAACAGCAGAGTATTTAAGAAAATCGCTGTAACTGCTCATCAGCGTTGGAATCTGTCTAAAAGGATGACATCAGAACTGTGCACCGAAAGAGTCGTAGCAGCAGAGTGCGCCCAGGGAGGACTGTAAAACCTTCCAAACAGTACCATGACATCCCTATGAACAATAGCTAGGGAGGGACAGATTAGGAGAATAAGCGTGTTCGTATTGGTGACCTGGTAACCGTGGGGAGGGGTCGCTTTCTTAGTCCAGTATGTTTGTTATATGGTTTGATACCATTAGGTTCTATAATGGAATAATTCACTCTCCCGGTGCACTCCAGAGACAGAAATCCAAGCAAAACAACCACAGATCGTCTTAATTTCGCACGTGTGAGGCAGGAGCCTTCTGTGAACTAAAAGGCCCTACATGTTCAGGAACCTCACACAGAATGAACAAAAGCTTTTAGTTAAAAAAAAAAAAAAGGCTTTCCATAAGAAAATAATATTTTCTTAGCATCCCAAGTTGGCCATCTGTGCTAAGAAAACACTAGAGGAGCCAGGAGGAAACTTGAGACAGCTTACACTTCCAGTGTGGAAGCGCTTCCAACAAATGGAAGCTTCCTCTCCGCCCTTCCACCAGTCAGGCTTGCAGGAACTCTGCCCCAACCTGAGCTGGATCAGGCAGGCAGCTGGGTCCCTAGGTGGTTGGTTACTGGCTCCCTACCCTGCAAATCCTGCTTCCCCCAACCCCTCCCCAAACCTCATCCCCACCCCCCACCACTCCCTGCTAACCCCTCCCACCCTGCTTCTAAGGTCTCCAGGCTCTTGCTCGCACTCTAGAGCCAAATCCCCTGCCCCAGCTCTTCTCTCCCTCTCACAGTTCTGACACCAGCTGGACATTATTGGATATTCAGTAAAATAAACAAATACACAAACATATAAACACATAAATAAATCTCCGGGTCACTGTTGGGCCAGCAACAGAATAACTTAAAGTCATGAACAGTGTCCAATCACCCACACGGCTGCATGGCAGTCCTGAGTGCGGACTCTTCATTGTCTCATTTGACTTTGTAGCTTTTCCGGTTCCAGGGCTGGCTTGAGGTTTGTCAGTTTAACTCAAGAAAGCCCAAGCTTCCTCGCCAGTAAAGCTAGTTGAGAAAGAATCCTGCAAAGTCCCTGTGAAGATCCAGTATATTTCTGCATAAGTAATGGCGTGGTCACAGCCCTGTGAAGATCAGCTATGGCCTTTACACGCTCCCTGAAGGTGTGGTTCAAGCTTCGCCGGAGAGCATCACTCTTTCCCTGAGTCAGTTGTCAGCCTTAAACCCAGTTCTTCTCAGAAGAGTGCGTATGTCCCAAACGTGTTTTTCAAGGCTTTTTGCTTTCCTTTTTCTTAATTGGTTTCAGCTTTAAAGTACGAATTGGGTATCAATGGAGGAGGAATTAAAGTCGCAGAGACAGCCTCAAACCCACTGTCTCTAGAATTACACCTCCCAAACACCTTCAGTGCCTATGAGGCAAGGCTTGTAGCTTGCTTGTCCAGTGCGTGCTGGTTTGAATGAGACTGGCCCCTGGGAGATGTGGATGTTTGAAGATGTTAATGTCACTGGAGTAGGCATTGAGGTCAAACTACTCTCTTACCATTCCCAGTGTGCTCTCTCCTTCCTGCTTGCCGTTTGCGGTGTGAGCTCTCAGCGGTCCCTGATACCTTCCGCGTCTTTGCTCCACTATGAACTCTAAGCTCTCTGTAATTGCAAGCTGCATTAAGTGGTTTCTTTTATAAATTGTTTTGCTCATGATATTTTATCACAGCAATAGAAAAGTAACTCATATAGGGTATGAAATAGCACAGAGACCGCTACAAGAGAAGGGGAGGAGTCAGAGAAAAGCCCCGCCCAGTTCCGCCCAGCCCCGCTCAGACCAGATCAGACCAGCCAACCCAGTCGGGCAAGGCAAAGCAAATTTTGGAAGTGTGGAGTAAACCCTTGTAAACTGAATCCCACTGCCTGTCAACATTTTGTCTCATCTACGCATTCTACAAAGATGAAATTGGTCCCAAGAACACAAAAGAATCCAGCAAACCATTTCTAGTATTACCTCAAGCCAAAAGAGCACTGGGAAGCATTTTAACACTTCCAATTAAGAAAAATAAGGACACAACTGGAACAGAGGCCACCCAGCAGCACATAGGAAAAGGAAAAGACTCGTTTCACTGGAGCAGTTTCTAGGAATGGCATGCACACTTTTTTTTTCTTTTAGCATAAACTTTAATCTCAGAGGTGTGTTCTGCGAATTACTCCTCTCCCAACTCTTCTCTTTTCTGATCTCGGACTTACTCTTCGGGAAGATCATTTCCGAAGGAGGCTGTTTTCCCAGCCTCTTGGAATCTCTCAGTAGCTTTATTCCACAGCATGTAGAAGAACAAGCCCTGGAAGTTGGTTGTTTTGGTAAAAATAGAGGAGGTTGCTGGCCTCATGTCAACTTTGCAAACACAGAAAGAACAGGGTTCTGTCAGGGACCAGCAGGAAGGCTTCTGTTTCTCCCTCACCTTCCTTTCTCCTTGGTGAATCCCCAACATCTCAGGCTGTTTTCGGTATCTTGGACTGTGTACATCAGATTCTACTGCCCCCGAGGAGCAGGTCAGGAACTCAGGAGCTAAAAGAGGCTTGCAGGCTGAAAATCCATGCCATTTGCCACACGCTATGCTGGAAATGGTAGTTGGGTCCACTCCTAAGCTACTGGACTCTTTTTTTTCTAGGACAAATAGTTTATTTTCTTATCACTCAAGCATTTAGACCTGGAGTAAATAATAGAAAGGAGGGGGCTGGCTTGTTTGGAAATACAAATGCCACGTGCTTTTCTTACACAGAAGAGCTAGGTTCTAAAAAACGGCGAAAGAGGGGGAAACTATTTGGAAAGACGAAGACCAGGGGAAGGGACAAGCCGGGGGCAAGATAGGGTGACAGATGTAAATGTGATCAAAGTTTATCATGTGCACTCGAAGTGTACTGCTTCATGTAATCATTCTACACACAAAAGAAATTGAAGTTTAAAAAAAATCTGTTTTAAAAGAGAGAAGGGGAAGGGGCCTGTGGATGTGGATCACTGGTGTTTAGAATGTGAGAACACCAGGTTCGATTCCCAGTACAAACAATAAAGCAAACAGTGCTAGCAGCAGAGATTTAAGGTTGTGGGGCAGCACAGAACTTGAACCACTCTCCCCTTGTGACACTCCGGGATCAGGCCCAACTCTGCTCCAATTAAAATACCCAGAGTCTCCCATCCCACATTGGAGGGAAGACTTTTACCTGGCTTTGTTCATTCGTTCTCATCCAAGATCTCTCAGGTTGGGTAAAACAGACCTGTCCTCTCAGGGTGAGCCATGCTACCCCGACGAGAAAACAATCCATTTCTCAAGGTCCATAACTTCCATCTCCCTTCAAGGAGAGCCAATGAGAAACTCGTCATCCCAACAACACAAATGAATAAGAGCAATAGCTCTTCAAGGCACAGCTACACAGAGGCACTTCCGTCCACATCCTGGCAGGTGGGTGCCCTGTCGAGGTTTGAATGTGAACAATTCCACAGCTTGCTTGTTGAATGCCCGGTCACCAGATGGTGGTACTATTGGGAGGTTCTAAAAGCCTGAGGAGGTAACACATTCTTGGGGAAAGTACCCAGTGTGCCCTGTCCTTAGGGATGTATATTGACCCAGGGTTCTCTCTGCCCCATTTTCCACAAGAGGAAGATTCCCTTCTACCGCAAACTCCCACAGCTGTGATGCTCTGCCCAAGCACATGGGGTCACCCAGCCATACCCTGAATCCTTCCAAACCGTGTGCCAAAATGGCCATTGCGTCCTTTGAGTTGTCAGATATTTTGTAAGTCAAAACGTCAGCTAGTATTTGCCACTGTCAAAATCTACAGACTAACCAGTGCTATTCCAGCTTTCCCTGCTGCCGCTGTTCCTGCAGAGTACCGTTTCCCTTTGTGGGGTTGACCCACGACTGCAGACTGTCGCTGCCTAGCACTGGCAAGGGACCAGACTGCAAGCACACTGCTAGCTTGGGAAGTGATAAAAATTCAAAGTCGAAGTCTGTTCTAATTAAATGTATGCCTTCAACCATCATAAAATGAAAGAAACCCTAAACGGAACTATCTCCAGTCAGAGATAATCTGCACTTTTTTTTTTTTAACAAGGGGATTACTGATCTATAAAAAAATTTAGTGTAGAAAAGAAGAAATGTGTCCCCAAAATGATGGCAGAGTGAGGCTGCCCCGCACCACCTCGGCTGAACCCTCTTTTCCCATTTGGAACCTGTACTTTCTGGTTATTTTTCAGCCTAGTTCTGCAGTCAGTGAGAAGGTTGCTAGTGTGGTCAAGGTTATGTAGCCATTTCTCTGAGATTATATTCTTTTGTTCTTTTTGTTTTAATTTTCACGTTTCTATCTTTTTTATTAAGTTATTTTATTTAGTTACATTTCAAATGTTGCCCCATTCCCTGTCCCCCTTCCCAGAGTTCTTCACCCATCTCCCCTTCCCTTTGCTTCTGAGAGAGTACTCCCCCATCTTCCCACTCCCACCTAAACCCCCTCCTAGCATTCCCCCTCTCTACATCAAGTCTCTACAGGATTAGACACACCCTCTCCCACTGAGCCCAGGCCAGGCAGTCCTCTGCTACAATGTGCCAGATGTATGCTCTTTGGTTGACCGCTCTTGGGGAGCTTCCAGGGTCTGGGTTAGTTGATACTTTTGTTCTTTCTATGGGGTTGCCATCCCGTTTAGCTCCTTCAATCCTTCCCCCAACTCTTCCATAGGAGTCCCCAACCTCAGGCCAATGGTTAGCTCTAAGTATCTGCATCTGTCTCAGTCAGCTACTGGTAGAGCCTCTCAGAGGACAACCATGCTAGGCTCCTGTCTGCAAGCACAACATTGGCATCAGTAATAGTGTCTTGCCTATGGGATAGATTGCAAGCTTGGCCAGTCACTGGGTGACCTTTCCTTCACTCTCTGCTCCATTGTTGTCCCTGCAATTCTTTTAGACAAGAACAATTATTTTTTTTTATCTGTATAATGGGCTTTAACAATGTTTACCAAAGATAATTGTGAGTGCTGAGGTTCTTGGTAGTCATTGTTAGTTCCATTCACTGATCAACCCAGTGTCATGGAATCAAGCCTTTGCCTTCAGCCATGGGAAGGACTGGGATCTCTAAGCATGTCTTAGTTAGGGTTTTACTGCTGTGAACAGACGCAATGACCAAGGCAACCCTTATAAGGACAACATTTAATTAATTAATTTGATTTAAGGTTTCGAGGTTCAGTCCATTATCTACAAGGCGGGAACATGGCAGCATCCAGGCAGGCATGGTGCAGGAGAAGCCGAGGGTTCTACATCTTCATTTGAAAGCTGTTCACAGAATACTGGCTTCTAGGCAGCTAATATGAGGGTGTTAAAGCCCATGTCCACAGTGACATACCTATTCCAAGAAGGCCACACCTACTCCAACAAGGACACACACACTCCAACAAAGCCACACCTATTCCAACAGGGCCACACCTTCTAAAAGTGCCACTCCCTTGGCCTAGCATATAAAAAATATCACAAAGCAGAAGCATGCGTTTGGAAGATAATTAGCAATGCATGTGTGTTTCCATTCTGACTTTGCCGATGCCCTCACAGTCCTCCGCGCCCCCGTGCCCTCACTCACACGCACCAGTCTACTGTGGCTCTCAGAGATTGGCACAGGATCAGCTGCTTCTCACATTTCTCAAGGTGGGCAGAGGATCCCATCATAACCAACGGGTTTGCTCCATGCCCAGGTCCATGGGCAGATGCAAGGATTCCTGTGTATCTGCTGAGAGCAGAAGGCCCTCTATGTAAGGACACAAATACGAACGAGCCGAGATGAGAAACCACAGCATCGCTCCATTGAGAATGAGTCTCTGGACCTTAACTTTTCCATTTTCTCTCCTTTCAACATAGGGGACTTTAGTCTTCGGTAAGGCTTACTTCCTTTTCGTGCTTGACAATCTTTTGAAGCGATTTAGCCCGGGTCACATTACTAAACAAAGGGAACTCACATGTGCCCTTTGCTGTGCTGATTCAGTTGCTGTCTCTGAGCCTTGTATAATGAAACTGTTTGCCAGCCAGCCACAGCGAGCCAGTGTGCAGGCCCGAAGCCGTGGGGACTTTACAGCCCACTTGCAAATAGAACCACTGTGGTTTTCGGTTGATTTTTTTTTCTGTTGTTGTTTTTAATCACAAAAACATTTTGAGCTACAAGCTACAATGTCTCTTCCCACTGCCCACATGTTTCTGAGGAAAACTGATACTTTTTAATTTAAGCAAACCCTCTCCCAGACAAAGTAGCACAGGACTCAGGTGTGGAACTCAGATCAGGTAGGTGGGGTCAGAGACTCTACCTCTGCAGCTGCGGTTAGACGGCTGAGGAAGAAAAGCAAAGTGCTAATCATTGCTACCCACAGTGATGTCACCTGTACCGCTCAGGTCCTGTGGGATTTCCATGGGCTCCCTTGGAAATGCCTGGAGGAGTAGAATTGCTCAGTTAGTACCTCCTGTTGTCCCCATCCCAGCCTCTTTGGTCCTCCCACCAAAGGATGAACCACTCCATAAGGAAGGGTCATTTAATTACCGACCTTTGACGTTCCTCCCTCCATCTCTTATCCCCCAACCCCACCCCTGCCATTCTCTTTCTTGATTTGGTTTTCTGCCCTGTTTTGTTCTCATCCCTTCCAACCTTGATATCCCATTACCTTCTTTGTGTGTGAATGGGAATTGTCCTCCCCTGGCTATCTAAGACAGGGGAACAAATTAGGATTGTAAAAAAAAAGGTATGTCATTTTAGAAGGATGTGGGAATTTGGGCTTCTTTTAAGTTTTGTAGCTCTCAGCTTGAGTCAATTTTTCTGATGCTGTAAAGGTCTGTTGACATAGTGCATTTGGTCTGTGGTTGATGAAGCATTTGGTCTGTTGCCTGTCAGTGGTACTTTGGTGTGGTATATTGCTCTATTAAGTATATTTGGTTTGTTGTTGATGGCATATTGGATCTGTTCATGATAGTATATTTGATTTCCATGTAGTACACACCAGCAGCAAGTGTTAAAAATTGAAAGAAGTCCCAGTGACTGCCACAATTCCACAACAAAAGGTAGAAGTTGAAGATTCCCTCGATGTCAACAAGGGCAAAGAGAGCTTAAGGAAAGATAGATGTCTACTTGGAGCCAGCCAGGGGAAAGCCACGGGGTCTTGGTTGGAAGATGTAGAGATTTGAAAGACTCTATATTAAGTTAAAATCCTTTACTTAAGATGGAATTAACTGTAGATGACATTTCAAATCTGCTGTTCAAGCAAAGATAGAGGTGCCAGGGTCTCCACGGAAAGGCTGAGGTGACATGGGAAAACATCCTAAGAGTCTGAAACATACTTTTGAAACTTGGAGCAAAAACTGTCAGATTCTTGGAGATGCTTCATAAAGAATTTTTTCTCTCTCTCAGCATGATATGCTTCATGCTTCTTTGAGAAATTTTAGAAAAAGGAAGAAAACAAGACCGAAGAGAGACCAATTTGCATAAGTGGGCAGAGGCTGGCATAAAAAGGAAAATATCCAAGTGAATTAGTTTTCCCTTTAGCAAAGTGGAAGGGAGCTAGAAAGGAAGAAGAAAGATAAATTGAACATAAATTATTTTAAAACAAGAATCATCTGAACTCAGTCAAGCCATTCCCAGTCAAAGGACTGCCACAAAGGCTTTCTGGTAAAGTAGCATCATTAGCAAGAGGTCGGATTTCCCTCTCTGCCACTTATCAGCATCCTTATTAGTCCAACTAAATCATGTCCGTCCAACTAACGCTCAGTTGGTGAGAGGTGGAGCTGATGTCTAAGACAACAAGAGGATTGGAAGACAACCTTGGTTTACTGTACAGTGTGTCTGCAGGACGGTCTGGTGTATCTGAAGGGCTAGAGTGGGGATTGAACTCCAAACCTTACACCAGTCACTTCGCATCCTCTATGAGAGAATGCAAGGACCCCAGGGTTCCTTCAGAGACTCTTCTGCAAACCTCAGCACTTTCAGATGCTTGTTTGTTTTGCCTGAGAAGGTAAAGGAAATCACAGCTGGAAGCTCTCTTTCAGGCTTTCCATTTATACAGAAGACAGAGCCTGTTGGTTGGTTTTGGCCCAGAGCGTATTTCTAGAATAAAATAGAGCGATGGAAGGGAAGGCAGAACCGAGGGAACTTCAGCTGCAGGGTTTGGGAGCAGCAGCTTCCAAGAAGCTGGCAGGTGGCTTCGGGATATAGGTTTGCATTTTTTTAAATCTCCTTATTGCTTTGTGACTTGGCTTCCATATGGATCTTATGAAACTAGCTAGAAGTCGAACCCCAACTGTCTATTACCTGAATATGCAGAGTCTCCAAATTCTAATGAGAGACTTAGAACACTACGCCCTTCTAGGGAGGTATGGATGTGGCCATGTCTGCCACCACAGCAGTCTCTCTCTCCCTTCCCTGCTCAGCAAACATGATTTGCTGTCCTTAAACACTCATCCACCAAGGGACCTGATGGCTCTCTTTCCAGACAGGTACACATCGATTTCATAATTTAGCATCTAAGTAACAGGCAGGAGTCTCTAAGGAACCAGGCATCTTTCCATTCGTAGAGTAAGTTTCGGAGGGCAAGGGGACACAAGGATGTGAGATTTAATGGACAGTCTGCTTTTCTCTCACTTTCCAGGCACAGAAAATGCTTAGCTCACCCAGGGCTTTCATTCTCCCCCCTCCACTTCCCCCACAGGCGTCACTCTGTGTTGGGTTGCAGGATGACTGGCGGTGTGTGCATGCTGAGTGCCCATGAATGTCAGGCCCTGCACTTGCAGCTCCTAGGACTGCCCTCCCTTGTCCAGTTGGAACAACTGCCACACGTGTGACATCAGTTTAGGCAGAGAGTCCAGTTTATTTCAGGGTCAGCAATCTTTCCTACAGGTTAAACTACTTCTTAGATAACATGTCCTATGAGCCACCAGGAGACTGAAAGTTTGTGTTGTGTTGGGTGTCTCACTATCCAATGATTCTTTCGACAAAAGTAAAAGTGTCATTTACATAATTCCCAGCCACTAAGGAATTTCTGGAACCACATTTTGTACAATACATATGGAAATAACGTGGAATTCGAAAGGAGTAAACACCCAATGTTAAAAAGAGAACATAGATGTTCAGTGGTGTGGTGGTTTGGACCAAAATGGCCCCCATCCACCTAGGTTAGTTCTCAGAAACTCAAGCCAGTTCACTCCCTGAGCCCACTGATCAAGATGCAGAATTTCCAGTTCCTTCTCCAACACCGTGTCTACCCTGTGCATCACCATGCTTCCCACCATGATTGATAATGGACTGAACCTCTGAACTGTGAGCCAACACCAAGTAAATGCTGTCCTTTATAAGAGTTGGTCATGGTGTCTCTTCACATTGATGGAAACGCTAACTAAGACAAGTGGCAAGCAAGTTCAATCTTACTGTTTTATATCTGCAAGATGAGAAGTATTCATGTTGCGATTGTATCTTCAGACCCACACTCACAAGACAGATAAATTGACATCTACCAATCAACCAATTAGCCATCTAGTCCTCTAAGCAGGAGTGAAATAAAAAAGGGTCACATGGTTTTCTCTGAACTAGAATATATTGATCTAACCCCCTCTTCTCAAAATGTTCCAGGTTCTTGGAGATTACACTAACTGTTGTTTACTTATAGAACATAGACCCTTCTGTGGCCTATTCAAGGTCAAATGGTGACATGAGGACTGCCACCCCAAGCTTCATGGCCTCGAAATCCTGGATGATGGGAAACCTGGCAACAAGGAAGATATGCCGTCGGCAGAGATAAGCTGACTTCAGCACAGACCTGCCAGAAGCTTCCATGTCCCAGGAGTTAAGCATGGATGGATTTAGACAAGGCTCCAGGTGTTACAGTGGCATCTGTAGTTAAATGCATCTGTAACCTTGGATTTTTCCACCCATCTACTTTGTTCCCAGAAATTACAACTCTGGGACTTAATATTTCATTAATAAATGCCTAGGCCAAAAGCTTTGCTTGCTCCCCGACTAGCTCATAATTTGATTACCTGTTTATTCCAGTTGAAGTCATGCCAGTGACTGGTCACCTGGTCCTCAGTTTCATGAGGCCCTGTTTTTCTGTGTCTGGGATGAATCTCTGGTGCCTAACTATCTCCCAGAATCCCTGCCCTCCACCTCTGTGAGGCATCCCACCACCTAATTCTGTCTCACCATTCTGTCACAGAATTGTGTCTAATTGGTCACTGGCTTATTGTTGACAGGTGAAGCTTCCACACACTACATAAAGATTTTCTCTACATCTCTCTGTATGTATCAACCCTCATTAGTGATGCCAGTCAGTTACAGATTAGAGGTGTCTGCACAAGTCACCTAAAAGATCACAAGAGCCACTCTATGGCTGGCATTTCTTCACAGCATTGATTCTGAACTTTATCTGACACAGTCTAGTATAAGACATTCCTCAGTCTAGAACACTCCATCACATAACCGAAATCAGGTGAGTAATTTAGGAGTTCTAGACCAAATTCCATGTTTTTCCTAAGTGATAAAAATGTTATATTTCTATTCTTTAAGTGCCAATGATTAGAGGCCATGTAAAAAAGTGTTGTCTTTAAATTTTATTTTAAGCTGGGCATGATGGGTTTTACTCTGCACCCCTCTCTGTTGGCCAAGGCAGGAGAATCACAAGGTGTTGGCTAGACAGACCATAGCAAGACTCCGTCTCAAAAGTCCCCTCCTCAGATTATTTTATTGTATGATTATTATAAAGTGCTGACCTTGAGATCAATCATCCCTGTGTGTTGAGAAAACAGACCTAATGTTTGTTGTCACTTGGACAGGGTTTGAATGCCCAGTCCTAACAGGCATGTGTGTGGTAAGCTGGTGGGCCTCAGGAAGCCGTTTACTTAACCTGTTGGGGAATGGGAAATGGGTTGGAGGGTCTCAGTGTGACAGCAAGCTCTGATCAATGGCGGCTGAAAAATAACAACCCCCGAATCTGCTGTTATCTCAAGGTCTAATTCTATTTTCTGCATTTCTTGAAAATTCTCAATCCAGGCCACATGAAAGGCAGTGAATTGTCTTTCATCTTGGAAATAATGTCTGATAAATGTGTTATTAAGAAGAATGTTCATATGCCAATCCTCAGGCCCTCTCAACAGTTTTAGCCATTTGTCTTCCAATACGGGAGAACACATATGCCATATATGCAGGGAGAATGGGGCAGGAGGAGAAATAGACAGTGAGAGATACAGAGAGACACAGAGACATTCACCCACATATAGAGGGAGTCAGACAGAGAGTGAAGTAGAGAGACACATTGGGAGAGACAGAGACATAGACATACAGAGAGACAGAGATGACTGGAAACACAGAGACACATTCACCCAGATACAGAGTCAGAGAATGAGACAGAGAGACTCACAGAGGGAGACACAGAGATACATGCACACACAAACATAGAGAGGCAAAAGGCAACAGGGAGAGAGAAAAAGGAGAAAGAGAAAGATAGAGAAAGAGAAACGGGGAAGAAAGAGACTCATTCACCCTGTTACTAATCATGTGCCACCATGATGGAGATGTGACTCACACCCTTAGCACAGCTAAATCCCACCCACCCCAAACTTCCTTTTGTCCTGCCATTATGCTGATGCTGCAGAGAAAGAATAGCAGAGCTGATAAGACCTTGCTTTAGAAATAACTATCCTTTCTATCCACAACTCTGAAGCGCCCGACACAATTTTAGCCACAGTCATTAAAACCTCATTTTCATTGGTGCCATCTGACCTCTAGTTTTGTGGTAGAAGGGTTTACATCCTCCCTTCAAAGGAAAACCAGGAGGAATGCTTTGTTTTGGCTTCAGGGGCATGGATGACCTTCCCCTTCATTATCTAAGATGGCTTAGAGCTCATGGAATCCTGCTGCCATAGCCTCTGGAGTTTGGGGCTTGCAGGCACCACACCCAGCCAAATCGACACTCTAACATGGCCAACACAGCAGATACTCCTGCACTCCTCTAGCCCTCCTGCAGAGCACCATCATCACCAAATGAGAGTGAGACAAGTTTCAGTGTCAGACTGCTTAAGTCCCATTTTCTGGCATATCCTGTCTTTTATGAGTGAAATGTGGTAGGAGAGAAGGGACTCAAGACTGAGAAGTCAAGGTCAACATTAGAGAGCTGCCATTTTACAGACTAAGACTGGATGCCTTGGGTCACCTGGGCTTCCTGTCACAAGACAAGGAGAGGCTATCTCCAGGGATTGGTGCTATGAGAAGGTCCTATAAAGGGCTATGACCTCTGAAGCTCAATGCTTGGGGCTCCTCAGCTCAGTAAGTCACCCCCACTCTCTGGAGTTCTGTTTCATAGAACAGGATCTCTGTTTCTAACCACATATCCTTAGGCCTAGGACACAAGACCACAGACTGGCGTGAAACATGGTTTTAATTTCCTTCCCTTTGTGTCTTTGTTTGGACACTGGCCAAACAAATGGTTTCCCTCATACTCTGGGCTAGAAAACCCCACTTTCTCTGAGTCTCCACTCCTCTTCCTTCTACAGCAGTATTCCAGATCTCTGTTGCTGAACATGCTGGCTATTTTGGACCATTACTCACATAGCCTTGGCTTTCTCTCTTCCTTCTCCGTGTCGAAACAGATGCTGCTATTTACTGGTTGTGCATCCTGGTGTTTTTCTCTAAAACCATGATACAATTCTACTCCAGTTTCTTTCTGAGTTCATCCACAAGGAGATTATGAACCTTAGAGGGAACCCCAGAATCCTGAATTCAAAATCACTAATTACAAGACTTTGTACAGTCTGGAAGCTGAGGTCTGTCCGAGCTAGTACATACCCATGACTATTAAGTGCTGAAAAGTGTCTGTGGCAACAGTAGTTAGTCTCTAAGATGTGTGAGGCATAGCATCAGTGGAGCTGGAATTGCTGACAGTCATACCCAGGTGAAATACCATCTATCTTCAAGAATTATGTCAAACTTAAAGAAGGTCAACAGTTTCCCTTGGATGAAATTAATTCTGTCACTGCTCCCAAACAACAACAACAACAACAAAACTGCTGAGAATATCTCTCCCAGATATCTTAGTCAGGGTTTGTATTTCTGCATAAAACATCAAGACCAAGAAGCAAGTTGGGGAGGAAAGGGTTTATTCAGCTTACACTTCCACAATGCTGTTCATCACCAAAGGAAGTCAGGTCTGGAACTCAAGCAGGTCAGGAAGCAGGAGCTGATGCAGAGGCCATGGAGGGATGTTACTTACTGGCTTGCTTCCTCTGGCTTGCTCAGCTTGCTTTCTTATAGAACCCAAGACCACCAGCCCAGGGATGGCACCACCCACAATGGGCTAGGTCCTCCCCATTGACCACTAACTGAGAAAACGCCTTACAGCTGGGTCTCATGGAGACATTTCCTCAAGGGAGGCTCCTTTCTCTGTGATAACTCCAGCTTGTGTCAAGTAGACACACAGAACCAGCCAGCACACCAGATTACAAACAGAGGTATCTGAACATTGTGATGGTCACCGTGCCATGGGGATGCCCAACTGTTCCCATCCCAGGACTGGATTGAAGAAAGCAAGGACTCTTGCAGCAAGGGGACATGTGCTTTGTCTCTCACTCACCCCTCAGCAAGGTTCCTCTGAATCTTTTCACCTGCTGAAATCTCACTTGGAAATTCAAGGACATCTCAGCTCAAGTGTTTTGAAGATTACCCAATTAATGCTTCCAGCCGGATGCTTCGAATTTTGACGTTTGTTTTTGGATAACTCCGCCTTTATCATTTTTTCCTACTATTTCGTGTGAGAACAACATATATGCAATGTTGATATTTTAATACCCGATAACACTTCCTATTAGAATAATTTGTACCTACTATGGAATCTTCTAAAAGAACATTTTTGTTAATTTTTAAAATTTACCTAGTATTGTTTTATATGTATTTACATTTCAGTTATTTTTAAAAGCAAGTACTCTGCCCTTGAAGATATAAATTACACCTGATCCCCCCCATCTGATCCCCCCCATCTGATCCCCCCCATCTGATCCCCCCCATCTGATCCCCCCCATCTGATCCCCCCCCCATCATATGAAATCATCACAGTATTGTGACCCACTTCATGTCAACAGCAGAGTGCTGGACTTCCCAGCCTCCGGCACCATGAACTTTCATCGTCACCCCCTTAAAGAAAAGTATAAGTCACTGAATAGTGTTTACTGTCTTGATCAATTCTATTCTAATTCGCTCTTTTAAGCTGAGAGCAATTTCCCCCCCACATTTCTGTTCTTTATCTTTTCCCTATTTTCCTTTATGTTCAACAAATAGTATCTATTTGTATGAAAATGCCCTTAGGTAACCATGTACACAGTGATTTTATTTTAAAATGATACATTGTCAAAGCCAAGAATTTGAAGAGGAAGGGGAATCTTTTAATGAGTTTAGACACAATTTGCATGTTTCATTGCAAATGTTCTGCTTAGGATGCTGGCTTGTTTTATATTATGTTGTTGATTTTCTTTAATGAGTTTCTTTGAATTATTATTAACCTCTCAGGTTTTCACACTGTTCTAGTTAAAACTTAAATTCCAGGCTACCTTCTGTTGAGGTGACTCCCATGCGTGTAAGCAGAAAAGTGTAGTCCTGCTTCATATTTGGGATTTGTGATCAGATCTAAGTTTGTTTTGTAATCTCTCAGAATTTTTCTAAGGTAACTTTTCATTTTGGCTGCCATTTTTCTTGGCCTTCTCAGCTGGGGGCTGGTTGATATCTCTTCATTTCCTTGATCAGTCCTTAATGCCTTTCACTTTTGCACATACTTATCTTTGTTGTTTGCTTGTCATAGAAATTTCCAAATTAATAATATCCTCTTCAACCCAGAAATAAACCCACACTCCTATGGACACTTGATTTTTGATAAAGAAGCCAAAACCATAAAATGGAAAAAAGAAAGCATCTTCAACAAATGGTGCTGGTCTAACTGGATGTCTATACATATAAGAATGCAAATAGATCCATATTTATTACCCTCCACAAACCTCAAGTCCAAGTGGATCAAGGATGTCAACATAAAACCAGATACACTGAATCTCATAGAAGAGACAGTGGGAAATACCCTTGAATGCATTGGTAGAGAAGACAATCTTTTGGACAAAGCACCAATGGCTCAGACTCTCAGATCAACAATTGATAAATGGGACCTCATGAATTGGCAAAGCCCCTGTAAGGCACTGTCAATAAGACAAAACAGCAGCCTGCAGATTTGGAAAGGATCTTCACCAACCCTACATATGACAGAGGGCTAATATCTAAAATTTACAAAAGAAGAAAAACTCAAGAAGTTAAACACCAACAACCCAAATAACACAATCAAGAAATGGGGCACAGAGCCAAACAGAGAATTCTCAACAAAGGATTCAAGAGTCTCGAATGGCTGAGAAGCACTTAAAGAAGTGTTCAAAGTCCTCAGTCATCATGGAAATGCAAATCGAAACAACTATGAGATTACATTTTGTTTGCTCCAGTAGGAATGACTAAGATCAAAAATTCAAGGACGGCTCACGCTGGCAAGGATGTGCAGCAGGGGAACATTTCTCCATTGCTGGTGGGAGTGCAAACTTCTACAATCACTTTGGAAATCAGTTTGACAGTTTCTCAGGAAACTGGAAATTGTTCTACCCAGCTATATCTCTCCTGGGCATATCCCCAAAAGATGCCGCATCATCTCTCAAAGAGACACTGGCTCAACTATGTTTGTGGCAGCTTTATTCCTAATAGCCAGAAACTGGAAACAACCTAGATGCCCCTCAACTGAAAAATGGATAAAGAAAATGTAGTATATCTACACAGTGGGATACTATTCAGCTACGAGAAACAAAGATATCATGAATATTGCAGGCAAATGAATGGGTCTTGGGAATATCATCCTGAATGAGGTAACCCAGACCCCAAAAGACATGCATAGTATGTATTCATTTATAAGTGGATATTAGCCATAAATTACAGGATACCCATGCTACACTCCATGGACCCAAGGAGGCTGGTCAGGAAGGAGGGCACGAGCAAGGATGCTTGAGTCTCACTTGGAAAGGGGAATGGAATAGTTAAGATGGAGGAAAGGAACTTGGTGGAAGAGGGATTGGGAGGGGAGTTCCGGGAGCTTTGTGATTGGGTGTGGGAAGGGACAGGGGGAATGGCCTGATGGCCATGGGAATGAATGGAGATCTGCAACTGATGGGATGTGGGGAGTAAAGGGTATCTCCAGGATGAGACAGAGACCTGGGATAGGGGAGGTACCCAAGAATCAATGGGGTTGTCCTTAGCTGTGGCTCACAGCATTGGTGAATTGGAGCCTAGGGAGGCTATCTCCTGCAGCTAGGCAGAAACCCTAGTGGAGGGATAGGGACACCAAACCACCCATAATACGTTCAACCCAAAACTTATCCTTACTATAAGAAATTCAGGGAAAGGGGATGAAGCAGAGACTGAGGATGGGCCAAGCAATAACCAACTCAACTTGAGACCCAGCCCATGGCAAGCGCTGATCCCTGACACTACTAATGATACTCTGTTATGCTTGCAGACAGGAATTTAGCCTGGCTGTCCTCTGAGAGGCTCTACCAACCAACTGACTCAGACAGTTGCAGACACCCACAACCAAACAGTAGATGGAACTTAGGGACTCTTGTGGAAGGATAGGAGGAAGGATTGCAGCCCCTAAGAGGATAGGAACTCCACAGGAAGACAAACAGAATCAACTAACCTGAACTCTTGGGGCTCTCAGACACTGAACCACCAACAAAATCATACATGGGCTGGACCTAGGCCTCACTGCACATAAATAACAGATGTGCAGCTTGGTCTTCATGTGGGTTCCCAGCAACTGGAGCAGGGGCTATCCCAAAAGCTGTTGCCTGCATATGGGATGTATTCTTCTACCTGGGCTGTCTCGTGTGGCCTCAGTGGGAGAAGACATGCCTAGCCTCTCAGAGACTTGAAGTACCAGTGTGGGAGAGACACCCAGGAGGACTCCCACCTGCTCAGAGGAGAAGAAGAGGGAGATGGGGGAAGGATTGTAGGACAGGGTGACTGGGAGGGGGGCAGTGAACAGGATGTAAAGTGAAAGAATAAAAAATTAACTAATTAAAAAATAATATCCTCTTCACCTCTATCAAACTTAATTCACCAGACTCTTGGATGTGCAAGTGAATGTGTATGTTTTTCTATACATGTTAACATTTTTATTCAAACCTTTATTTAATGAGGATCTGCTTTATCTATAGCGTTCAGATCCACCTCCTCACTGTCCCTTAGATGGACTAGGCCCTCTTTCCTTGTCTCACCATTTATTTCATAGGAACAACAGTAAGTAAAATCATTTTGTTCCTTTGCTTAAAATTCCCCAGCTGGTTTCCATATCATTTACAAATAAAGATAAAAACCAAAAATAAAACGAACAGAATCAGTCCTTAGTGCTCTACAAAGTTTTACCTCATCCGGGCCCCCAATAACACTGCCATTGCCTATTCTGTATGTCATAGGCCGTGCTCAGCCCCAAACCCTGTGCCACCCTGGGCCAATCCGTGTGTTCCTCTTATACTTTGGACTTTATTCTCTAGTTCTGTATGAGTTGTTCCGGGCCCTCTGTTGTGGATTTGGTCTAATGTTTATTTGGTCTAATGTATTACGTTAATTGGGTCCCCCAAATTGCATGAGAATTGCATGTAAGATAGTGAGGGTCCCTGCCTTCAGTTGGGTTTGATTGGTAAATAAAGTTGACCGAGGTCAGTGGTTGGGCAGGGAGACAGAAGCGGGATTTTAGGATTCCCCAGCAAAGGGGCTGAGAGGCAAAGAGGAGGAGGAGCCATCATTCCCCAATTAAATGTTGTCCTTATAAGAGTTGCCTTGGTCTTGGTGTCTGTTCACAGCAGTAAAACCCTAACTAAGGCAGTATACTTTATTTCCTTTATGAATATTTTCTTTTCTTTCCTGAGCAATAAGGATCAAAGTCTGGGATGGATGGATGGATGGATGGATGGATGGATGGATGGATGGATGGATGGGAGGGTGGGTAGGTAGGTAAGTAGGTAGATAGGTAGGTAGGTAGGTAGATAGGTAGGTAGATGAATGATAGGACAGACAGATGATAGACAGTTGATGAGAGATAGACAGATGGATGGCAGATTAGACAGAGAGACATATAGACAGATGGACAGTCAGAGAAGGGGAACAATGCAAAGAAGAGAAGTATTTGTTCCCTGAGTGTCTTTTCTGAGGCACATGCTGGCAGCTGTGGCCTTGGCGTGGGGTGAGCAAAATCTTCTGTTATGAAACAGGTGGCAGCATTTTAATTTGGACTAATTGAGTGTCTTTTCCATGATTGCCTTATCTTTTCATCCTGAACATGAAAAAGACAAGAGGTGACACCTGAAAAGAAGCATGACGAGGTTATAAAAGGAAAATATGGCACCACTTTATGGTCATTTCCTTTCTGTCTCCTTCTGATTATCATGTCGTTGGTTCAGAGTCTTTGAAAGTGGGATTAACCGTGTCCTCTGAACTCTGGGATATCGTCCAGATGAGCTATTTAATTAACCTGCAATCTTTCATGGAATGACATAAATTGAAACTGAGCTGGCCAGTTCAAAGAGATTTTTGGTATCAAGAGTTTTGGCTCTGCAATTATTCTCAGTTGACAAGTTAACATCCCAGCTAGTGAAACCTGCAAATTAGTTATGCGAATTTTTATAACTTCCAAAAATAACTAGGGAAATATGGCCCAAAAAGAAAGTCTAAATTTTGACAAGCAATATTCAGAGTAATTCTGTCCCTCTTTTGGTGCCTCAAGGTCAGAGCTGTGTGACCTCACCCTGGGAGCACAGCAGACAGCTGTAGCACAAAGTAAAGCAAGCATCATGGAGGACCCACTTTATTGCCAGTAAAATGTTTTTTCTCAAATCACTATAGATGCAAATGAGGGGTACATTTGGAATTAAAATGAAACCACTTTGGAATAAGATCAAATATATAGACACCAGAATTCCGTTATTGCTTTAAGTGATGGCCTGGGTGCAGCATTCCGCTGAGGAGCCACCGTACTGTAGAAGCGATCTCCACCCTTCTCTCCTTCATCTGTATGAATTCTTGTTAATTCTTCCCGTGCATGAACATATTACTGCCTAATGAGGACATTACCATGTTTTCTTCTTTTTTACCCACAGGCTGTTAAAATCAACTGAGCTCTCAGTTATTGAGTTAAGAAAAAACACTCTAATTGGCAAGCACCCATCTCTGCAGGCAGCTTAAGAACCGACAGCCCAATAGCTACATTTTTTTAAGAGAAAGTTACCCAAAGAATCTAAAGGTGCTAATTATGCAGTCATATAATTTACATATATTTATGTCTCATTAACATACAAGTCTTCAGTCTTTGAAAAAAATTGATCTAGGGAACATGGGTGAGGGTAATAACTGGAATATTTGAGGATCCCCTGACCCCTGTGACCCAGCCAAGCATACCTTTTAAAAAAATGTTTAGTGTACTTTAGTTTGTTCTAATGGAATCTGTCTCAAATAAATGTGTTATTAGATACCTTGCACAGATTTGTGGAGTCATTCTTGAGTGGTAAGAATTGTCAGTCAAGGGATCTGCACTTTCTTGGGATGCAGCCATGGAGGTGGTCAGGGAAGTCTTTACAAAACACAAAGGCTCTCATAGCACTTAATACTCCTGAAATGTAGGTGTCCTCGTTCTAGGGAAACTCTGGGCCCGGTGTTCTTTCAAGGCACCCAGACTTGTTCCAATGAGGACTCAGGGCGGAATTGAAATGGACTGCCTACAGACAATATATGGCAAGTCATCTTATCATGCAGAGACACCAGGTAGTGATTGTAACTATAAACACATTTCAACATAGGCAACATATCCAGCATTTTTTTTAAATTAAGGAGCCCTTTGAAAACAAACCAGTTATATCAGAACCGAAGCCAAAGCTTCTAATCTTCCAAGAGGAGATGGTCCTGCCTGCTGTCTGAGTGATGCGGAAGAAGGACCACATTGGAAAGATCTGTTACTTATTTTATATGTCGAACGTTTTACCCACGGGTGCCTGCTCAGTGCCTGCAGAACTCCAGCAGAGGGCGTCGGATGCCCTGGAACGGGACTCGCAGCTGTTGGTGAGCCACCAGGTGTACTGGAAACGGAACTCTGGTCCTCTGCAAGAGCAGCAACTGCTCTTAGCCACCGAGGACCTCTCCAGCTCAGGCTGCACTTTAAAAAGTAGATTTTACATATCTACTGTGCAAAACCAACGCAAACTTCCCCGTTCTCTTGTGGGATAGGTGCGCTGCCATCTTTGTGGACAACGGGGAAGCCAGTCCAGCTTTTCAGAACCTACTCCGGGAGCCCTGGACTGTGGAGCCCTCTCCCTCCACAGCCTTTCACGCTCCGCCTTGAGCTGGATCTGCAGTGGTGTAAGGTCTGTGTGATGGCCGCCCTCAGTCGCGATCACAGTGCCAACTTTCAGTAGTGATGTCTCTTCTATTTCCTAATGAATTTTTTTTCTTTTTCTTTTTTTCGGAGCTGGGGACCAAACCCAGGGCCTTGCGCTTGCTAGGCAAGCGCTCTACCACTGAGCTAAATCCCCAACCCCTAATGAATTCTCTCAAGTTCAGGGTTTCTCCTGGCTTAGTACTAAGATATCCGAGTACAACGCCAGTCATCTGTAGCTCTGAACACCAGATTCTGTCTGCTTTCAGTTGGGTTATGGTAAACACTGGCATGCAGGAAAGAAATGGTGGTAAGGGTTTACATGTGAACTCTCATGAAACATTTGTGTTCAAATTGATACAACCTTGTTCCTCTATTGACCTCTATTGTTCCTCTATTGTATGTGTGTTTTCCAAAGCTGCTCATGGGATCTAACTAACGGGTAGAGTGAATTGACCTTAAACTTAAAAATACAAATACATGTGCCAGAGAGATGGCACGGTAGTTAAGGGCCCTTGATCCTCTTGTTGAGGATGAGTTCAGTCCCCAGAATCCACAGGAGGCCTCACAGGTGCCTGCTACTCCAGGTCCAAGGATCCGCGTGCATGTGTGTGTATACACACACACACACACACACACACACACACACACACGTGCTACATGCACAGACAAGCAGGTGCACACGCCTAAGAATCATGTAAAATTACAAATACAAATAAATCGCAAAGGAGCCTTGGCTCCAAGATGTCCAAAAAGGGAAGAAACAACAGTTGTGCCAAAAAGGGCACGGCCATGTGCGGCCAGTTTGCTGCTGCACAAACTGCGCCCGGTGCGTGCCCAAGGATAAGGCCATTGAGAAGTGCGTCACTCGGAACATTGTTGAAGCCGCTGCAGTCAGGGACATATCTGAAGCAAGTGTCTCTGACGCTATCGGGCTTCCCAAGCCCTATGTCAAGCTGCACTACTGTATGAGCTGTGCCATTCATAGCAAGGTCGTCAGGAATCGATTTCCTGAAGCTCCAGAAGGGCGGACACCCCCACCACGATTCAGACCTGCTGGTGCTGCACCACGACCTTCACCAAAGCTCACATAAAGAGGTGGGTTTGTGAAGGCGGAAGGAAAAGTAACTTGAAAAAATAAAATGGAAGTTACACTTTATGTGGCAAGTAAATAAATGAATCACGGAGTTAATCTAAGCACCTCCTAATAGGATTCCCTCGCTAACCCCTTCTGTAGAAGGAAGTGTGTGCCCTTCTCGTTCAGGAAACACAAACGGAGGAGGGGAACCCATGATCAGCATATACTGTAGGAAAAATATTTTCATTTTTAAAAGAAGAAAGCTATCCAAAATGCTAGATCATGCATGCAATCTTGGCTATGCAGGGGAAACATTTAGTGTTTGGACAACGGCTTGGGATTAAACAGGGTTCTGTCATTCTTTAAACCATGACCCAGCAAGGGACATGGTAGGCACGACTGTCATCCCTGGGTCTGGTAGGCAGGGTCAGGAGGGTAGGGAGTTCAAGGCCAGCTGTGGTTACACAGCAAGACTCTGTCTTAAAAGGAACGAAGAAAGAAAAGGAACATGCTATCTCCCAGAGACTATAATTCTAACGCATTAATTTCTTATACTTTTTAGGTATAGAAGATCAAAGCCAGGCCTTCACCATCCTAGGCAATCACTCGATACTGAGAACAATATTCTTCTAATGGTCCGTGGTTTGACCTTAACGATATTCCTGGAAATGTTACCTTTAGTGTCAGGGGAGAAAGCAAATTAGCTCCGTCCTCCCATCTGACCATGGAGCTGGAGTGGCTAACAGTGTCCGCAGTGGTTTGGCAGAACCTGACAGCTTTTCTACAGGATCACTTGGGGGACACGTTTTGCATGGGAAAATGGATAAATTATGAATATAAATTGGAAATTTTATACTGTGCAGAATTAACCCTACGAGTGGAAGCTACATTTCCATTTGAATGTGCACTCGTACTTTTTAAGAGATACAAAATTATCGAGTCGATATGAAAGGAACATAGAGCCCATCTTAGCTCATTTTCACCACTTAGGAGACACTGATGCACCAGGGGCCTTCTGGGTTCCAGAGAGCAGCGATCTAATCAACTGCAGCTTTTTCTGCAGCATTTTCTGGCATGTGTCCCAGGTCTCATTATAAATCCCTACACAGGAGACAGAAGACAGAGAGTAAAGGTGGATTCTGACTGTGTGAGCTTGGAGAACATTGTTTCAGAGCCTTCGAATGCAGTGCTGTCTTAACTCCTTCCGTGTGCCTCCATGACTCTCTGAGACACCTCCAAGCAGTTTCAAATGTGGTTGACATCACAGGACTTGGGTGATGTGTTAGGTCCAGGGACATGCTCATGTGACAGAGGGACTGCTTCATCAGAGCCAAGGCTTATAA
This sequence comes from Rattus norvegicus, assembly GCF_021556685.1. Taxonomy (NCBI): domain Eukaryota; kingdom Metazoa; phylum Chordata; class Mammalia; order Rodentia; family Muridae; genus Rattus; species Rattus norvegicus. Next base: position 123,151,210 of record NC_141542.1, on the reverse strand, counting down.
TCTATGTGACAGTGGGTGTGTGCTCCCACCGGGACAGGGTTTTCAACCAGTTCCCAAGAAGATAAGAAAAGTTGGTGACTGGTGGGAGGTGGGCTGTAGTTTCTCCCACCTCCTGTCTAGAGATGCAAGCCTCACTTAGATGCAAGCCTCACTTAGATGCAACTCCCAGGGCATAGGTGTGTAGCATAGGCTGATGAGGGAGACCCCATCCAGTCTGGGGTGCCCTCCTGGTTTTAGTATTCAGCTCGTTTCCATTCGTTGTCACCTGTACCTCTTAATGCACGTACCCTAAGGAACCAGCCATGATTGTGCGCATAGCCCTTTGGTGGAGGTCTACTGAGAAATTAATTTTCAGGAACCCTTGACTAATTTCTCATTATACCAGCTAAAGGATTTTTCTGGCCCGTTAACCACTCTCATCCATGTCACGCTCCTTTGCGAAGGATGCTCTAATGTAAAACAGATCAAGTGGCTGAAATGACAGAATCCTGCTTTCCCACAGTTTCAGAGGACAGAAGATCCAAGTGTTGTTGCTGGATGGTCTTCTGAGCCCTCCTCCCTGCTTTGTGTGTGCCCTCCCACTTTAACCCCTTTATGGCCTGCCTTCTGTATGCACACCTCTGCGGTCACCCTTGGGTCTGAACACCTTTCAACAATGACAGCACCTCTCCGGTATCTTTTTCTTGTTGTTGTAGCAAATTACCTTCCTAACAACGTAGTGACCACACACAGCCATTAGAGTTCCATGCTTCTGTGTATTACTTTATGCACCTGAGCAGTGGGTAAGGCTAGGCACCTGGTCCAGACAGAAAAAGAACAACCTGGACACTCCTTCCCTGGGGTGTGATTCCCTGGGGTCAGCTACTGTCCTTGCTGAGACAAAATTGCCTGCCCAGAACAACCAGAAGGAAGAATGGTTTGCTTGGGCTCACATATCCAGCATCCACTCTGGCGGGGAGGCATGGTTGTAGGTGTGTGAGGCCTCTGGTCGTGTGGCATAAGGAGACAGGAAACAATGGCCTCTGACTTTTGGTTCTCTTTTCTCCCTTACTCAGTCCTGGATCTCAGCAAGTCAAACCATGCTGTCCCCGTTTAGGGCTGTTCTACTCACCTCAGTTAACCCAATTCATAAAGTCCCTCATGGATGCTTCCAAAGATTGGTCTCTGAGAGGATTCCAGATGCTGTCAGGTTGACAGTGCGTACAAACCATCCCAGTGAGCTTCTGGACAGCTTCTCCTCAGTGCACAGTGGCTACCAAGTTTCAAAGCTTAGGTTCGAATCCTAGGTTGTAAGATTCTTGAGGGTTTTGTTTTGTTTTGTTTTGTTTTGTTTGAGATAGGCTCTCCATGTAGTCCTGGCTTTCCTTAAACTGACTAAGTAGAACAGGCTAGCATCAAACTCATAAAGATCTGCCTGCCTCTGCCTCTGCCTCTGCCTCTGCCTCTGCCTCTGCCTCTGCCTCTGCCTCTCTGCCTCTCTGCCTCTCGCCTCTCTGCCTCTCTGCCTCTCGCCTCTCTGCCTCTCTGCCTCTCTGCCTCTCTGCCTCTCTGCCTCTCTGCCTCTCTGCCTCTCTGCCTCTCTGCCTCTCTGCCTCTCTGCCTCTCTGCCTCTCTGCCTCTCTGCCTCTCTGCCTCTGCCTCTGCCTCTGCCTCTGCCTCTGCCTCTGCCTCTGCCTCTGCCTCTGCCTCTGCCTCTGCCCCTGGAGCACTGGGATTAAAGGTGTCTGCTTCTGTGCTGACTCCTTTTTCCCCCTGCTACAGAGATCTGACAGTAGCTGTCAAGAGTTTGTATTCAGAGACATTGGGAATCATCTACCTGATGTGGGCTTAATGCAGGCTCCTCTGTCTCCAGCCTCTGTCTCATGCCCACACCGTGCCTGAATACACTCCATTAGCTATCAATTTCATCTAATCTTCAAGGTTTTTTGATGTTTAAATGCCCTTTGTTGCTGACAGCTCTCTCTGTTAACATTGCTCAGTCTTTCAGCCGAAACCAGTCACAGCTAGTTCAGAGAAAGACGAGGGTTGGGGATGCCTTTTCCTGTAGCTCTGTCTCGCATGTTCTCATTTTAAAACTTTTAGCTTAAGAAAACTGTGCATGTGTGTCTGTGTACAAGGTGTATGTGTGTTATGGCTATGTGTGTATTATATATGTGTATATGTATTATATGTACGTGTACTATGTGTATGTGTTCTATGCAGGTACATGCATGTTATATCTATGATCTATGTGGATTATATCATGTGTACATGTTATATGTGTGTGTGCATTATGTGTGTTGCATGTGTGTTGTATACATGTGTGTTACATGTGTGCATGGCATGAGGAGATGTATGTGCAAGCACACATGGAGACCAAGGTTGACATCAAAATGTCTTCCTCAATATTATCTCCATGTTACTCTTTTGAGGCCACAACTGTAATGGGATTTAGAGGGAAAAGGAGAAAGGAGAAGAACAGAGGTCAAGGGAAGGAAGGTAGGAGTAAGTAAAAAGGAGAAGGAAAGAAAGAAGGAAGGAAGATGTTTTAATGGGGGTGAGCATTGTAGGAGCAGAGATATGGACTGCTCCCCCATCCTCCCATACAACGGAGGTTGTTGGTCTATGTAATTTCATCAGCTCAACTAGAGGTCATCATGGACTAAAACTTGCATGAGAGCTTAGAGATGTCAGCTATCAACCAACACAGTAATATTCTCGATTTACCTCAAGGACAGAAAGCTCAAGGTAGCTGTGGGGGATGCTGGAGGTTATCTCCTCTGATGTCTTTGGTCCTCATGAGCCTTGCTAAGTTATCCTCAGTGTAAGGCTCATGTCCTCTTATATCCAGCCTTTAGCATCCCAGGCTCCACCACTGCACACCGTTTAGGCCAAAATGGCGAGGACAGAAGGGGCAAAGAGAGAAGCATTTGAGATAAGGTCCTGGGCACCGCCTGAGTTTTGGGTTTAGCCTTTTGTTCTGTCTCCCAGGCATCACACCTCTGTCTTAGCATTCTCATGACGGTCTGCCTGCCTACCCCACCAGACTGTGATGCCCCTCGGAGAAGGCTGGGCTTTCTTTTGCTTTTAATTTTTGGAGGCTTTCAGAACGCTTAGCACACAGTAGGTCCTCTGAGCAGCCATTTCAAATGATTTTATTCAACTCATAGAATAAAGCCCAAACGTGTCCACAGGGTGTCTGGACTCCTTCAGAACATGACCGCAGTGTCACTTTTTAATCTTCCTTCCGACTGGCTGCCTCCACCGCTGATGCTGCATCCACGGAGAACAGCGCACTGCCACGGCTGTGGTTTTCTCCCGTTCTTACCACTCTGCCTGGTGAGTTCCTGCCCTTCCTAAGCCTCCTTTGAATGTCACCACTTCTCCGAGCTCTTCCAGAGCACTGGAGCCAGAACCTACTGAGAAAATAAAAGCCCCCCTCCAGCTCTTTGTTCTTCGGCGTGCGGCTTGAGAAAACAAACCGTGGCCAGTCACCAGTCACGTGCTCATCTCTCTCTCCTCTGTCAGCTCCTCCGGGAGAGAGCATGTCTAGGCTGCCAGATACTCAATAAATATTTGTGGGAGGTTAATACCCAGAACGTTGCTGCTTTGGGTGATGTTTGCATTTCTGTCTGCCCATCTCCGTGGGGCACGGAAGGTTACTTCTCCCCGGCAAGCTAATCAAAGGCAGGCCTGGTGCTAACTAGGTGGTCCATGCCTGGTGGAGTCACGGATCATTAAACTCTCTCCTTTGTGCTCTGCGAGATGTTTGATGGGGCAGGCTCTTGCAGGCCGCTCCTCTTGTTGCTCTCTGTCCCTTGACGCCCAACTTGAGCCAAGGGATCTGCAATGCACCTCCTTTCAAGGGGCTAGACCTTCATGTTTAACTCCGTGTTTCTAGTCCCCTGACTTGGTCCTGCTTACTCTCACACTTTCTTTTGTTCTTTTCACGGAAGAGGGCTGTGAGGATGTGATTAAAAAAAAAATAAAACTGTAGGCTATTATGGGCAATTCTTTTCATTTTACTGAATAAAACCTAACGCTGCCTTACAAAAATAAATAGTTTCTCAGTCTCTGGTTGAAATCACCACAAGGTTCCTTTGTCTCCGTGTGTAGAGACGATGTGTTTGGAGCCAACTTCGGTGAAGGGAGAAGAGAGAGACACAGTCAGTCTTTCCTAAGGGAGGGCTTGGGAACACCAAATGGAACTATTGTCTTGAGCTGGATGCCCACTTAGGGATTACAGGGCAGACCACAGGGCAAGCAAATAGAACAGTCATCAAGACCAGCATAGCTTGGTCCTGAGCTCCTGTTTCTCTTGGCCTTTATATGTCTCCCTCCCCCGGAACCTTAGTTCTCCCTCAAGCACTCTTTCTCAGTTCTCAGGCATCACATCTTCTCCACGGGGCTTAGTCCCGTGACACCGTGGGAGAAACAGGTAATCCTCGTCCTCAGTCCCACTGGCCTAATTACTTCCACACCAGTCTTCGATCAAATCACCAAAACTATGCCTGTGCGTCCGCACGGGCATGCGCATGCGCACATGGGGAAGCTGGCTTCCCAGAAGACACAGCACGAGTACGTGCTTTGTGACTCACGTTTTCATTTAAGCTTTCAAAAATCAATTTTTTTTTTGGAAATGTCAGAGGCTTCAGCGGGGAAAAAACACATTAATTTAAAATTACTTTGCCTCGAATGTTAAATTGGCTTGGTTATTGCAAAAATGAGAAACATATTATGTCCTCAGACCAACGTTCACATCACGAACCAAGTAGATGGAGTGCTTGCTTCTTAATCGATTTGAGTTGTACGTAACAGGACGAGGATCTAGAACCATCCGGGAGCGTTGCAGAACCCCGCAGTGTGTACAGCAACAGAAGTTTCTCTTGCTGAGTGATCAGGCAGTAGTAGCAAGAGGTAGGTTTCTAGCCTTTTGGCTATTCGGTAAGGCTATACAGTTTCATTTAAGTCCTTCTTTAATACAACCATAGAGGTACTGTTGTTCCTAGAGTATCAACGAAAAACCCAAGGTTCACGAACCTTGAGGTAACGTGCCCAGGATTGAACACTAGGAAGCGGATTTGAAATTTGGCCCCAGATGTGTCCAACTCGAAATCCACGGAGACTTTGCTATTTCACCGTGCAAAAGCAGCTGGTCTCTCATATATATCATCCATTAACCGGTGCCCAGCTCTTTAATCCGAAGCCGTCGCAAGCAGGTGGAGAGACTGGCTCGGTTTGGTTGCGCAGCTGTCTACTTAAGGAGGTACATGCGCTTTATCAAGGTTGCTTTGCTTTTGGATGGAGAGCCCGTGGTGGTGATTTTTTTTTTTTTTTTGGTTCTTTTTTTTCGGAGCTGGGGACCGAACCCAGGGCCTTGCGCTTCCTAGGCAAGCGCTCTACCACTGAGCTAAATCCCCAACCCCAATGGAGGTGATCTTAAAGAGGAATGTGTATAATCTACTTACTCCAGAGGCTGACACTAAAACCCCCTCTCCATGTCCAGAACTCTTACTGACATCTCCTGATGGGTTTCTCTGGGTCCTGCATCTCTGCTCTGCTCTTAGGACTTCTGGGGACGATTCCAGCACACTCTCTGCAAAAGCCCTTGGTTGTGGATTGCAAGGTAAGAGCTGCTGGCCCTCTAGGTCACTAGAGTTCTGTTTATAGTATTCCCTGTACTTTCCTCACACTAGCTCAGCAAGACGTATATACAGTTTATCTTTCTGAATGGAATGTAAATCACTTTAAGGACTAAGCCTTCAATGTTGAAACAGAATAAGCGCAAGATAGATAATTACCACATTCAGAATTGCCTTCAGTGTAGGGTAAAATATACTCTGTGGCTGGATCTCCAAACTGGCTCCTCTGAGCCATTCTGTGCACTCCAGAGTGGCTTACAACCTACCACTACCTCTGGTTGGCTCTCCGCCCAGGTCACTCTCCCTCCCTGATTCTGATCCACGATCCTTCTTCCCTGAAGCCACACTCAGTGGATCCACTCTCAGCACTCTGGCTTGGACTCAATCAAATCTGTCGTCTGTAAATCTGCAGATAACAGATTGGTTCTCTCTGTAACAGCACAGCTTGTGAAGCTCACACCACCCAGGTCCACCCCACGGACCACCTACCAGGACACACCAAGCAGGCACATTCTCCAGATACCTGAAGCACATTCAGCTCTCCAGACACTGACTCTGGGTGAGTTTTCAGAAAGGAGACCATGCGACGGGTAACGCCTGTGCCTCAGGAAGTCAAGCTACACTGAGCTCACAGGAACAGGAGAAAAGATGAGATGTCTGAGAGCTTCATCTGGAACACGGACTCAGAGTCCATTTCTAGTGCAGTCAGACACAGACAAAGACATTTCATCAAATGTACTCTGTGTACTGTGACACAGACAGAGAGACTCTGCTCCTGTGAAAGTTCTTCAGCAGTCATAAGCACCACTGGAATAGGAAATACACCATCGGCCTCTTGGCCAAAGTTTATCTTCCAGATTCAATTACGTGAGGTCAGCCAAGAACTAAAAATATAAAATGGAAATTTCCAGAAATAAACAATTCATAAGTCTCCCACTGTATACATTCTGAAGAGCACGGCGAAATCTTACACTGCCACTCTCGGGAATGAGTATCCTTTGTCCAGAGTGTCCCCTCTGCATCTGCCATCCACCCATCGCTGATGGCCATCTTGGCTGTATGACTGCTATCTGACTGTTGTATGCCATGGCGCCTGTGTTCAGGTGACTCTTATTTAATAAAACCCAGAGTCCGAGAGCAGCAACCCTGGCACTTTATTTTACTGCACTGATGAAGTCGTTGAGTCTTAGAGACTTAGTCTGAGAATGTCCGTTAACATTGTTGCTCTGCGACTGTGTGAAACTCTGTTTCTTAACTACTTTTATTGATTCCTTGTGTATTTCACACCACGCACCCCAATTCCGTCCATCTCCCCTCCCTCCATATCTGCCCTTCCCCCTTACAACCTCCCCACTGCAAAAGAAAATAAGAATTAAGCAAGACAATAACAAAAACTCTCGTCGTGGAAGCTGCAGTGTGTACCTACACTGCACCCTTTTGTCTACACATCTTCGTTTGCAAATGTTCGACACAACGAGTCATCGGTCTAATCTGAGGCATCTTGCTTCTGTTACATTGTCAACAGTGGATCCTTACCCAGACTCCACTTGGATCTCCTGTTGTTGCCTGTGTCATGGAGACGTCATGCAGCTTCGGATCTGCAGGACCAGTCCCTCAAGCACCCCATCAGTTCCTAATGGTGGATGCTGAGGTGGGCCAACTCAAAGCACTCGATCTGAGCCTGGGTAGTAGGTTGAGTTGGTCAACCCACCAGCCCTCATGCGCCCATACCACTATGGCTATCTCCAGTACTGCGTCAGCTAGCTCAACCAATGCCACAGCTGGCAAGGGGCGGGGCCAAATCTTCTGCTCGCCCTCCAGGCAGGCTCACCAATGCCTGCCTGCCTCAGATAGCTGGGAGGGGCGCACCTCAACCTTGTCCACACCACCACACACTCCTGCACTCTCTTAAGTGCCAGCTCACCCACGCTCCGCCTGTCCCTCCACTCCTTGCATGCACACGCACACACACACACTTCTATGGTCAGCTTTTCTGTACCACTCAGGCAAGGTACAGGGCTTGCTCTCTGGAATGCTGCAACCAGTGAGAGGCAGGCCCTTCTCCACACAGCCCTGGACATCAACATTGTCTCAGGTGGCAGCCCAGACCAGGGAAGCCCGCATGGCCGTTGGTGATAATATGAGTCACAGACATCCATCTATAGACTCCTGCTGCTATATGGACACAGGCTCAGACGTGGCCCTCAGCGGCAGCACAGGATGGGCTTCACCATTGCCTCGGGTGGCAGGTCAGGCTACTCACATCAGTCTCTTTCTCTCCACCCTCCAATCTTCAGTTCTGCCTCTTTTCATCGTGCTCAAACCATTCCTCTTGTCCCTCTCCCGCCTCTCCACTGTATTTTTGCACATCATAGTGGCTCCCGTGTTAAATTCCTAAATCGTACTTTATCACAGATGCATATAGTATAGGAAACATATATAATGGCTCATAAAATCTACACCTGGGAGAATCTACAATAAATCTTGCTTGAAATGTGGAATATGTCTGCTGTGGATAAAAAGCCCCAGGCCTCTTTTTTTTAAAATGGTTCTCCACATGATTGAGAATGCAGACCAGACTGCAGTAGACCCTTCTAGCTCTGGAATCTTAAGAGACCTTCTAGTGCCGCTCCTTCAGTGTTGGGGTTATCACCTCCTGAGTACCCACAGATCCAGTTGTGTAAAGAGGTAGCACAGCCTCCTTGAGGTGATATGGCCATAGCAAAGCTACAGCCATCCTTTCACCTCACTGAGCCTGCATCCAGACCTCGCTTCACCTCACTGAGCCTACATCCAGACCTTGCTTATACCTGTTCCCATGACTGCCTGGAATCTCCTGTCTTTGGAGATTTTCACTGAAACAGTGAGATGTTCCTGCTACTTCTCTGCAGCAGTTCTTGGGGGTCCCCAGCTTCTAAAACTCTAGGGTGCTCTTTATTGACTACCATTTGGACACAGTGATCTCTGTAGGCAACAGGAATGGGAGGACCATGCTACTTGGTCACTGCTGCTGAGAAGAGACACCATGACCAAGGCAACTTTTTTAAAAGGAAGAATTTAGTTGGGACTGGCATACAGTTTCGGAGGTTTAGTCCATCGTCATGACAGTGGGAAGCCCAGAGGCGAGTAGGCAGACATGATGCCCGAAGAGTAACTGAGAGTTCTACATCTGAATTCCAGATCTGCAGGCAGCTAGGAGAGTAAGAGTCACTGAGCCTAGTTTAGGCTTCTGAAACCTCAAAGTCCACCCCATTAGTGACATACGCCCTCCAATAAGGCCATACCTCTACCCCAACAAAGTGACACCTCCTAATCCTTCTATCTAGTGTCACTTACTGAAGACTTGAGCATTCAAATATATGAGTCGATTGGGGCATTCTTCTTCAAACCGGCACACAAGCTGAGGCAGGAGCTTGACTGCATCCATACAGGTAGTATGAGAGCCCCCAGCTACTCTAGCACCAGACTCTTCCTTGCCTAGATCCCTGGAGGAGCTGGCTCCAGGAAGTTCCCCAGAATACTGTATTTACATTCCAGACACACAGAGCAACTGGACCCTCTTGGCTTAGTTTTCCTCATGCAAATGTTGTTGGGGAGACTTGTCCATAACGTGAGTGATCTCCTTCTCCCCATTGATGCAAAGTCTGTAGAGCTCACTTTGGCTGATTCCCTTCGGACAGAATCGCCAGCTGTGGCTCAGAGAGAAGCCAGACTGTTGAGCAATGAACACTGGGATTCGTTCTCTGCCTTCCACTTCCATCATTCCTCATCCTTGAGTGCACTGTGGGTTAGAACACTGGCACCGAGCTCAGCCCTGGCTTCCAAGGTCTGCAGAACTTTCACTATGAGATCTGCCCAGCACAGAATCTTCCTGCCTCACATGACTCAATCCTGACGGTAGGAGAGCAATGTTTTCTGGCACTTCTCAACAATCTTCACTGCCAAACTACACTGCCCCATTCTTATACACACTGGTTTAGGGGCAAAATATAAAAATCAGACCTAAGACTGTAACTAACTCAGTTTGTTTAAAAACTGTTCTTTGTATTAAAATGTATACTGTCAACCATACATATGTATGTGACACCACCTGTAGAGACAGTTCGATGAAATAAAACTGGGTTTGTTAGGTTGTGTCCAGAAGGTCTCTAAAACATGCAACCACTGTTTCCTGGAATTCTTGCAGAAGCAGTTATATTCATCAGCATAAATAATCAGAAGAGAAAATGAGACCAGAGCTTTAGGCGTATGGGAAGCAAGAGAGCTGTTGCAGGGACACAGGGAAACCTCAACAGGCGCAAAGGAGCGAGCGCTTCTGAAACAGGAAACAGTGTCACAGCATAGTCGGAAACAGGAAGTAGCTCATTTTCAGGTAGCCCCGCCCTGGGACTCCAAGAGATAGTAAGACTCAAGAATACATTGGGGCCAGTTCTGAGGTAGACTCTAATCAGAGAACACACAGAGAGGGCGTCCTTGGATAGTAGACAGCTTCCATGGATGTTTTACTGATAGCAATTTAGTGAGAAGAAGTGCAATTAAATTGGAGACCTGCATGGATTTGCGAAAAAAACTTGTAGAGTCTTAGAGGAAATGTAAGGATGGCTGACAAAATGACTGTATTTCAAGTTTAAACACGAGGACATGGCAGTGTGAGGGGATGAGGTCCTGGAAGGTCCACGGGATGTGCTAACCGGAAGGGTGTGGCAAAGCCACGCTACCGAGAGCAGTCTGAACGCGCATAACCTCCTTTGTTAAACATGACTTAGTGTTTCAGCAAGACACAAAACTCACACCACAAGACATTTCCAGTTTCTGTTTGGAAGCCGGTACATATTTGAACTTATATGTACTTGACTCAGTGAGGTTATCTGAGTCGTTCTCACTTCTCCATCAGCTATGTGGTCCTTTATAACGAATTCATATAAAAGGACTTTCATGATTACAACCACAAGCCATGACTTAACTTGTTCTTTCTAGTCTAAGTCCAGGGCAGGTCTGAGGGTAGGAGATCCTTTGCCTCAACTGTCTCAGTGTTGTTGAACAGAGACAGGCCTAAAAGGACTAAGCGTGTAATTTTCCTACTGAGTGGGGCTATGGAGCAGGCTCTGTAGGTAGTGTCCTTGCACACTTGTGTAGGACACCCTGAGTTCAAACTCCAAGCACCACATAAAGCCAGGCACGGCAGCATATGACAATATTTCCAGTGTTCCTTTACCACTATGAGCAGCAGAGTCAGGACAATCCCTGGAAGCTCAAGGCCAGCTAGCCTGGCATGCAGAATAACAAACAAGAAACTCTGTTTCAAGGGATTGGGAGGCAGGGTCCAAGGCCTAATATTGTCCTTTGATAGCAATATGAGCCATGTACCAAACTCCATTCCTCAGACACACACATCTCACACAGAGAGAGAAAAAGGCACCAGGACAAGACTAATTATGAAAATTGGTAGTCAGTGAGGGAAGGAGAAGACGGTACTTGGTTCAGAACAATAGTCCAGTGATGGATTTAGAACCAGAATGTTCTCAACCTTCCTAAGGCTGCCAACCCTTTGATAATTCCTTAGGTTGTACCAACTTCCAGCCATGACATTAATTTGATTACTACTTCACAAGTGTAGTTTTGCTATTGCTTTGCATCATAATGTATTTCTGATTTCCTGATGATCTTAGGCAACACCATGAAAGGGTCATTCAACTGCCAAAGGGGTCGAGACAAGTTGAGAATCAAGAACTGCTGATCCAGATGATCAATAGATTGCTCACATGGGATGCTTTACAGAAGGAAGCAAGCAAGCGGTGTGGGCGTGAATCCATCGAGCATATTCTTTGCAAACAAGCCATCACGGAGGTGCTCCAGCCAGCTGTAGTTTCTCATGGTTTAATTTTGCAGCCTCCATGCAAGGCTGTCCTGAATCTTACTCTGCTTTACTCTCCTGCCTCAGCTCAAACCACCTTAGCTCAGGTCTCTATTTTTCAAATATACCTTTATGGTTTCGTTCAGCCTAATTATATCTGCAAACTCCATAGCAGAAAGGTTTCAACCCTCTTAATATTTTGTGATGGGGACCAAGAAATTTAACGGGCCCGTCTCCTTCCACGGTTGAGTCTCATCGCTTGCACTGTTTTAGTGGAAAGGCAATATAAGGTAGCTGTTTAAGAGTGTGGCCTCGGAAATCAGATGTGGTTTTAAAAAAAAAAAAGCAGCCATACTTCTGCTTTCTACCCGGTGACCCCAAACTTGTAATTTCTTACTAAACCTTGATACCTCTATTTCCTCATTGTGGCTACTGTCTTTTCTGAACAAGAGTTCAGATTCCTCATCTCTGCAAAAGTGTTGACAATATAGAGGAGCTAAAAAACACTCTGGGGAACACTGTGAAGGGCTCAACACCTAGTTCACAAGGAGGGTTCAATAAACGGATGTCCAGTTTTCTGTCGCTTATGCTTAAGAACACAGGATAGAGCAGCTGGAACTCTGAGAAATCTGGAAAGACTTTCAACACGCCCTTGAGCCCTTTAACTAAAGGTTTGTGCTGCCTCTTCCCTACCTGCCATGTTTCCTGATAGTGATGCCTCTTTTCCATCCACTGTGCTTCCTGGTCTGTGCTGTCAGACTCAGTACAGTCGCCATGGAGCCATCGCCATGGAGCCATCGCATGGAGCCATCGGCAAGCTGTTAGTCTCTAGGGAGATTTGGTTTTTGTTTTTTGGTTTTTGTTGTTGTTGTCATTGCTGCTGCTGCTGCTGCTGCTATAGCTGTTTTCCAAATAAAATATATGGTAACTGTTTAGATTACAGGACTTTGTGTCATTCCCGGTGAGTTGCTACTCGGGTCTCTACTAGCGCTTTCTAACAAGCAACATAACCTGTACTTCGCTGAGCCTTGTAATTACAGCAAGAAGCTTCCTCCAATTACATAAAAGTGGGAGATGCTGCATTCTGATGAACAGCTCTTTATAGGGCTCATGCTTCTTGGGATACTGTGGAAGTGCCGTGAATACTAGCAGGTTCATCTTGGGAAAAGCTAGTGGTAACACATACATCTGGTATTCCTTCACCTAACCACGATGATCACCAAGTTGCCGTTACATATATCACATTCCTTGGGAAAGTTTGCTCACGTGCTCGTTTTGGGTTTTGACAAGACCCTACTTAAGGAAACTGTAGCGTTTTCCTGTGATGCCCACTTGATTCTCCAGATTCAAATGTATTAGAATTTGAGCCAAGATTCAGTGTCTCGAAGGACAAATGTGGCTTGCCATGTCTCCTTAGGTCACAGTGCTACAAAGTCAGGACCAAATTTGATTTCAGGTAGCGATCTTTGTCCATCCATTACACTAATCTTACACAAAAAGCTTTCTTTGGCTTTGGTTATTACTCCTTTATTAAGCTTTTGTTGCGTGTCTTTTTTTCTTTCTCATTGTTCGATTTCATTCAAAGGAGCGTGTTATGTGACATTACCTGAGGAGATGTGAACAAGCCTCTAGTCATGCCAGACATCGAGGCTCCCAGCAGACCAAGGGGAAGATTCCATCCGAGTCGGTGAGTGTTCCAGGCAGCCTAAGGTTACTGTACACTAAAGAGTTCCACCCACAGCAGAAATGACTCATGGAAAACCTTAGCACCTCAGCATCCTTCGTGTAGCTAATTCTACAGTAAGGAAGAGTTTTCCAGCCCTAGGGAGGGGGAGGGGCCTCGGGAGCTTTTAGAGCGCTGTGAGCCTGGAGCCGCCCTGCATCCTCTGGGAAGGAGTGTTTCTATGCCCGAACCCAGGTCTTCTGGAAGTGACCCTAACTAGGCTGGTAGAAGGCGGCACTGATCATCGCCAGCCCAGAAGAAACAGCTGCGCGGCAAAGCCTAGAGCGCATTTTAAAGTGAGCGGCTTCTAGTGTGAGAGGCAAAGTTATGTTTTAAGTTTTAATTACTGTGTCTAAGTGATCCATGAATCAAAATATGCCGGACCTGTAAGCCCTTGCCCAAGGACAGATACCCCTAAAATGCTGGAGACTGTTTATGGGAAATAACAAGCCACACGCTTTCATTCCTCTAAACAAGTCTGTCTGGCGCAACTGCACCGGCCATGCTTGATCACATGTGGGTGGGAGGTACTTAGGCAGGAAATATGTTATAGGTTTGCTTACCCCTGATTGGTCCTGACAGGAAATGTGGTGAACTGTGGGGTTTGCCACATTTTTTAAGCCTCTGGAAACCATGACTCAGGACTTTTTCTGGAAACTCAGAGAGGGACCTGGCCAGAGAGTTCATCAGTGAGGTCAGGATTTAATTAAAGCTTGCTTCAGATTTGGCTTTAATTGTGGTAATGGTCTTACTCTTGAGAGGTGGGATGAAAGCAAGAACTTGAAATGGAAGGCTTCCCTTTAACCCCTGACACTGAGCTACGGGCATAGCCAGACACCACCCACAAGGCACTCAGCCACTCTGTGGCCCCAAACTCTGTCTCAGTTGGAGTCATTTAGGAACCAACTTTCTTATCTGGGGCCAGTACCCAGAAAATATGAATGCTAAATAGTGTATATTGAATTGCTAGATGGCAAATGGCATCGTAACAAGTAGGGGGAAAAAATCTAAATCTAAAATGAGCTAGTTATTACGCCATTTCGTTCATTGCTTCTAATTATCTCAAGAAATGACGGAACCCTTGAGAAGATACTGTAAATCTTTATAGGAAAAGAGAAAAGGGGTGCGTTTAGAGTTATCACTGGTTGAAGGTTGATAATGCAAATGCAAATGCAGACTTTAAATTCCTGTCACCTCCACAGCATTAAACCATGAAAGCAACCAAGAGTTTTTGAATTGTGCATCCTACTGGGTCTTGGGCACTACCCTGAAGCAGAACTCATTCTCAGGATCACAGCCTCCCTACCTCCTTCTTCGGGTTCCTGTTACAGAGAAACCCAGAGGCACAGTGACAGTCCCCACACAGAAGGCTTTCTCGGTAATGTGTTCCTCTCCACTTGGGCATGGAAAACACAGCTGCATGGAGCCATTTTGTATAAAAGATTTCCTAAATACTTTGCAGCGTCCTCTCTCTAATTCAGCAGGGAGCTGGAACTGGAGACAGCAGGGGTTGCCTGGCCGTTGAGTACTAAGGTCCCCAGTTTCAATTCCTTTCTCTTTTAGTGGTGTCGATGTGCCTGCCTATTAGCAATTATTTCAACTGTCGGGAACTTGTTGCCCTCTGTGTTAATCTGGGGTAGGCATCCCTGGAATAATGCACCACTGAGTCCCTAGGTCAAAGCGTGGAGGTGTGCTGACAGGGTGGGCTGGAACTCCTTCTTGGACCCTGGTGTCTTTTACCCATTTCAGTCCTCGGAGGTTGAATGTCTGAGTCAGACCTGAGGGAGGGTGCCTTCTATTCCCCCCGAGTTCTTGGTTATGTCCCCTGGGACACATGGTGACTTGGGGATGTGTTTAACTAGGTGAAGCAACAGTCCCAAGAGAAGACCGTAGTGGAAGAAAAGGAACGACTACCCTAGGATTTACCAGGGAGCCCAGCCCTCCTTGCCCGCTTGCAGAAAGGAAGGAGTTCCCAAACATCCTGTCGAACATCACCAGAAGCATCGAGACCCCAGTGCTGTCATTTCTACCTCTTCAAGATACAGAAATCCAATATTTTGGGTGAAATGTCTTCATTTGAAAATGCTGGCCACTAACTAAAGTATCTTTGGCCCTTCAAAGAAAGATTTACACAATATAGTCAAAGGTCTGATTCAGTCAGTAGACTGCCATTTTGCAAACTTTATTTTCTTTTTCTTGTCCTGAGAACCTAGAAACTTAAAAATACAAGAGTCTTTAAGAATCTTAAAAACACAAGAGCAGTGAGCACAGGTGCCCCAGGGGAAGGTGCCTCCTGCTTCCTCAAATGCCCTGTGTTTGGGGTTCAAGGGTGTTCGTTTCTTCCAAGAGGAACTAAACTCAGAATTGATGTGTTACACACTTGGCTATTACTTTGCAAATGCTAAAATTTCCAGGTGGATGGATTCTTTCCCTCCACCAATGGGCAAAGCCAAAAGAGTCATTACTTAGAACCTTCAGGATTCTTCAGGAGGAAGTGATGCCTGTAAGGACTAGGAGTCCTGGAATGCCAGCACTTGGGAGAGTAGGGCATGAGGATTGGCCAGATCTGAGGCCAGCCTAGGATACAGAATGAGTTCCAAGCTAGCCCAAATCACAGAGTAAAACTTACCACAAAACAACATAAAGGCAATAAGACTAGCCCTATTCTACGGTAAGCAACATCTTACAATTAACAACAACAACAATAGTAAAACACATGTGGTCTCTACCAACAAGGCCTAAGGCCTGCTATTTACTATGTAAGCTTAAGAGAGATAACCTAGCCCCTTGTGTGTGTGTGTGTGTGTGTGTGTGTGTGTGTGTGTGTGTGTCTGTCTGTCTGTCTGTCTGTCTGCCTGCCTGCCTGCCTGCCTGAGAGTGTGTGTCTATATGTGTGTGAGTATGTATGAATCAATGGAGGTTGTCTATTTTGAATCTAAAGCTCCCAGCAAGTATCTTTGGAAAACACACGATTTATAATGCTATGCTCTGAAATATTCCTTTTCCTCTACTGGGGGTTGAACATAGGGCCTCATGCACGTTAAGCAAGTGCTTTACCAGTGAGCCGTTTCTCCAACATCTCAAAGACCATTTAAAGGATGGGAATAATTGGCAAGAAGAGGATGAAGCGGGGGAAAAAAGAATCCGGTTTTAAAAACAGAATAAAAATATCACCTCAGGAAACATAGAGCACAAAATGTCAAACAGGGCTGTGGCGGGAGGGCAGACATGCTTGCTGAGAGCTTCGACAGTCACTTGAGGAGTCTCTGGTAGAGAGAGCTCACACTCACTAAGCAGCAAGAACAGATACCAGCCACGTTTTATTTAACTATTATTTAATGTGTGCAGGGGGCAATGCTTGAAGGACAGGGCGACTTTAAAAGTCCTTGCCATTGGCTAGGTCTCTTGGGTTTTTTGTTTGTTTGTTTGTTTTTGTTTTTGTTTTTTTGCCAACTTCACACAGGATTCAGTCATTTGGGAAGAGGAAACCTCAGATGAGAAAATGCACTCACCAGATTGGACTGTGGGCAAGCCTGTTGGACATATTGATTAATGATCGATGCACAAGGACCATGGCTTTCTATGCAAGGTGCCACCCCTCAGCTGGTTGTATAAGAAAGCTGGCTGAGCGAACCATGAGGAGCAACCCAAAGAACAGCACCCTCCATGACCGTTGTATCACCTCCCACCTCCAGGTTCTCGTCTTGAGTTCCTGCCCTGACTCCCTTCCGGTGGCCATGGTGTCTCATCACAGCAGTGCGAACACTAAGGCAGCTACATCCAGACTCGACTCGTGGAGGTCTCAACTTGCCAGTCAGCTCGTCTCTTCTTGCCCTGGAGGCTGCATCTGCTGCTTTCCAGACTCATTCACTATACACACATTCCATCACAGCTCTGGCATAATCTGCGTGCGTTGGCTAAGAGTATCTGTGGTTTGTCCATATTTTACTTCCTTCTATGTGGTTTATCACAGGCAGAGGTTTTGGCATCGTGTGTGTCTGAGAGACTTCATTCTGTGAGCTCCCTCCCACTCTACAGCTCTGGCTAGAGAGACTTTTTCTTTTGTAGGGGTTTGGTCCCACTGCACAGCAGTACAGTGACGAGTTTTTTTTTCCAGGGGACGGCCTCAGACCTTCAGAGGCTTTCTTCCTAATTTCCTAAGATATTACTTCAATCTAAACAAGACTTCCTTTCTTTCTGCCTTCCTCCCTCTCCACTTTCTTTCTTTCAGACAAGGTCTCACTGTGTAGATGGCTGTCCTGGAACTTAATATGTAAAACAAATCTGCATGCCTCTGTCTAGGATTAAAAGAACACAGCATCATGCCCACTTCTTCAAGTTGACTTTGAAACTTAGCATAGATCTACACCCTGACGATGTGAATCAACAATAGTAAAATGGAGCCACTAATTATGGTTCAGTTAATCTAATTTTAATTTTCATTAGCTTGTAGTAATTATACATTTCAGTGTGTTTTTAATGCAGGCATGTAGTAGGTATGCAGTCTTTAAATCCAATCTCCCTTTGTCCACTCACACTATACCCCAACTTAGTAATTATGCTCTACGTTTTATTGACTTTGTTTCTTCCTTCCTTCCTTCCTTTTCTTTCTTCCTTCCTTTCTTTATTCTTTTCTTTCTTTCTTCCTGTCTTTCTTTCCTTCCTTCCTTTCTTCCTATCTTTCTTCCTTCCTTCCCTTTTCTTTCTTCCTTCCTTTCTTTTTTATCTTTCATGTATGAAGAACATGTGACTGTTCCCTCTCTGAGCTTGACTTATTTCATGAAGCACCATGTTCTCCAGCTCCACCTCTTTTGTTGGAAATAGCATTTTTCTTCTCCCTTACAATTGAATACATTCCACCATATACACATAATATCACAATTTCTTTATCCATTCATCTGTTGTTGGGCACCTGGATGATGCCAGAGGATCGCTATGCTAATGCTGGCACCTTTTATTTTAATTTGCTGATCTTCTCTTTGTATAGATATCCAAAGTGGGATAGCAGGATCATATGGTAGCCGTGCTTTTAGCTTCAGAAGGTTCCTGCATCTACATCATGGCTGTATTGACTGTGTAAGTGTCATTTCTGAGAGCACTTGTGGGTCCATAGCAAAACTATGAAGAGCTGCTTGAGAGGCAGGGGCATCTGCATGAACATCCATGAACCTGCCTCACCTCCACATGTGCACAGCTGCTCCCATGAGCAACTTTCTCTGAAGGTGGTGCGTGAGGCACCATCTGTGAACCCCATGGTCATGCCATGACTACCACAGTCCATGGCTTACATATGGTTCACTCTTTGTGTTCTGGACCCCTAAGGCTGAAGCAACATAAACCTTATCATGGACATGTATCACTTTATAATTGCCTCCACGGCATTTTTAGGACTGAAATTCTTACATGCCTCCTCAGCTAGGTAACCACACCTCTTTGACTTCCTCGCAGATTTCCTGCATCTTATGGTGAAGAGGGCGGAATTAAGTAGAGTTATTGTTTAACGTGTTTAAAGTCCAGTGCCATAAACAAACAAATAAATATTTATTTTTATAAATATTTGATAAAGGTTGGATTTTTCCCCTAAAAATAAGCATTTAACCTATCTCCTGATTTGTGGGTTAAGAGCTGACTTCTATCACTGAATAATATTCCATTTTCTGGATAAACTCATTTCCACACTGAAAAATAAATAAGCAGGGATTGCCAGGAACTTGTTATGTTTGAAGCTGATTCCTATGCACGAACATTTTTTCTTTTTAAGCTGAAAATAATTTTAACTATAATATATTCTGATTGATTTCCGTTCCCTATCTCTCTCCTCCCAGATGTCCTTCATCTCCCCACTCATCAAACTCAATGTCTTTCTCTCTCTCTCTTTAGAAGAGAAACATGTAAATTTAAAAAAAAAATCTAGAAAGAAAGAGAAGAGGAGAAATACCAGAAGCACAGACACAAAAACAAACTCATGAAAACACAAAATTGGAAACCATAACATACAACAAAGACCAGTAAGATTTTAAAACAACCAAGATTACATAAGACAAAAGTCTTACATACATACCCTTGAGCTCGTTTTGTGTTAGCCATCTGCTGCTGGCTGCAGAGCTGACACTTAAAGGTAGTTGATACACTGAGTGAGACTCCAATGGAGAAAGCTACATTTTCCTTTCTAGCTAAAATCTGTGCAGGCCCTGAGCACGCTGCCACGGTCTAGGAGTTCTTAGGTGCATCAGTCCTGGTGTGTTGTGTCTAGAAGATCCTATGTCCTTGGTGTCATCCATCATCTCTGGCTCTTATAACCTCACCATCACTTCCACATCACCCTCTGAGCCCCGAGGGAGGAATTTGATAAAGATATCTGAAATCCCAGTTTACGACCAAGTGTTCCAACTGCTCTCACTCTCGGAACATTACCCAGTTGTGGGTCCTGTATTTGTTCCCATCTAATGCAAAAGAAAGCTTCTCCAATGATGGCCGAGCGAGGCAGTGATTGACAGCTATAGTTGATGTTCTCAAGTCTCATCTTATTGCTAAGTTCGTTTAGGGGAATAATAGTATTCTGTTTCCCCCTAGGCACGTGACCTATCTGGTCTCAGATTACTCTTGACCCCTGGAGCAGGCAGACATGGCTTCTATCTTGTGGAGTGGTTGGTTGCTCTATTGTTTGTGCCACTACTGCACCCTCATAGTATGCAGGCAGGCAACTGTTGTGTGCAGAAAGGTTTACAGCTGGGTTGGTGTTCAGCTGTCTCTCCCAGTAGTATACAGAGTGCCAGTTCCATGAACCCCAGTCAGCACAGGTGAAAGCTCTAGTGAGAAGGCTCTAGTGAGAAAGCTCTAGTGAGAAGGCTCTAGTGAGAAAGCTCTAGTGAGAAGGCTCTAGTGAGAAGGCTCTAGTGAGAAGGCTCTAGTGAGAAGGCTCTAGTGAGAAGGCTCTAGTGAGAAAGCTCTAGTGAGGCACTCGCTAGAGGTTTTCAATGAGTAGGTGTTATGTTCAGCAATGGAGCCCTACCATCAGTTTATGGAGAGCAGTCCTAGCCTTCACAAATGCCTCAGCTGTTTGGGGGTTTCCATGGGCCCCCTTTGGCCAACCACTCAATAACATGTAATCCATTTCTGGCACTGGAAGTTTCACTTGGTGGCAAAAGATGTCTAGTTGTAGCTTTGTCTATCATATTATGTGGTGACTACATTTCTTTCATTTCATGGATGTGAGCTCTTTCCTATATGTAGGTGTTTTAGGAAGCTTCTATTTTCATAGTTTTCCACATGACTCATCAAATGCCCTTTAAGTTAATTGTCGGCCTCCATATTCCCTCATGGTAATATCTCCTCTCAACCACTCTTCATATAAGCTTCCTTCTCCATTACAAAATATATTTCCCCTTCCTTAGGACATCCTTCCTCCCTCCTAGTCACTTTCTTTATACCCAAACACTGTGTTGTATAGATTGTAGCATGGTTATACAAGACTTAAACTAACATCCATATATAAGATATATATACCCTGTTTGCTTTTGTGGGGTCTGGGTTACCTCACTCACTGTGATTTTTTCCTAGATCCACCCATTTCCCGTGAATTTCATGATTTCATTTAAAAGGTGAATAATATTCCATTGTCCATATGTACTCTATTTTTATTATCCATCCATCTGTTGATAGATATCTGGTCTAGTTCCAATATTTAGGTATCAAGAATAGAACAGTTAATTAAGTGTCTGTGTAGTAGGATGCGGAGTGCTTTGGGTAGGTGTCCAACAGTAGTATAGCTGGATCTTGAGGTAGATCTACTCTCACCTTCCTGAGGAGCTGCCACCCTGATTTCCACAGCGACTGTATAATTTGCACTCCCACCAGCAATGAATGACTATCCCCCTTCCTCCCTATTCTCACTGCATGAGCTGTCATTTGTTTTATTGGCCTTGACCATTCTGACTGGTCTAGGATGAAATCTCAAAGTAGTTCAGATTTGCGTTACTTTTTGGCTAAGGATGCTGAACACTCTGTGGAACTGAAAGTGGTCTTTTCAATTTCTGTGGAAAGTCAGTTTTGGAATTTTGATGGGAAATACATTGAATCTGTAGGTTGCTTTTGGTAAGGTGGCCATTTTTACTATGTTAATCCTACCAATCTGTAAGACAGGAGATCTTTCCATCTTCTGACATTTTCTTCAAGTTCTTTCTTCAAGGACTTGAAGTTTTTATCACACAAGTTTTTCACTTGCTTGGTTAGAGTTATTCCAAGACATTTTATATTTTTTTGAGGCTATGGTGAAGGATGTTCTTTCCCTGATTTATTTCTCAGTCCATTTATCATTTGTATATAAGAGAGCTACTGATTTTTTAAAGGTTAATCTTGTATCTGATTCTTTGCTGAAACTGCTTATCAGCTGTAGGAGTTTCCTGGTAGAATTTTTCAGGTCACTTATCTATATTATCATATCATCTGCAAATAAAATAAAGGTTCTTTGACTTCTTCCTTTACAATTTGTATCCCCTGCCCCTTGATCTCTTTCAGTGGTCTTATTGCTCTAGCTAAGACTTCAAGTACTATATTGAATAGATAGGGAGAGAGCAGACAACCTTGACTTGTCCTTGGTGTTAGTGGAATTGTTTGGAATTTCTTTCCATTTAACTTGCTGTGGGCTATGGGCTTGCTATAAATTGCCTTTATTGTGTTAAGGTATGTCCCTTGTATCCCTAATCTCTCTAGGACTTTTATCATGAAAGGGTAGTAAATTTCATCAAAAGCCTCTTCTGTTTCTAATGAGATGATCATATGGTTGTTTTCTTTATTTCAGTCTGCTTATACTGTGAATTACACTTATTGATTATTACATGTTGAACCATCCTTGCACCTCTGTGATAAAGCCAATTTGATCACAGTGGATAGTCTTTTTGATGTGTTCTTGGATTCCAATTGCAAGTAAGTATTTTATTGAGAATTCTTTTATCGATGTTCATAAGGGAAATTAATTTGGAATTCTCTTGTTTTGTTGAGTCTTTGAGACAAGTAGTTCACCAGCAACAGGAACTACTTCACCAACTGAATGTAAGAGAGGCAAAAGAAATTTTTTAAATTGAAAAATGTCTGTCACAGAACATCCAGGAAATTTGGACACAATAAAAAAATAAAACATAAGAAGAATAATAGGAATAATTAAAGAAAAGAATAGCAGGAATAGAAGAAGGAAGATAATCCCAGGTTAAAGGCCCCAAAATATTTTTAACAAAATCATACCAAAAAAATTCCTAATCTAAGATGCCTATAGAGTTACAAGAAGCACACAGAACACCACATAGATTGGAGGAGGAAAGAAAGTCCCCTTGCCATGTAATAATCAAAACAGTAAACATACAGAAAAAAGAAAATATATTAAAAGCTGAAATGACAAAAGACCAAGTAACATATAAAGGCAGATCTATTAGAATTACACCTGACTTTCTCAAGAAGACTCTAAACATTAGGATGGCCTGGACAAATGTACCACAGACTCTGAGAAACCACAGTTGCCAGCCCAGATCACACTAAGCAAAATGTTCATTCACCATAGGTCATGGAAATAAGATATTCTATGGTAGAGCTAAATGTAAACAATATTTATCTATAAGTCCAGGCTATAGAAGGTAGTAGAAGGAAAATTCCAATCTAAGAATGCTAACTACATCCATGAAAACCCTGAGTAAATAATCACAGACCAGTATCAAGGGAAAAGAAAACACACACACACACACACACACACACACACACACACACCACTACCACCAAATACCAACATAAGAGGGATCAATAATCATTGGCCATGGATATCTCTCAAATATCAGTATTCTCAATTCCCCAATAAAAAAAGACCCAGACTAACAGAATGGATGCAAAAACAGGATTCATACTTCTGCTGCATCCAGGAAACACACCTCAACATCAAGAGTAGATATCACCTCAGGGTAAATGGGTGGAAAAAGATGTTCCCAACAAATGGGCCCATGAAGCAATCTGGTATAGTCATTTCAATATCTAAAAAATTAGACTTCAAATCAAAACAAATTAACAGATATGAAAGGATATCACATATTCATCAAAGGAAAAGTCCACCAAGATGACATTTCAGTTCTTAGCATCTATGCCCCAAATGCAAGGGTATCCACCTTTGTAGAAGAAACACTATTACAGCTTAAATCACATATTGACTATCACACACTAACAGTAGGAGTCTCTAATCCTTCATTCTTATCAATGAATAGGCCATCCAGACAAAAACTAAACAGAGAAATACTGGAGCTAACAGCCATTAAAAAACAAATGGACCTGAGAGATTTTTATAGAATGTTTCACTAGAACAGAAAAGAATATTCCTCCTTCTCAGCACCTCATGGAATTTTTACCAAAAGGGCCACATACCTGGATACAAAGGGAGTCTCAGCAGATACAAATTGAAACAACCCCTGCATCCTATCAGACCACCCTGGATTAAAGCTAGATTCCAACAACAGAAACAACAGAATGCTTACAAACTTACGGGAAGTAAACAACTCTATACTGAATGAAAAATGAGTCAAGACAGAAATAAAAGAATTGAAGACTGTCTAGAACTCAATGAAAATAGGACAAGGAAAACAATACAAAGAATCAATGAAACAAAAAGTTTTTTTTCTTTAACAAAATCAATAGTTGATAAACCCTTATCCAAACTAACTGAACAGCACACAGAGAATATACAAATTAACAGACAGAAAGAGGGATCATAAAGAAACAAAAGGTAGGGCATAACAAACACTGAGAATAGGGACATACTTTAAGATCCTGTACTGTGCCACATTGGAAGATCTGAAAGAAAGGGACAGCATTATCAATGGCTGCTACCTGTCAAAGTTAAATTAAAATCAGATAAACAATTTAAATAGACCTATTTACCCCTAGTGAAAGAGAAGCAGACAGTTAAATGTCTCCCAATCAGACCTCTAAAGAAGAGTTAACATTCACACTCCTCAAATTACTCCATAAAATAGAAATAAAGGGAACACTACCAGTTTCATTTTTGAGGCCACAGTTACTCTGATACTCAAACCACATAAAGACTTGCACAGTAAGACTCTGGCACCAAAAGAGGAAGTAGAGGTGTAGGAAGATGGCTCAGCAGGTAAAGTGCTTGCCGCACAACCGTGAGACTCCTAGAAGGAGGCAGAAGCGGGAGAATCTGTTGGTGCCCACAGGCCAGGTCCGTTCAGTCAGGAACTGCAAATGGAAAGTGTCCCATATTATGGAGAATGAAGACCAACCCCGAGAGGCTGTCTTCTTATCTGTACATGCATGTGCATGTACTGCAGCATACATGCACCTATACTTACTCATGGACTGTGCACAGGTGACCTGATTCCTCATGATCTGTCTCTAGGTCATATCCCCCTTATGCCCATCTGGTACCAGATCAAGTTCTAAACACTCCCAGCAAAGACTGACCTCAAGAATGCATGGCAACTGGATCTTGCACAGATCTTAGGGCAGAATGATGAGGTCACAAATTCCCCCAGAATGGCAGTGAAATGGCAGTAGCAAACACCAGGGACTGGGGAGAAAAAGGAGAGAGGTGTTTGTCCCAAATTAGGAGACCCAAGATGTTATTGGTTTGGATCTGGAATCCTTGAGCTGCACTTGTTGGTGTTAGTTTCTGGCTAATGTTTAACCACTGGGTGTGCTCAGTAAAAGCTGTCTGCTTATCCAATTAAGCCCAATAAAACCTGGTAATTTAAACATGTTGTCACTATTTTGGAACCATGAAAATCCAAAAGGATAGCGATTCGGTGTAAATTCAAGCAATTATTACAATAGCTGTCTCATTTCAATTTTTGAAAATTACTATCCAAGAATATAAGGCAGTAGTGATGACTTTACAGGATGCTTATAGTAGCCGAATGCAGCAAAATTTAGAAATGTCCTTCATGTCAATTTCATAGACATGATTGGAATCATTTTAAAAATGTTCTAAGCAGCTGGTTTAGAACGTGGAGCTAAATAGCACTTCTCGGTGTTAGAGCATCCAGGCTTGGACAGACAGACCTTGGGTATTCCCTCTGTGCCTTGAGCATGGTAGGCTGTCAGCTCACCTGCTTTGTGGCCAAGGTACAAGTTTCTAGTCCAGGTATACTTTGCTTTTCAGTGGTAGATGTGTCCGTCTCTAAGAAAGGAACAGAGCAATGGCCATCCCCTATCCTGGGATGCAGTAGTCCCACCCAGATCACTTGCAGTCAGTTTGCTGAAGGAAAAAAATTAGCTATGGCACGGAAAAGACTGATGCAAATCACCTTCCAAGAAAACCACTTGTGGTACTCATTCATTCATTCATTCACTTACTCATTCACTCATTCATCATTTACTCACTCATTTACTCATTCACACATCACTTACTCATTCATTCACTCATTCAATTATTCATTTGTTCACTCATTCATTCACTCATTCACTTATTCACTTATTCACTCATTCACTTATTCACTCATTCATTCACTCACTCATTTATTCACTTATTCACTCATTCATTCACTCATTCAATTATTCATTTGTTCACTTATTCATTCATTCACTCATTCACTTATTCATTCACTCATTCACTCATTCATTCACTCATTCACTCATTCATTCACTCACTCATTTATTCACTTATTCACTCATTCATTCACTCATTCACTTATTCACTCATTCATTCACTCATTCACTTATTCATTCATTCACTCATTCACTTATTCACGCATTCATTCACTCATTCAATTATTCATTCACTCATTCACTTATTCACTCATTCATTCACTCATTCACTTATTCATTCATTCACTCATTCACTTATTCACTCATTCATTCACTCATTCACTTATTCATTCACTCATTCACTTATTCACTCATTCATTCACTCATTCACTTATTCATTCACTCATTCACTTATTCACTCATTCATTCACTCACTCATTCACGTATTCATTCATTCATTCACTCATTCATTCACTCACTCATTTATTCATTTACTCACTCATTCACTCATTCATTCACCCACTCATTCACCCACTCATTCATGTATTCATTCATTCATCCACTCATTCATTCATGCTTTCCTTCATTTCTTTGTTCATGTGGCATTCACTGACATCCAATATATGTCAGCTCTAGACTGTAAGCTGTAAGCACATTTCTGAAGAGCAAGAAGAACACAAGGGAAGGAGGGGAAAGAGGAGAGGCAGACAGGGAGAGGAAGAGGGAAGAGGGAAGGAGGAAGGGGACAAAAATCTGATCCAGGGCACACAGCCCTTAGAAACATTTGCTTTGCATCAAAGTCTAGGACGAGCAGATGTCCCACCAGGTTGATGGTGTCACTGACCCTGAGTGTGCCTTGAAGTAAACACCCTTGTTTATTCCCACTTTTCAGATGAGAAAGTTGATGTTCACCCACGGTGAGTGATTGAAAGGCTGGTCAGTGGCAGACTTTATTCTACTAATAAATTTAATAGACTAGCATCACATTATGATTAAAGACCATGGTTTCTACAACAATGGCCAGAGATCAATCCTGAATACTCTTCTAGTCGGACAGACGAGTTAGCACGTGTGATAGCCTCAGAGCCACACTTGGCTCACAGTACCACGAGTATTTTATTATTCCAAAGTCTTTGCCCACGGTTCTCAGCCTTCTGTCCTCTTGGAGTACATAGACCATCCATAGCAATGCTTCACCAACAGCGCAATCAACAGATTGCAAAGGAGGCACACCGGTTAGCAACCAAATCCAGATACGGAAGAAATAGCACCTAAGCAAGAAAACCCGGAGAAGGGGGAGGAAGAAGGAGGAGGAAGAAGAAGGGTGATGTATGCAAGGCTAATAGTTTCTTAGAAACATAAGCCAAAAATATTTAGTCCAGGAAAATATCTCAAGTAATAACTAATGTTCCCTTAACTCCTGATGCAGGAAACAGGGGACTCAACAATATAGCACAAATAACATTTGCAAATGAGGGCTTAGTGAATCTGGAATGAATCTAAGCCACAGAGAATTTTAAATGGAGCTTTGCTTGAAGGGCACTATCCAAACTGTTACTCTGAGTGGCTGCCCTTCTGGGTACACAGAAAGGCAGCTCACTCTCTCTGTGGCTCTCAATCCTCCCTCTCCAATCCCTGTCCTCCTCTCTACCTGCCTGTCCCCCACCCTTGGGTATAGTTCCCAACTGGAATGAATGCCTGCTTTAAACTTCTCTGCCCTGTAGGTGTCTAACCACCTCAGGGATGGCTCTCTGGGGAGAAAGGGCTTGAGAAATGGAAGGGAAGGAGAAAGGCACACTTTCATTTCCCTCTGGTGCACTGTAATGTCTGAAGTCTGCTGCAGATTGCAAGCCTCCTTTTTATGGCCTGCTATAAAAATGTCTCCATGTTCAGAGTATCACGTTTTCATCCAAAACAATGTTAACAATGCAAATACAACCCCAAGCCCTTATACACCCCTGCCTGCTCCTAGGGACACAACCCCAGGCTTGTGGGGCCCATGATTCCCCACTTAGCAAGTGGGGCAACAGGTTTTCCTCGCTTGAATTCAAGGTGC
Organism: Rattus norvegicus; assembly: GCF_021556685.1. Lineage (NCBI taxonomy): Eukaryota > Metazoa > Chordata > Mammalia > Rodentia > Muridae > Rattus > Rattus norvegicus. Next base: position 123,123,437 of record NC_141542.1, on the reverse strand, counting down.
CCCACAGCCACAAGGAAATGAGAAAGAGATTGCTTTTAAGAATAGTACCCCACACACCTATGATCCCGTGATCTTTGACAAGGGACCTAAAACCATCCAATGGAAAAAAGATAGCATTTTCAACAAATGGTGCTGGTTCAACTGGAGGTCAGCATGTAGAAGAATGCAAATTGATCCATGCTTATCACCCTGTACAAAGCTTAAGTCCAAGTGGATCAAGGACCTCCACATCAAACCAGATACACTCAAACTAATAGAAGACAAAGTGGGGAAGAGTCTCAAACACATGGGCCCTGGGGAAAATTTCCTGAACAAAACACCAATGGCTAATGCTCTAAGATCAAGAATCGACAAATGGGACCTCATAAAACTGAAAAACTTCTGTAAGGCAAAAGGACACTATGGTTAGGACAAAACGGCAACCAACAGATTGGGATAAGATCTTTACCAATCGTACATCTGATAGAGGCTAATACCCAAAATATACAAAGAACTCAAGAAGTTAGACTCCAGTGAGGCAAATAACCCTATTAAAAAATGGGGTACAAAGCTAAACAAAACATTCTCAGCTGAGGATTATCAAATGGCCCAAAACACCCAAAGAAATGTTCAACATCCTTAATCATCAGGGAAATATATATCAAACCAACCCTGAGATTCCACCTCACACCAGTCAGAATGTCTAAGATAAAAAACTCAGGTGACAACAGATGCAGGCAAGGATGTGGAGAAAGAAGAACACTTCTCCATTGTTGGTGGGATTGCAAACTGGTACAACCACTCTGGAAATCAGTCTGAAGGTTCCTCAGAAAATTGGACCTGAGGACCCAGCTATACCTCTCCAGGACATATACCAAAAAATGCTCCAACATACAACAAAGACACATGCTCCACTATGTTCATAGCAGCCTTATTTATAATAGCCAGAAGTTAGAAAGAACCCAGATGCCCTTCAACAGAGGAATGGATTAAAAAATGTGGTACATCTACACAATGGAATATTACTCAGCTATCAAAAACAATGACTTCATGAAATTCATAGGTAAATGGAGTGAACTAGAAAATATCATCCTGAGTGAGGTAACCGAATCACAGAAAAACACACTTGGTATGCACTCATTGATAAGTGGATATTAGCCCAAAAGCTCAAATTACCCAAGATGCAATCCACAGACTACAGGAAATTCAAGAAGAGGGATGACCAAAATGCAGATGCTCCCACTCCTTCTTAAAAGGGGGGAAATATCCATAGGAGGGGATATGGAAACAAAGTTTAGAGCAGTGACTAAGGAACAGCCATTCAGAGCCTTCCCCACATGTGGCCCATATGTATACAGCCACCAAAACTAGATAAGATTGATAAAGCTAAAAAATGCATGCTGAAAGGGATCTCTTCTGAGAGACACATCCAGAACATGTCCAATACAGAGGTCAATGCTAGCAGCAAACCACTGAACTGAGAACAGGACCCCCTTGGGGGGAATTAGAGGAAGGATTGAAAGAGTTGAAAGAGCTTGCAACCCAATAAGAACAACAATGCCAACCAACCAGAGCTTCCAGGGACTAAACCACTACCGAAAGACTATATACGGACTGACCCAGGGCTCCAACTGCATATGTAGCAGAGAATAGCCTTGTTGGGGCACCAGGGGAAGGGGAAGCCCTTGCTCCTACCAAGGTTGGACCCCCAGTGCAGGGGAATATAGGGGGCAGTAAAGTGGATGGATGGGGGGAATACCCATATGGGGGAGGAGGAGGAGGGAGGGGGTTTATGGACAGGAAACTGGGAAAGGGAATAACACTTGAAATGTAAGTAAAGCTTAAATTTTATATTTTTTCCTGCAAAATAATTTAACAATAGAAATGCTTTTGTTTTACCAATGTCCCTGATGAGTGCTGGATTAACTTTCTCTAAGCTTCCTTTACTGATTCCAGGAGTCTCCACTTGTTATCTGTGGGTAATAAAAAGGGCAAAGGAGACAGCTGAACGTTCCCAGCCATGGAGGCCAGAAGAGAGGGAGCACCGCAGACTGTGCGTCCGTCTAACTAGGTTCCCGCTTCGTTTCCTGGACTCTTTTCTACCTTTGTTGATCAGAAAACAAACACTCCCCGATGTGCTTCCCTTTTGTGGACTCTGATAAAGAGCAGACAAAACTCACAGTATCATTTTTCGAGCTGCATTTAAGAACTAGTTATGTAAATGTTTCTTTCGTAGGAGAACCTTGAAGTGTCTTACGATACAAATAAGCAAACACTTCAGGCAGGATTGAAGAGAAACTTGAAAAGCTCCAAACTGGAAGCTTTTAAAATTTGATGGCAAAAATGGAAAATTCCATAACTGACCAGGTGGCACAGAGTCCACTTTCTAAAGCACAGGTCACTACTGACCCCTCCAGACTATGTGTACAAGGTGTATATAAAACATGGATTCAGACTACATTTACACTTGAGCTTCATCTCCCAAACATCTCACCATGTATATGTGGTCATAATCCAAAGTACTCTGAAAACCACACACTCAGTCCTGGGTTTGTAGACAAAGGAACAGATCCTGAAGTTATTCGATCCATGTTTTAATCATTCTGGACTGAAATTGCATTCACAATATTTCCATCCTACAGATTCATATAAACTTAGCCATAAGACCAGTTCCAGAATAAATGCTGGTAAATTATCCTATTCTCTCTCTCTCTCTCTCTCTCTCTCTCTCTCTCTACACCCCCATCTCTCTCCTTCTGCATGTATGTTGATGTATGCATGCACACACACACACACACACACACACACACACACACACACGGGCACGCATGTTGAACACGTAGAGGTCAGAGAAAAATCTCAGGCTTTAGCCCTCAACTTCCACCTTGTTAGAGACTTGATCTCTCAAATTCTTCTCTCTATGCCACACTAGGTAGCGTATCAGCTTCCTGAGGTTCTCTTCTGCCTCCCATCTCCTAGCGATGGCATGCTGGGATTACAGACATTTGCAGCTTGCATGTGGGTCCTGAGCATCTGAACCCAGACCATCGGTCTTGAATCTGCAAAATTTTAACCCACTGAGCCATCTCACTGACCCTCAAAGAGTCTTCCCTTTAGCACCAGGGTCTACAGACTCCAAAGCGGGCAGGGCAATCTGCTGGAGCACCTTGAGCGTCACGGGAGTGTGTGCTTTGGGAGAGCAAGAAGTCGCTGTGCGTTATTTTACTGTGTAATCAGCACAGTGATTCAAAAAGTGTGCTGGTCTTACATGAAAGGACCTCAGGCCTCAGTGCTCTTTGTAATGATGTTGTATGGCTCTGTGCAGCTCTACTGTTAAGAGCCCTTTTTGCATCTGTGGCTCTTAATCCAACACAGACTTCTGCAAGAAGGGCTGGTGAGCCCAGGACTGTGACCTGTGTTGAGGAGTCTCTTTTCAGTGTGTGCCTTGATCTTCAGGGTTGATCTGAAGAGTTGGGGCTTTTTCGGATAAATGAGAGCTCTGTGTGGAGTGGAAACTCGTTGTCTGAGAGCATTGCTAAACGTGAAACGTGTTTTCAATTAGGATAATCTGGCAGCCTGTATCCCCGGCATTCCAGGGCTGAAAATGAATTCCAACTCTTTTTTGACATGTACTTGACCAAAATCACATGTTCTTACTATAAAAACATATCCCATATATAGCTTTTTTCTCACCCTGTGCCAGATGGTTATTAACTTTTTGCAGCGATCGTTTACAGACTCTTGGTATAACAATGTGCCCGTGAAAGTATACAGCGTTTCGTTTTTCAACACGTATGAACCCGATTTTAGCTAAAAACAAAAACAAAACCAAAAGTCCCACAAAACGTCTATTTCCAACACTGGAGCACAGACAGAGAACACCGAAACCATCACAGCTGTCCAATCATCTTCTCATTAGGGCAAAATATTTAGAGTCCAAAGCATTTGCCCAACACGTGCTTGGCGGCATCCCAAATAACACCAAGAAACAGCAGGAGGACAGGATGTCCAAAGGCTTCCGCATTCTAACCCTACTTCTGCCACAGTAGTAGGATAGAAACACGCGGGATGCTAAAGCTCTCCCACGGTTACCTTTAGCTTTTATGGCTGATGTGAGTTTTGAAACTTAGGGTAGAAACAGCCAGATCAAAATCTGCTGCCAAATTTCCTGGGAAGACGAGCCACAGTGCGTGGCTCTCATCGAAGGCCGCTCTCTCTGCAGAATCTCTGCCTGACTCTGCAGCCCATTTGATCCCGGTCGAAGTGAGAGAACACGTTCGAGTCCCCATCAAGTCCCCACACAGTTCTTTTCTAAAATAAGGGTGATTTTAGTATTTCAACACAGTGTGTGATTAATTCAAGCAATGTGGGAAGTTCTCTATGGGTTAATGTTGATTAAATCCATATCACAAAACAACTGCGCAAAATGAACCCTAGATGTTGGTTAATAGTCTGAAGAAAGCAAATGCTTTTCCTAACCTGAGGGAGGGAGCCATCTTGGATGTTTGGGGGAAGCATCTCTGTGTTCTTTCACATACAGAAGCATCCAGATTCAAACAATCAACTTGTATGTGTTATTTCATAGTCTGTACTTTATTCATTATGTTATACAAATCTTTCTCCCATAATCTTTCAGAGAGCTACAGAGTACAGATGTCTAATCCTGACTTATGATGATTCGATTTAATGGCCTTTTAAAAATTATTAGAAGATCAAGTGTTGTTATAATAAGCCAGTGGCTCAGTGGCTAGAAGAGTTCTTACTGTGGAAGCGGGAGGACATAAGTTAAAATCCCTAGCACTCACATAAAATGCCAGATGTGGCTGTGCCTGTGACGCTGGTGCTGGTGGGGTGAGGGGGTAGATCCTAGCCAGCCAGACAAAACGGTGTGCCTCACATTCAGCCAGACACTCTATCTCAAAAGTTAAGGTGAAGGGTAACAGAAGACACCCAATGGCCTGCTCTACATGCTGGGCCCACCCCTGTGCCTGTGTACAAACCCCTACTACAATTACACAAATTACGACCGGTACAAAAGCGCGCACCCATGCGACGATTCTGGTTTTCACCTGAGCTACTCAACATGTCATTGCGAAACGGACTTTGCGTCAGGTGAAGCTACCAGAGGGCTGACTTTGCAGTCGGTGATGCAAACGTGACTGGAACACGAATGTGGTTAAGTGTGGGCCCGGCAAAGCTTGCCTGTAAACTTTAAGAAGATACAGGACGCAACCTAATTTAAAGTCAAGGAACATCGTACTCCAGTGTATGCACATGTTAGTTGGATTACATAATTTGGGATAGAATTTCTTTAAGTCGGTATTGCATGTCAGAATGCTGAGGCGGGAATACTGGAAGTTCGAGACCAACGTGGGCTGTAGAACGAGATTCTGTCTCAAAAATGAGATTGTTTTCTAGAGTCTGTTATTTTAACAACAATATGGTGCCCATTTTTGTACCTTTGCAGGTCTGACTTATCTTACAGGGAACTGAGGAGATTCCTAAAACCTGCTGACAGTGAACTCCCTTTTCTCCTGCAAAGCAGAGTTGCCATGCATCAGCTCGCGTCTCAGACAGTTGATGTGTTCACCACAAGAAACAGTGTCTGCTCTCTCACTGCCCCTGCCCCGCCCCCGAGAATCCCCTTTCCATCCACATGGACCTAGTTTTCTCTTGTGCATGCTGCGATGCTGATCTTGGAAAGAGAAAATGCATTTCCTGTGACACAGCCTGGTTACACAACAACAACTTCGAGTAGACTTCCCTGCCAGCCAAGCAGACCCAGTCATAGTATAAGGGACTGTGTTTAAAGTAATAACGCGATTCTTGACCTATTCCCTCTTGAAGAAAGCTCCGCCCCCGCCCCGCCCCACCCCGCCCCACCCCGCCCCCGAATTCTTGTTAAGAAAAGTAAATTAAGAGTTTGAATTGTTTGGTTTTACTTATTTTAAAATTGTGGACGAAAAAAAAAATCTAAGGAAAATGCCTCTAAGCTCCTGAGTGGATTTTAAGCCCAGAAAGAGGCTTTCTGCTAAGGGTAGTATAGGTCGGTCAGCGCGGTTGTGGCTGCTTTGTTTAGATTCCCTTCCATTAGTTAGGAAAGGACCAGTCTGAGGCTGGTTGGTGTAGAAATGCAAGCGTTACTTATGGCTTCCAGGAAACAGAGACACCCAATGGACAAAGCGGTCTTTGTTGATGGTGGAAAGTGAAGTTTGGCTGTCCAGCCTGCCTCAGGTGGGCTCCGAACGGCTGTGTGAGTAGCGGGGTGAGTCCAGGAACAAGTCCAGGAAGGAAGTGCACGAGTGACTCACTACAGACAGTTTCAAGGGGAGAAAGGCTGAGGGGGTCCCCAAGCATGCATCATGGTGTCTTCCGGTTTCTATTGCTGGGACGAAACATCACGAGCGAAAGGCAAGTTGGGGAGGAAAGATTTCATTTGGTTTAGCCTTTACTGACCATCACCAAAGGAAGTCAGAGCAGGGACTCAAACAGGGCAGGAACCCTGAGGCAGGGAACGGATGCAGAGGCCATGGAGAAGTGCTGCTTACTGGCTCGCTCCTCGTGGCTCGCTCCTCGTGGCTCGCTCCTCGAGGCTCGCTCCTCGTGGCTCGCTCCTCGTGGCTCGCTCCTCGTGGCTCGCTCCTCGTGGCTCGCTCCTCGTGGCTCGCTCCTCGTGGCTCGCTCCTCGTGGCTCGCTCCTCGTGGCTCGCTCCTCGTGGCTCGCTCCTCGTGGCTTGTTCAGCCTGCCTTCTTATAGAATCCAGAACCACCTGCTCGGGGTGGCACCACCCACCATGGGCTGGGCACTCCCCCTGATCGCTAATTGATCCCTTACAGCTGGATCTCATGGAGGCATTTCCTCAACTGAGGCTTCTTTCTCTCTGATGACTAGTTTGTATCAAGTTGACACACAAAAACAGCCCGTAGGGTGGGAACATGTGTTGCCATTGCCGATGACTACTGAGGGTTCTTTCCCTCAGGGCAGCTGAGGTTTTTCTAGCGCCCAGGGTAGATCACTGTCCTTTGATTCAGTGCACTCCTCTTCCCTACCCTGGGGACTGCCGTATTTAGCACCAAGAAGCAAATCTACAAGGTGCTGGAAGTCTTCCAGACCTTCCACCCCCACAAAAGGCTGAGGACACTCCTGACATCGACCTGCTGCCCAAACAGTGAATCGTTAGTTTTCTCCACGGGGAAATAAAAGGGACACACAGCCCCATAATGTTCTGGCTTGACCTGGGGTTTTCCTGGTCATCCCTGTGTCTCCTGGGATGGGTCCTTGTTATGTGTTTTAACACTGCTTTCTGTGTAAGTTTATATGTCATGAGATAGAAAGAGAAATTTAATTCAACCTTCAGTCTTCAGATAGGGAGGGGTTTTTTTCTTATTGGTTATTTTATTTATTGACATTTCAAATGTTATTCCCCTTCCCAGTTTCCCCTCCAGAAACCCCCTATCCTCTCCCCCCTTTCCTCCAGGAAGGGACTTTTTAATCACTCAAAATATCTTTCAAAAACTCTGCATAAATAGAACTATTACTTATCTGTACTAGGAGCTGAAGAGTACATTTTCAAAACTTACTTTCCGGGGGCTCAATGATCCTTTACACAAAACTGGGAGACACCAGGTGCAAGCTGAAAGTTTTTCATGGCATCTTTATCAACAGTGTTAGAGTAGAGTTCACGGGGCAGACCGACGAGGGGAAGAATCTCTGAGGTTTGTATCCCATGACTTTGCTCTGTCAAAGAGTCTGACTCCTCTCGCATAGCCTGCACTATGCCCTGTACTGGAAAGGTTCCTGCAAATCAAAAGTAATGGTGTGTTCCTTTCTGAGATAATTACAAAGGATTTTACTTTTGTAATCGCTGTGTAAGAATTTTACATAACTGCCCTGGGGGTTTTATTATTGTAATTTGAAGTAATTACAAAAAACAATTACAAAGAAAAGCTGAAGTTTCTACATTTGGCAAAAAAGAAAAAAAAAAAGAAAGAAAAAGCAGTTGGATTGAAACTGTCAACACAGAAAATGATGAAATTCGTCATTTTCATCATGGGGATAGCTTCGCCCACCATGGCCTACCTTCACTGAACACTTACTGTGTACATTCATACTGCTTCGTGTTTGTGTATAAGTGTCTTGTTTGCCAGGCGAATCCTGAGAGTCAGGTTGGAGGATTATTCAACTCCATATTTTGGAAGAGAAAACAGAGTTGCACAGTACCTTACCCAGTGTGTGCTACTTACTAACTAGAAGTGAGACTCAAGTTTACCTCCCACTCTAAAGTGAAACTTAACACAGAACCACTGCCCTGTGCCCAGCAGAGCTGTAAGGTGACTGCTGCCGACCACAAGAAATTATACCGGAATCCTCTTAACTCTAATTTTTTCAAACCTTATTTCTAATGATGGTTCTTAAATGCTTTAACCTCCCTTTCAGTCCGTCACACACCAGAGGAAGTGGAAAAGAAAGGATACGGGGAAGTGGACCTGTTGAGAAAGGTTCTTTGGAGCAACTCCCATCTGTGTTGTCTGGAATGGGCAGTTCAGTTCACAGGCTCTCTGGAAGCAAGGAGGATGAAGTCAGACCTGAGGTGTATGGAGGTGGTGATAGTGGCTGTTCTGCCTTGCTCAGCTCTGTTATGAGGTAAAGGGTGACACTGACCTTTAACAGAGAAGATGAGCTACTTATTCAGGTTCAGGGGGCTAAAAAGAATCCTAGGCTCAACCTAGGATTCAAGACAATCAAATGTATCAATTAAGAAATCCCTATAATGTGTCACACGCTGTCTCTACTGAAGCCCCAGCATGGGTGTCAGGTCCGACAGGCTGAGACGTTCTCAGCGTTTTCCGATGACTGTCAGCGGCAAGCCTCAGTTATTTTCTGTCTTCAGCTGTAGATCTCTTATCTGCCACCAAGAATTCCTTGTGGCTTTCCTACTTAGCATAAATGATTGATCCGTCACTGTAGGGAAAATAATAATGGTTGCTCAAAAATGTCCGCACCTTGACCTCTAAAAACAGTGGAAAGAAGTTGCGGACATTGGGAAAAAGTTGACTACGTAGGAGACAGGAGATTAGCCCAGATTACGCTAGCAAAACCATGTAATCTCAAGGGGCCCTTATCAGAAGGAGAATAAAGCATCAACGTCACAGCCTGAGCCTGAGTGGAAGAAGCAGAGATGAGAGAAACAGGGCTGCTTCCTGGGGGCTGTGTATCCAAAAATGACACACACACACACACACACACACACACACACACACACACACACACACAGGGCAGCCTGGAGAACCCCAGGAAGCTGAAGGAATGGCAGAGTCCTCGCTTCATTTCAGTCTCACAGTGCAGTGTGTAGCCAGGGATGGCGGTCAGAAACAACCATGCCTCAGCTAATATTAGCAAACTCTGTAAAGGTCAGCTATGTGTCATCCCATATGCATGGAAAAGAAACAGAATATAAACTTTTTAGAAAGACAATGTGCATGGCGTAACTTAATTTTTATTACTTTTTGGTAGCAATTTCCAGTTTTTTTAATAACTTTTTAATTATGATACCAAGAGCTTTTTATTCTGACTACAAAAATCAATACAGGACCCTTTCAGAGACTCTAAGAAGTGTAAGGGAATGTATGTAAGAAAGAAACATCTTCCTACCACCCCGGCACCTGCAGAAAAATGATTGTCAATATCTTGGACGGTTCCATTTCTATTTTCCAAGCAGCCAAGTGTGTGTGTGTGTGTGTGTGTGTGTGTGTGTGTATGTGCATGTGTGTGTATGTGTATGTGTGTGTGTATGTCTCTATGTGTGTCTGTGTGTGCATATGTGTGTGTATGTCTCTGTGTGTATCTGTATGTGCATGTGTGTCTCTCTGTGTGTGTCTGTATGTGCGTGTGTCTGTGTGTGTATATGTATGTGTCTGTATGTCTCTGTGTGTGTCTGTATGTGCATGTGTGTCTCTATGTGTGTGTCTGCATGTGCGTGTGTGCATATGTATGTGTTTGTATGTGTGTCTGTATGTTCATGTGTGTGTGTGTTTATGTGTGTGTCAGTGTGTATATATGTGTGTGTCTATATGTGCATGTATGTGTCACTGTGTGTGTCTGTATGTGCATGTGTATATATGTGTGTGTCTATTTGTGTGTCTGTGTGTGTGTATTTGTGTATGCATGCATATGTTAAATGCAGTTGTTTCTAGCTAGACGATCTTGCTTTCTTTCTTGTGTAACTTTCACTGGGTAGAGGCCTTCCCAGCTCATCCTTACCATTCAAAACCTTTGTGATGAAGGCAGGATATCGCAGTACACTTCCCTTCAACAAGACAAGAAGACTGTCTTGATATTGTAAGTATGTAAAAGACCAGCAGTGTGACGAGCGAGACTGTGTGCAAACCACAAACCACATTTCAGGTTCCTTTCCTCGGATAGATGGTGAGACGTGAGATGCGGATCACTTTCAAAAAGAGAAGTGAAGATGTCCCAATCAAAGGGTAAAACTAAGACGTATTCAAAAAGATCTGCCAGGCACTGGATGGAAAGGAACTCAGCTTCCCTCACTTCAGGTACTATAGCCTGAGCTTCCTTGGTTTCACGAAAGAATTCATGTGGCTTCAGGTGGGTGGTCTAACCCATCTTCCTTTTCCTTGGAGCTGAAAGGCTGAGGATGTTTCATGGTAGCATGAGCTGTGTATGTGATGATTGTTTCTAACATGAAGTCATAGTTTCTGTCAGGAAGATAGTGCTCCCATCCCTACTGAAGGAGACATTCCACTCATGCCCCCGAATCTACAACGTCCTTCAGATGAACAGGCACTTTAGTGTAGGTGCAACCTCTTGGCAAGCAGGACTCAGTGCCTGGAGTGTGGCTGGTCTGTCCCATCATCTCAGCCTTGGCACAGGATGACCTATACACGAAGACATTTCTTCCAACTACGAACCCCTCTGTGTTTAGCCTCGTGGATGCCATTTCACTGATGCATTCAGAAGAAATAATTGATGAGAACGTTACCGTGGGAAAGGATGACCTGACTTCTCTTCAGAACCTGTCTTGATCTACGTCTCCAGCGCACTCTGCCTTCTGTGTGTCAGTCAGTGCGTTTTGCCAACCTCTTTACAAACACAAACTGACATGAGAAACGGTCGCTCGCTGCAACGTGTCTGAGGAATTGGCCAATCCTAATATGTGGTGTGGAGGGATTTGAGACAAACTTGAGAATTTCCAGTCTGTAGTTAGGATTGAAACTATATAAAACATATTTTTTACTACCACGGGGAGGGGTACATGTTAAAACGAAGAAATAAATAACTGTTTGAATCTTCGAAATAAAGTAGTAACTAACAGCTATGGACGACTCCATAAAATACATTTCCTCTCTAAAATGGCAGAAATATACGGTGCTGTTATTACAATGTGCAGCTGCAGAAATATATTAAACACATGGCTTTTGGCTCAGGCAAAATTATCTCCCTATAAAAACAGGGACACTAGATTGTAGCATCATGGTATCAATTATAGTAATCGGCACAGTCGCTCCTGTTTAAAAAAAAAAAAACAGAAAGAAATTGGCTTTCTTTTGAAGACAGTGACAGACACGCCAAGTCACTGCAGCTCTCTCTGTAGCTAAATCGAGACTCTGTCATTAATCATTCTTGGTTTGCTGGAAAGCGTTTTATGTCAGGTTGGTATAGCATTAACCCACTATAGTTAATGTCATCTCTCCCTCTCCCTCTCCCTCTCCTTCTCCCTCTCCCTCTCCCTCTCCCTCTCCCTCTCCCTCTTCTTTTCCTTTTCCTTCTCTTCCTCCCCCCACCCAGATGGTTTTTAGGAAAAAAAAAGGCACAGTAGCTTTTGATGTTGAAGGATGAGTTCATTAGGCTGGTTCTGATGAAAAGAGCTGCCCTGAGAGAAGTAAAAGCTTAAAATATCTCCAGGGAGGGAAATTAGTTCCAAATAATGAGTATAAAGAAAGAAGGAAATCTCTCACTCTCTTATCTCTCTGTTACCAAGTCTTACGTGCGTACCGTGGGAGAGGCCACCCTCAGCGTGTGCCCATGAATGCTTGCTGAGAGAGCAAAAGAGAAAGATTAACCCAGCTTACTCAAAGTGACAAGGTCAGATGTTGGGCAGGGATCTAGGGGCCTCTCGAAACCAAACACCCTGGCTCTGTAAGTGCTCATACCTGCTAATCACGTGAGGGTGTCATGTAGATGCGTGTGCTGGTTTGGTTGGATTTGAGTACAGATACATTTTCTTTCTCAGACACCGTAAGACTTACCATGCAGCCTACGCTGTACTCAAGTTCAAGCCCCTCTTGGTTGGTCTTGCTGGGATTACAGGTATGTGTCCACCCCCAGCCCCCGGCTTATAGTCAGGAACTGATCCCACCGACTGCTTGCTTTGTCACACAGCAATCACTGGGCTCAAACGTTAGAATGGTAGTCTTCATCTTATTTCTCTAAGTTGCATTCCCTTACAAACACATCCAGGATACTGGTCAATCAATCGATCAGAACCCTGTTGCCTTCTATCCACAGAAAATGCTGAAAGCTCATGACATACCTAAGTCAGCCATGCCAAAGGATGGGCAGTGGAAGTCTCTTATGAGGCCTTTAGTCCTCTGTAGCATGGCAGTTGGCTCATGTGTAAAGCCGAGAGAAAGCACACAGGGCTAGCATTCCCTTCCACATGGAATTCTACTAACCTGTTAAAAAAATTTCCACTTGGACTTGCATCTGAGGTCATGCTCAGCGACTCCCCCTTTCGTGTCTGACACTCAGCCATTTTTGATCGTTCTGCTTCTGTTAAAAAGTGTGGGGTGTGTGTGTGTGTGTGTGTGTGTGTGTGTGTGTGTGTGTTTGCACATGCACCGAGTGTCCTTTTCACAGGGCCCAGATGAGTCTATCTCCCTGCTTCTGGGGGTGGGAATGACTCTAGACTAAATTCCAGGTGGCTTTACCCGAACCATCCCAAGTAAGTACTTTTTGAACATGCATTGCACACCCAGCTCTATGGCAAGAGCTTGGTGTGGTCCTTGTCGACTCCCATGACATTTATTGTTGTGCTTTCCATAGGAACCTTATCCCCCATTCACATGCCCTGCCCTGGTTCACTCATAAAGGTCAAGCAAGCTCCAATCCCACAGAAGTGGCTCTTTTGAGAAATGATCTGATCTAATCAATAGATCGATACATCATGACCTAATTCATGCCCGATATTGTCGTGGGGATGTGGAGGAGAGTGGGGAATGGGGCTGAGATGGATGGCTTAAGTCACTGGTGCAGTGCCTGCGAAGGATACAGCTCATCCTTGGCCCTTTCTGCTTCCTCACTACCGTGAGTAGAGTTATTTCCCTCAACTGTGTCCTTCTGTGTTGTTTCTCCTTTGCCACTAAGAGCAATGGAGTCAGCTAGCAGTGCATTGAAGCCTCTGAAAACAAGAGCCAAAATCAAATCTTTTCTCCTCCCAGCTGTTTCTCTCAGGTGTTTTAGCACAGCAAAGTGACTGATGGAATTTTTGTCATCCTCATTAAATAGGTTGAGCCATCTTGTCTACCAGGAAGTGACAAAGCCAGGATCCACACTCCATCATGCTACTTAAACTAAGTACCTGTGACCCCATGGGCCATGAGCTGTATACCCATGAGCCATGAGTGCACATTCATTCACTAACGCCTGCGTGAAACGGGTGTGGCTCTCCTTCCTGCTGCACATCCTCCAGCCCCTCTCAGTCTCTTCCAGTTCAGCGCTCTCCTTCTGCAGCCATCACATCTGGATAACGTTTAACCAGAGAGGCAGAACCCAGTGACAGTTCTCATCTTCTGAGAGACCTTATGTACTTGGTGTAACATTTCCCTTGTGCAACCCAGCATCTGATAGCAGACTAGAGCGGCTCATGTTAGCCCCCCAGTGCAGTGCTGATTCTGCAGGGAAGAGGGTGATAAATTGACTGTTCCTTTGGCTGCTTGCTTTAAAAGCACAGCCATCCATCGAAGTCCCCCAGTTTCTGTCTGTTTGTCAAGTCTATCTGATAAAGTTTGTGATCCACCCGGTAAGGTGAGAGAGTCGCTAGGATGTCAAAATACCTATCAGGGCACAGTTTTCTAAATCTCTCATTGTATTCTCAAGTGGGACTACATAGAAAGACTTGGATACATATATACCACACAGGCATCCGTACCCAGTCAATTCTCATGAGCATGGAGAACTGGTGAACTTGTGAGAACTGGCAAACTTACCGGTAGGTTGCCAGGATGCAGTCTTAACAGTTGCCAAATGCCCAAAGCTTTTGATGAAATTTAGGAGTGCTTTTTAGAGATTCCTATTTTATTTTATTTTTTCATATTGTCAAAGAAGGATAATTCTGGAGGCAGGCAAGACACCTCAGCTATTAAAAGTGGGAACTCTCGTTTGTTACATAGTATGACCACCTATACCTCCAGTTCCAGGGAATCCAATGTCTGGTGCACACACACACACACACACACACACACACACACACACACACACACAGAGAGAGAGAGAGAGAGAGAGACAGAGAGAGACAGAGAGAGAGAGAGAGACAGAGAGACAGAGAGACAGAGACAGAGAGAGACGGAGAGAGACAGAGACAGACAAAGAGACAGAGACAGACAGAGACAGAGACAGAGACAGAGACACAGGGGTTTTTCTGTGTAGCCGTGGCTGTCCTGGCCTTGAACTCAGAGAGATCCCCCTGCCTCCACCTCCCGAGTGCTGGGATTAAAGGCATTCCCTACCACTGCCAGGCTCAGAAAAGCAAATCTTAAAAATAAAAATCCAGGTTCACTGTATCCGGCCTTGCTCTTAAGCACACTGAAAGCTTTAGCATCCGCTGATCTGGAAACTTCTAACAAGAATCCACCCACACTTTTCAACACGAAGATTATTATTCAAAATGTTAATGGTGCTTTGATGTAAGTAGCCTCACAAAGATTAACTCTACAAGTAGCCATGGACACACGGAACTGTAAGTTGCTATGGCTTTATTCTTTTAAAATAACTTTCATTGAAATTATTTTTTATACAATATGTTCTAATTATGATTTCCCCAACTCCTTCCAGATCCTCCCCACCCACTTAAAGCTACATGCTTTCTCTCTCATTAGCAAACAAACCAGAATGTGATAATACAAATAAGCAAGCAAAAAAAAAACATGAGCTACAGAAGAGGCTCAAGAAACGCAGTGCAGAGACGTTCGTGCTGGTGCACATAGAAATCCCATAAGACCACAACATCAGACACCATGCTATAAATAAGTGAAAGATTTGTAAGGGGAGAAAAAGCCCACACAATATGAGACAGAATCCCTCTAAACATATCACTGAGTTGATCTTGTGTTGATCGTCTACGTCATGGCCTGCCCTTAAGTACGTTTTGTAAACCCAGTGAGACTTCATTGGAAAAAGCTAAATTTTTCCTCTGTGAGTAGCTGTTCGTTAGGAATAGCTTCTTGGTTAGAGATGGGCCTCGTGTTCACTTCCCTTCTCAGCTGTGGGACCCCACCTTGCTCGGAGCTACACAGGCCTGTGCTTGCTGCCGCAGTCTCTGTGAATTCATACGTGTTCCTGTTGGGTCTAGAACGTCTACTTCCTTGGCGTCTTCTAACCCCATAGGCAATCACAATCTTACCATCTCCTCCTTCAGACTGAGCATTTTCCAAGGTCTCTCACTCTCTGCACACTGTCCAGTTGTTGGTCTCTGTATGTGCTCCCATCTGCAGCAGGAAGAAGCTTCTCTAATGATGGCTGAGCAAGACGCTGACTTACAAGCGTAGCAGACTGTCATCAGGGGCCATTTTCTCGCTCCATTCCTCGGTGTTTGGTTTTCCATTAGGTCTATAGCCGGAGGAGTCTCAGGTTCTTGGTTATCCAGACACTGTCATGCATGGGTTCTGTCTCATGGAGTAGGTCTTAAATCCAGACAGTGATTGATTGCCTAAATCAGACGGTGGTTGGTCACTGTCACAACTTCTGTGCCACCATGGTCCCAGCGTATCATGCAGGCAGGTCACCATGTGGAACACAGGGTTTGTAGCTGGTGTTTACCTTTCTCCTAACGAAGTGTCATCCAGTACCATGAATCCTCCTCAGTAGGGGTGAAAGCTCTTGTTAGGCCCTGGCTTGACTTTTCTGTGATCAATGGGACGTTTAGCTGTCGTGACTTCAGCAGTAGAGCCTTACCATCAGTTCACAGAGAGCAGCCAATGGCCTCGGCAATCACCTGAGTTGTTTGGGGGTTTCCACAGGGCCCCTTGGTCAACAACTTCATTAGCTGTGACCTATTCCTGGTACTGGGGGGTTTCACTAGGTAACAAAAGAGATCTATCTAATGGGGCCTTCTCTGTTCTGTTATTTGGTGATTTCATTTCAGTTTATTTCTAATATGTATATGTTTTAAGAAGCTTTCTTTATAGTAGGCTTCCATATGACCTCTCAAGTGACCCTTAGTTTTATCTGTCCCTTCTTATATTCCCTGCCTTGCTTCTCTCCTCCATCTCCATCCCCATGGAGTCCTCCCACTCTATCTCCATGGAGTCCTCCTTCTCCATCCCTGTATAGTCTTCTCTCTCCATTGCTGTGTAGTCCTCTCTCTCCATCCCCATGGAGTCCTCGCATGCCATCTTCCCCATGTTTCTCTATATATTCTATTTCCCCTTCCTTGGGAAACCCATTCCTTCCTTCTGGTCCCTTACTCTGTGCCTACCTCTGTGCTGATATGCATTGTAGCCTTCCTCTGAAGACTTAAAAGCTAACATCCATATACATACATATGGACATAGATCTCATCCATGTAATAGAAGCTAACACACATATACAACATACATATAGAACTGCTGTAAATGTAAATGTCACACTGTGTAGCCAGTAAGTGAACACATTTTAACACACACATATATGACGAACATCTTTGTTTACAGAAAATCAGTAATAGGAATTTCAGAGCTCTAATTTCTTAATTTGAAAAATAGTCTTTTGAATTTAGTACCATTTGTTGGTTGCCTTACTTTGGTATCAAAAATTATTATTGCTATTATTAATTATTGTTATTGTAAATGATGCTAATTTTAAAATCTAGACTGGTCACTGGAAAGCTAATATTCTGAGGGGGGCTTCTCTCTTCGAAGTTTCAGAGGTGCCCACTCATGTCAACGGCTGATAGTGTCAATGTGTGGAGTGTGTGGTCCATTTGGTGCTGTCACTAGAGGTTCAAATTGCTTTGAAGATCAGGTTCCCAGAGCTGAGTGTTCATCCCAGTGGTCTCATCAGATTCTTTGGATTTGAGCTCTCTCTTCAGCGATCATTACATTCTCACAGTTTCCTGTCCTCTCTTCCCCTGAGATGCACAAGGATTTGACCACTGCTAAAGCTTGGACTTGTGAGGTCTAAGTCAAGAGTCAGTACTTGTGACGGACAGGAGCTTTCGTGCTGTATGAGATTTCCAGTTCACGCCACCTAAGGTAGCTGGGTGTTCAAAGGGCCGTGCAGAGAGGTTTGCTGTTCGATACTGACTGCTTTTGGAGTAGCCAGGCAGGAGCACTTCATACCCATTCAGATGCCTGCCCTGAGTGGCCTCCAAAACTTCCCAGTACTTCCTCGGGAACTGAAAAGATGCATTAATGTTGCCAACAGTTCTTATCTAACCGTTGTCTTTGTTGTTACAACCCAGGCCCCATAGGTGGTTCTACTCCTGGCCTAGCCCAATTCTCTCTCAAACTATTTCTTCTACGTGCATTTTCTTGTGCCTGTAGTTGTTGCAGTTTATTTCACCTTCTCCAAACAGAATTAAAACAGAAATATATTCCGGTTGCTACCAGCCAAAATCTTTCCTGTAGAAGCCAGCAGTAGTATGCTTCCTGACTGCGCACTTTTGAGGCACCCTCGGTTAAGCTTTTGCCTCTGGGCAGCTGCACTGGGAGCCTAGCCACCTGTCTCTACTGCGCAGACTCACAGGACTGTGTGGCTTTGATGATCTGAACTTGGATTCTTTTGCTGTGTCTAGTGAGATGAGAGAACCACAAACTGCTAGACCCGCAGGCCAGAATGTTTCCCATATAGAGGAAGTCAGGGTAGATCTTACACCCCCTGGATGCCCAGTGATGGTAGCCATGACCAATGTGGACTCGGGTCATTCTCATTGTTCAGAGACCCAGGACAACCTCCGTGTTCATCAGTCTCCCCAGGATACATCTCTCTCCACCACCAGACGGGCCAGTCTCCCACCGTGTTTGCTTCTGCACTGAGCTAGACCTTTCAAGAGAGTTGATGCCAGTACCCATGGTGCATAATATGAACAGAGCTGCCCTTGGGTCCAGTCATAAGTAGAACAAAGTTCTGAGAGGACGGCAAAGATTCAGGCAACCAAGATTTGGAGCAACAATTGGCATCTCCCCCAGATTCAAGAGAAAATCCTGAGTTTTTAGTACATCGTGGCTTCTATGCTGTAGAGAGGGGTGGCGGTGAGGACTAGGAAGCAGGAGGGTGATGATCACTGACCAGGTGTGCAGAAAGCTTCGGGGATCTTAAGGACAGTTCAAAAGAATCTTGGGGTTCAGCACTTACACACTCAAAAGTTACTAAGAGCTGGATTTTACTTTCCATCCATATGTAATGTCTTAGAAAATGAAACGGTGGAAATTAAGAACACGAACCTGTTTAGATCAGTTATGAACTGCTGCTTTTGGCCCTGGACGGCCCTCCGCCCTGACATACTTGCCTTTGGGGGTTGGGAATGAGGTGTCGAGGAAACAATGGCTGAGAGACTCCAGGAGCAGGTGGGAACTTTGCAGCAAGCTCAAGAATGCTGCCACAAGCTCATGTATTAAACCTCCGAAAGTGCCCCTTATAGTCTCCTCCCACCCACCTCCCATTGGTCCCAAGCAAACATGTCTTATAAGTTGCAGTTCCTGATTGGCTGGTATTGTCTGTATCACCACTCTTTAAGCTCTCAGGCAATTTGGTCCCCATGCTGAAGTTACCTTTGCAGCTCTCCCCGAGTTTATTGGAAGGCCACCACCACTTTGTCAGTAAGGCCATGAACCCCGTACACGAGAACATTTTAATGAAAAATAATGACTTTCAAAAGCAGGGGAAAACCACTGCTTGTATTATTTTACGTTTGATTATGTGTGTGTCTGTGTGGAGGTGTCAGATGTGGATGTTCCAGTCCTCTGCAAGAGCAGTAGAGATTTCAATCCCTGAGCCCTGGGTATTTTTTTCTTTTAATAATGAATAATTCTTATTTTATATACTGGGAATTGCATCCAGGTCCTCTGAAAGAGCATTCAGTGCTCTTAACTATTGAGATATCTGGACATGGACACACACGCGCGCGCGCGCACACACACACACACACACACACACACACACACACACACACACACCCTGTATTTACTTAGTCCCACCTCCTGTGCTTAAATGTTCTGTCTGTTGGGGTGTCACCGTGTAGCATCCTCAAAAGGATTCCCTACTAGAAAAGGGAGCGACAGAGGCAGCCCATGGAATAGGCCCAAGAACTACTTGAAAGGATCTGGGACCTCCGGAACCTTAGGTGATTCTGGGGCGAGCCCATTCCACTGAGACAGGTGCCTGAATTTGGCTGCCATTCTGTAGCATGGGCCTCCAGGAGGGTTTTTCTGAAGTTTTGTTTTTGTTTGTTTCTTGACTGAGACACTGAACTCAGGGCATAATGAATAGTAA